>NW_016107462.1:982132-992874 GCF_001604975.1 Cebus imitator | reverse complement strand
ACCGTGTTGACCAGGATGGTCTCGATCTCTTGACCTCGTGATCCACCCGCCTCGGCCTCCCAAAGTGCTGGGATTACAGGTGTGAGCCACCGCGCCCGGCCTGGGATATTTCTGTTCTGTCTGCTCAACTTTTTCTGTATATCTAAAAGTATTCTATGTATCTTTCACATATTTTGGTTACCTCTATATTATTTGTCTTCTGGCCAGCTAACTAGATTGTAAGTCCAAGGAAGACAAGAAACCCTCTTTCCTTTTGTATTATTTTAGTATGCCCTACAATGTCCCACAGTACATAGACAATCAATGTGTGTTAAATTGATGGCAATGGCCTGCTAATGTGTAATTTTTAAGTACCAAATGTTTATTTTGTAAAATTAAGAAAGATTTAATTAAAACCCAAAAGAAGCATATTAAAATCACTCCTGGTTACCTAATGTCTCATTAGATCCCTGTTAATTTTTTGACATTCTTCTAGATATTCTTTCTTTTCCACAATAAAACTGGGATCATGCATTATCTACTTTTTTGAAACCTATTTTCACTAATTATTTGTTATAAATATGTTTCCGTCCCATAAATGATTTTATTAAAACATAAAATGAAAAGTTTAATAGCTAGATAAGTTTAACTGCTAATGTTTGCCCCAGAACACAGGAAAGGAAGAAAAGAGGCAGAATAAATAGGGAAGAAAAGTAATTGTAGGTGCTTGCAGTGTCTGTGACATTGGGCTTCAGGAGTGCTTGGCTTGCTGGTGTGATGGGAGTTCGGCAGGCAGAGGGAACATTAGTTTTCCTTACTCCCACAAATTCACTTTTTTTCCAGACAAAATGACCTAGAGAGGTAATTTTAATGCCCCCTTTTCCACTGCAAATGAGCATGAGGGATATTCACCAGCAAGCCAAAAAGCATTCTCAGTGCCATGCTATTTCTTTGTCTCATTAGATGGATGATCCCAAGGCTTGAAGGTTAGTTGGCAGACATCGAATAGTACTGTTGTGTCTTTGTAGGGTTCCAGGTTTTCAGCTCAAAGCCACTTTCTAGCCCATTTGTACAGTGATAAAATATTAGCAGGAAAGAACTAATTGAGGGGATGCTGTTTTTCTCTCCTGTCTTTAAAGCATATTAGAGCAGAAAGTGGCCAGCAGAATATGGGGATTGCAAATTCTCCATCAATTTCTACAAAAAAATCAACTCTACAGACTCCAGGCAGGTTCTTTGTCTATAGAACACAAACTGTACTTGGAATATTCTAAGTAATATTTCCTTGTTTTTAGTTAGGAAAATACTTATATTTCTTTCATAGCCAATTATATGGAAGAAAAAAAGGAATCCAATAAGCCTTACCAAAATCCATTGCTGGGCCTCAAATTCTGTAATATCCATCCCCCTGTGAACATTTGGAAATAAAATAGAAGTGAAAACTTTTTCTGAGTGGGTTGCTGTGAGTGGATACTTATTTTTGGCTGGCATAACAAGGACATTTAGAAAACAATGAATGCTTATGTGGGGAGTGAAAAAGGCAGTCATGAAAGTGTGGGACCAGTGTAGATTTGGGGTTTTGAATAGCATGTGGGTGACTACTGACATTTGAGAACTTTTATCTGGGGTGGATTACAGATGTAGACATTACATGTGTAGGCATTTAACTGGCATTTAATAATGCCAAATCAACAGCTGATTCAATTTGGTGAAAAAGAAAACCCATGAGTCAATCAATCATTTTGAGAAAGATACTGTGGGATCATGTAGATGAGTGTTTCTGGATGTTGGAGAATGTCTATGGCCACTGAAAATCAGCATATCTAAAATAGAACATCTAGAACATCAAAATTATGTTTCTTGCTGTAGAGAAAATTTCAGGATCGTGTGAGTCCATTATAAATCCCACCCTAGGAAGGTTATTAGAAAAAATTTTTAAAGCCCATCTCTCTCTTTCTTTCTCTTTCTTTTCTTTCTTTCCTTCCTTCCTTCCCTCCTTCCTTCATTCCTTTCTTTCTTCCTTTCTTCTTCCTTCCTTCCTTCCTTTCTTCCTTTCTTATTCCTTCCTTCCTTCCTTCCTTGCTTCCTTGCTTTCTTTCTTACTGTTGTTGAAGGAGCCTCACTCTGTTGCCCTGGTTGGGGTGCAGGGTGTAATCTTGGTTCACTGCAACCTCCCCGTCCTGGGTTCAAGTGATTCTCCCGCCTCAGCCTCCGAAAAAGCTGGGATTACAGGCACACGCCACCACACCCAACTAATTTTTGTATTTTTAGTAGAGACGGAGTTTCACCCTGTTGGCCAGGCTGTCTCGAACCCCTGACCTCAGGTGATCCACGCACGTTGGCCTCCCAAAGTGCTGGGATTACAGGCATGAGCCACCACGCCTGGCTGAAAAGCCCTTCTAACAGATTGTTTTGATCATGAGATATTATGTGTCACTATAATATGTAGACTATGTACTGGGATCATGGAATCAGAAGGTCTAGTTACTGTGCAATGATAGCAAATCACCAAAGAGTAATCAGTAGCATGTTCCTATGATGAGAGTATTCCAGCTAACCTAAGAATTAGAGAGGGAAAATCTTCACAACCATCTCTCCATGAATAACCATGAGAGCCTCACAAGAAGGCAGCATTGACTGGGCCACATCCCACAGCCTGGACATGAATAGGTGACCAAGGGTTCCTACAACCAGGGCTTGCGGGACATAGGGTTTAGGATTCCTAACTTTTCGGACTGTCACCTAAATCTTTTAAAATGTATACACTGCCTTATCTCTCCCACTACTAAAATGTAAGCTCACTGAAGACAGGTGTGTGACTTTTTCATCAACAGGAAATCATGTGTCAACCAAAGACAAAATATGTGCTTTAGAGTTACAAAACCCAGTCTTAAATCTCATCTCTAAAACTTCTTGGCACTATGACATTAAGCAGGAAACTCCTAAACCCTTCTAGGCCTTATTATCTGCTCCAGGTTGATAAGAATTATTGCCTTCAACAGGGTAATTTGGCCTCATTTAAATTTACTTTATAGTTACACTATGTGCTAGAAAATATAAGCTTGGTGCTTTTTCCATGTATTCATTCTTGAAGCCTCACAACTCAATGAGATACAATATTATTGCTTCCATTTTGCAGATGTCATCATTTACCATTTTGAAGAGGTACTAAAATGCCCTGGAAAACATTTTTTGGTTATTCTCTACTCTTTTCCATTTAGACTCACTTCTTGGGTAATATCATCTGGCCTCATGGCTTTAAGAACCAGATAGATGTCAATGACTTCAAATTTAATACATTGAACTGAGACCACTTCTTAAACTTTGGATCCACATACCCAACTGCTAACTCAACATCTGAACATTTTCAGGCATATGAGAATGATCAAAACCAAGCTCCTGATATTCTTCCCCTTCTAAATGTGCTCTTTTTCCAGTCACATCTTTGCTAAGGTATTTACAAAGTTCATATGTTAGAAACTTGTAAGGAACCAGCCCTACATCACCCATGGGTACCCCATGTTGGGTGGCGACAAAGGAATGAGAAAAATACAGATTAAGAGAGATAGTGGGATGAGAGGGACATCACTCATTACTTTGGAGGAGACAGCGAAGCCCCAAGCTCTGATCCTCCACTGTATTTATTGGTTACAATCACTTTGTTCCATAGGGTAGGGGTGGAGTGATGGTGGAGTAAATCAGTGAGCCAGAACAGGTGTGTCATCCTAAGGATTGATAACAGTGGTGGTTTGAGAGTTTCACAAAACAAGAACATGTGGTTATCTTTGGCTTATTATCTATATACAGCTGGTGGAACACGGACCTTATAAGGAGCCTACAAGTCTGGCTACGTCATAGTGCTACGAAGGGGTTTTACGTCCTTGAGCACAATGTTTATGGTAACAGAGCCTGGGTCACCCTGCACTGGAACATGAGGCATGGAGAGGTCTTCCTCCTCAGAGACCTCCTGCAGTCTTTGGCAGTTTGTTGTTCCTTGTTTATATTTTACTCATAACCAATTTATGTAGGCACTCTGTAAGTCCTTTCTCCTTTGCTGCTTTCCCCAACAGAAACTGAATCCCCAAAGCAACAGGATTGAGAGTTAGGACCTTTAAGAGGTGATTAGGTCATGAAGCCCCTGCCTTCCTGAATGGATTAACACCGTTATTGCAGGAAAGGGTATGTTATCACTGCAGTGAGGAGTAGGTGCCTGATAGAAGGATAAGTTTGGCTCCCTCTTCTCCCCACCGCCTTACACTCTTACCCTTATACTTTCACACTGAGATGACAAAGCAAGTCCCTTTCCAGGCGTGAGCCCCTTGACCTTGAACTTCCAGCCTCCAGAATCATGAGAAATAAATTTATAGTCTTTACAAATGATTCAGTCTCAGGTATTCTGTTATAGCTAATGGACAAAAGCAACCCTTCTGAGAAAGTGTTAACTCTATTCTTTCAATTGCTCAGACCAAAAATCTTGGATTCACCCTTGAATCCTCTCTTAGTCTGACCTTCCACATTTATGAAAATACTCCTGCCAGCACTGCCTCTGAACTCCTCTCATCTGGGCTTCTACTGCTACTCCCTAGTCTAAGCCATCCTTATCTCCCACCTGGATTATTGCAGAAGCCTCCTAACTGATCTCACTGCTTCTGACTTTGACCCATTGTGGTCAGCAGCCAGAGTAGAGCCACTGGAATATTGTTGGTTGGTGTGTCTGTATGAGTTTCTTTCTCACATTTTCTCTTTTCTTTAATTTATAAAGAAAAGAGGTTTAATTGGCTCATGGTTCCACAGGCTGTACAGGAGGTATAATGGTTAATATTGAGTGTCACTTGATTGGATTGAAGGATATAAAGTATTATTCCCAGCTGTGTCTGTGAGGGTGTTGCCAAAGGAGATTAACATTTTAGTCAGCGGACTGGGAAAGGCAGACCCACCTTCAATCCATCTGGGTGGCCACAATCTAATCAGCTACCAGCATGGTGAGAATAAAAGCAGGCAGAAGAACATGGAAAGACTAGACTAAGTCTTTTGGCCTCCATCTTTCTCCCGTGCTGGATGCTTCTTACCCTTGAACATCAGACACCAAGTTCTTCAGCCTTTGGACTCTTGGATTTACACCAGTGGTTTGCCAGGGGCTCTTGGGCCTTTGGCCACAGACTGAAGGCTGCACCATTGGCTTCCCTACTTTTGAGGTTTTGGGACTCGGACTGGCTTTCTGGCTCCTCACCTTCCAGATGGCCTATTGTGGGACTTCACCCTGTGACTATGTGAGTCAATTCTCCTAGTAAACTTCCCTTCATATAAACATCTATACATCTACCCTGTTAGTTCTGTCCCTCTAGAGAACCCTAATACAGGAAGAATGGTTTTTGGGAGGTGGGGACACAGGAAACTTACAGTCATGGCAGAAGGCAAAGGCAAACACATCTTCACATGGCCAAGAGAGAGAGTAAAGGGGGAAGGGTTACACACTTTTAAACAACCAGATCTTGTGAGAGCTCACCCGAGACAGAGCTAGGAGGATGGTGCTAAGCGATTAAAAACCACCCTCATGATCCAATCACCTTCCACCACGTCCCTCCCCCAACATTGGGGAAGTACAATTCAACATGAGATTTGGGTAGGGATACAGAGCCAAGCCATATCGATGCCCGTCTGCCCTACACCTTCTGATGGTTGTTCATCTCATCAGCGTAAAATCCAAGTCCTCACAATTTACCATGAAGACTGTGAGATCTGCCACATCCTCAGGGCCTCTCTGACCTCATCTCCTGTTGACCTCACCCTCCTTGACTTTTCTTTCTGCCTTCTTGCAGCCTGGCTGCTTCTCTGACACCCTGAGCACAGAACCTTTGTGCTTGCTGCCAGTCTGCTGGGGTTCTCGGGTCTCAGATATCCTCACAGCTCTTTTGCTTACCTCCTTCAGCCTCATCTACAACATTCTCAGTTGAGTGTCTCAAAAAAAAAAAAAAAAAGAAATCCACTATCATCCAACTCCAACACACTTCTGATCCCCTTCCCTGATTTTATTTTCTTCTTAGCATACATCATTACATATTTCATTTGTTTCTTGTCTGACTTTCCCTCTAGAATGAGACCACCACCAGGGTACACATGCTTGTCTAATTCTGAGCTATGTTCCCACTATCTAGTGCCAGTGCCTGACACTGAGTAGGTGCTCAATATATATTTGGGAAATTAATGAAACAAAACCTCAAAGAGATTAAGAAATTTTCCTTACTCAAAGAGGTCAAAACAGGGAGGATTATTTGCAGTCTGAGTCTTAAGGTCTCTCTGCCACTGGGAAAGACAGGATGCAGGTTCTTCTGGTTTTGAAGTGCCGTTCTTGCCACAAAGTGTTTTTTAGAACTCTTTGCAAGGGTACCCCAGTGAATAAGACCTGTAGGGGTGCCTGGCACATAACAAGCTGACACAGCTAACTCCTGGAGTTCTGTGTATAACCCAAATTCATAGCCCTTGACATAGCCTGTCAGCTTCCACTGTCTTTGCTTCCAAATTTGTATGATCTTAGCATAATTAGCCCAGTTTTTGTCATTCCGCAACTGCTAAGTATGCAGTGGCTGTGGCGTGTTATAGCTCCTCTCAGAAGCAGATGACATATCATGAAATATTTATTAAAAAAACAAGTGCAGGCTTCCTTAATTGTTACCACTGACAGCTTTCCCCTCAAAGTCCAGCAAGAGTTGAGGCTGTGTACTGCAGAACTGCTTGAATATGATAATTTCCTTTATCTTTAATTTTCCTCTTACGCATCGGAGTACGTTTTATGGCTTCTTTGAAAAGCTCTACTCAGCCTCACTGGCTGCTTGTTTATTTTCTCCAATCTGTAATGCCTTTTGTTTTATCCTTTACATTTCATAGGCTGTTACCGATGAGTAAATATTGCCCCAACTGCTCTAGCCTTTAAAACTATTATTGCTCATTAACGCTCTTGGCTAGAATTAGCCAGAATATACACACCAGGGTTGTTTCCTGTTTTTGTGTATTAATATTAAAAGCATCTTTTCTTTCTCAGGGACCCCTGAAATGTATTCTTAGAAGTAGGAAGACAGGTCTTGGACACAAGTTAATGACTTTGGGTCTTTGCTATGGAGGGCCTGCTTGTTGCTTAAGACAATAACCAGTTCTTGGATGAACAAGTAGAATTAGACAGTGAAAAGTATTTCAGCTTTTCACAGGGACCCTGGAGCTCACAGGAGGGAAGTAGAGTCATAGCAATTGGTCTCGCTCTTCTCTCCCTGGTTCCTACCCTACTTCTGTCTTCTCTGTTTCTTTCTTTCTTTCTTTTTTTTTGTCCCACAGTTCCCTTCTATGCAAATATGGGAAACTCATTTTTAATAAATTGTCACATGTGACAAAGCCCAGGATGTCACACCTCTACAAAATGGACCCAGAGGACAGAAAGCCTATCCTGTGTGAGGATCATGAGATCATTAACTAGACAGCCACACTGCAACAGAAACGCAACATCTTGTCCTTTCTCCACTATACTAAGCCTGCTTCTTTTTGGAGAAGCTGAAGTAATTGAAACGTATGGACACATTTTGCACTAAGATCTCAAAATACATCAGTACCCCTTTACCTATGAAGGATATCTTCCAAGACTCCCAGTAGATACCCAAAACTATAAATAGTACCAAACCTTATATAGACTATGTTTTTTCCTAAACATACCTATGATAAATTTAATTTACAAATTAGACACAGTAAAAGGTTAACAAAAACTTAAAAAATAGGACAACTATAACAATACCCAGAACAGTATGACATTTAACACATGAATTGTTTATTTCTGAAACTTTCGGATTTTCTTTTATTTTTTAATAGGAGATTTTATTCTAATAGCTATAATTACAGTGCTTGTCAAAATGAAAACCGAAAACAAGTATACAAAACAGTTGATTACTAATCGTGTATTGAAAGCAGTAAGGGGTTCCACAACACCAAATAGACCAGTTCTGAGGTTTCCCCAGGATAAATTTAACAGCTCCAGCTTCTTCAGTGTTTATCAAAATACAAAAGAAAAAAGTAGAGGTTGTCTTTTTCTATGGCAAATCGGACCCTTGCAGGCTGAGGGAAAGAAAGCTACGTCACACATGGAGGTGGGGTGCTCCCGAGGGGCTGTGGGTCTAGGTGGACCGCCTGCCGGCTTGCACGTGCTCCTGCTGGTGAGGCCTCAGACATCCTGCCAAAGTGTCTGAGATTTTCAAATTCTAAACCACAGTTGACCACAGGTAACAGAAACCATGGAAAGCAAAACCATGGATGAGAAAGGAACTAGCGTAGTCATTTTTTTCTTTCCCAGTGAGAGAAGTGGAACTCCCTACTTCATAGATTACGAAGCTGAGAAATTGAGAAGCTAAGGTCCAAAATCCAAGTGGAAACTGGGGGTAAATAGAGGGAATACTTAATACATACAGAAGAATATATAGGACACAGTTATATGTAAGATACAATAACAAAATGGATACTGAAAACACACTATCTGACTCAAGAACTAGAACAGTATTAAAACCACTGAATTTGCCTGAATATACCCCCAAGTTAACCACTCTCTTAAATTTTGTGTTTATTATTCTCCTGCTTTTTGCAAAATAATATTACCCTATTTGCTTACATTTCTAAGCAATACATTATCTCATTTTGACTGTTTTTAAGCTCTAAAAAATGGTGACATATAATAAATGGTTATGTAACTTTTTTTCACAAATACAACACGACCCTACCAGAAACAACACATGGGGTCTGTTTTATTCAGTTTTCCTACTGCTATAAAGAATTGCCTGAGACTGGGTAATTTATAAAGGAAAGAGGTTTAATTGTCTCTCAGTTCAGCATGGCTGGGGAGACCTCAGGAAACAGAATCATAGCAAAAAGCAAAGGGGAAGCAAGGCATCTTCTTCACAAGGCGCCAGGAAGGAGAGGGGCCACGTGAAAGGGATAATAGCCCCTTATAAAACCATTAAATCTTGTGAGAACTCATTATCATGAGAACAGCATGGGAGAAACTGCCCCTATGATTCACTTACCTCCACCTAAACTCTCCCTTGACACGTGGGGATTATGGGGATTAAAATTCAAGATGAGATTTTGGTGGAGACACAAAGCCTAACCATATCAGGGTCCAAAAAATTTAAGCACATAAAATGTGAGGTCACATTTTTTTCCAGTCTAAAAAATTGACAAGAGCAAGCCTAAAAAGCCAGTTGGCTAGAATTCTGGAAGGCCAGATGCACCATTCAAATCTACCCCCATCCTGGCTGCTCCGGTGGCAGTTGTCTGTTCCTATCAGTGAGGACAATTCTTCAGTCTGTTTCAACATTTGGAGGACAGTTACCAGTAAAGCTTACTGACCTGCAATGTATTGTGATAAGAATATTTTAGGCCACTAAGATTTGGGATGTTATTCAGAGTGCCTAGTTTGCATTATCCCAATCAATACAGCCCCTTTCTAACCCAAATAACTTTTCTTCAGATTTGTGCCTTCTCTGTTTGTCTCTTGCTCAGACTCACTAGAGTTTTGTTTACTAGTCTTTTCAAAGAACGAACTTTTGACTTAGTGAATTATCTTTATTTAAACTTTATCTTTTTTATTTTGCTTTAAAATTTTTTCTTTGATTTCCCTTGAGTCTATGTGATTGTTGTTAGTTTTAGCTCCATTAACTATTTGCTTAGCTTATTACTTTTCAGCCTTTTTTTTTCTTATGTACATATCTAGAGCTATAAATTTTCTTGAAGCACTAGTTTTGGTCCATGCCACAAGTCATGATCTGTAGTTATATCAGTTAGGATAGTATGCATATGCTGCAGTAATAAACAGCTCCAAATTCTTGTTTGGTTAAAAGAACTAAGGCTGTTTCTAACAAGTTCACAGTTGATGCAGTTAATGTTGGTTCATGGACCACATTTTGAGATGCATTGCTTTAAATTCATTTTTCCTACTTACTAAATGGTACCTTAAGCTTAGTAATAGCTATGAAATAAGCTATGTACCTTAAGCTATGAAATAGATAAGTTTCCTCTATCCTGGAAGTCACATATTCCTTTTTGTTATCTGGTCAGACATCCTTTGAGGGCTTATCTTGAAGGTACTAATCCTCCCGTCTGGGTAGGGAATTTGAGGCAGAAAGAAGTTTCCCACCAAGGTAATAGCAGGTATTTAGCCCTGGATGCTGACCTGACATGGCTTTATTCAACCATCTGAGCCACATGTAAAGGTATTTCACAGAGCTCATGCAGTGTGCCACTTCAGACTCCATCCTTTTCCCTGACCTGCCCACCTTGAAAGGCACCCAACAGATTGAAATTCTATTGGGAAGGTTAATCTCACTATATCTACCAAACCTACATTTCACTTAAATGAGGGTCCTTCCTCATAAATCAACATTGGAGCACCCTTTGAACCTATCCCACCACTGACTGGGTCAGAGGCAACCAGCCAAGTGGGAAAGTTCTATGCAACGAGAATAATGAGGATTAACTGGACAGCTCAGGTACTTATTCCCATGAAGCCAAAGGTATTATAATTCCTCTTCTTTCCATGACACCAGGTTATAAAGCTCTTCATGTACAAAAAGTTGAAAATTTTATTTTCATGCACCTGTGGTTCCAGGTACTCTGGAGGCTGAGGTAGGAGGACCGCCTGACCCTAGGTGGTCAAGGATACAGTGAGCTGTGATTGGGTCAGTGCTCTCCAGCATGGGTGACAGAGACTCTGTCGCAAAAAACAAACAAACAAA
>NW_016107462.1:979462-982092 GCF_001604975.1 Cebus imitator | reverse complement strand
AAAAAAAAAAAAAAAAAGAAAAAGGGAGAGGGATAGAATTTTTTCCAACTGTAGGCTTATAAGGACATAATTCTTGACTGTTCAAAAGGCAGTGGCCATGCCAAGGATGAGAAGTGGGAATGGTCTGCCCCTGGGCAGAAATGAGTATTTTTAAATTTCCTGCAAGGTGGTAATTTAAAAAAAAACAGATTTGTGGGCTTTGTTATTGTTTCCACATTTTTTATAGACAAGGCACCATTTTATTATCTGTATCTGGAACTGAGTACTCTCACCAGCTGCCCTTGGTATGCCACTGTCAAAAGGACAGGCTTCTAGGGGTTGAGGACAGAGGTTGATGAGCAAGAGTGGGGCTCCCCATCACTGGGATTAGAGGGGAGGGTGTATATCCCTCCACGCAGCACATAAGAGAGGCAGCCCTATGATAGTGGTGGCATGTGCATGTCCAGAGCATAAGGACTATGTTCTGTGACCTTGGGAGCCAAATCCTAAAGTGAGTGGGTGCCGTGAGCGTATCTGAATGAATTTTGGGGAATTCATTCAAGGAACATTCTAGCTGCTACCCACAATGAACTATGAATATCAGAATCTCTTGCCCAATCTCACTGGACTTCATAGGTTCCAGGATTCTTATTTTATCCATTTCTCCAAAATGACTAAGATTAGATTTCTACCAATGTGGTAATGGAGGACGGTAATATTAGATTTGATCTAATTTAGAAAAATTAAGGAATATGATATTTCTTTTTTTTTTTTCTTTTGAGACGGAGTCTCGCTCTGTCACCAGGCTGGAGTGCAGTGGTACAATCTTGACTCACTGCAATCTTTGCTTCCCGGGCTCAAGTCATTCTCCTGCTTCAGCCTCCTGAGTAGCTGGGACTACAGGCACATACCACCATGCCCAGCTAATTTTTGTATTTTTTAGTAGAGACAGGGTTTCACTATGTTGGCCAGGATGGTCTCGATCTCTTGACCTCATGATCCTCCCGCCTTGGCTTCCCGAAGTGCCGAATTACAGACGTGAGCCACCGCGTGCAGGTGGAATGTGATATTTCTTGTATTTGTGTGTCAAGAAGCAATCATAGCTCTTATGCTATCTTGCTTATTTCCATATTTGTTCTTCTAATAACCCCCATGGCTTGAGGAAACCTGAGTGATCCTTTATTCCTTGGAGACAAAAGGGGTCAGCCTGACTCAGAAATAGATCTCAAAATGCATCTTACCCCAAATAGCTGTTTGCTGCGTTCAAGTTAAAGGGAGAAATACCTCAGTTTCCAGGTAGAAGTTACAGTCTCAGGAAATTAATCCCCAGCACCAAATTCTTTCCATTCAATGGTATCTAGCAGGTCCCCTTTCCTGCTCATTGAGACATTCTGGGCAGTAATAAGTGGAAACCTGAGTGTCTTGAGGAGGAAAAGGAAAATTGTGTATCTACAAATATAGGGCATCTCATCCTCCCTTTCCTACTGAAGCTATGTGGCAAGTCATCTTTTTTCCATAGCCTGTCTGATCCCTCTGGACAGTATGCATGGCCTTCCTTCAGTGACTGTTGATGTTAGCCCAGCCCATGTCCCAGCAAAACAAGATCAATGCCTCCCTGACCTTGAAGTCACCATCAGATTATTATTGGGTTCTCAAATTCTTCAACAGTAGGCTTTCAGAAGCCCCCGACTGGCTCATATCTGTGAATGAATTTTTCCTCCAACACAGAAGAAAATTCAGAGAGAAGAAACATTTGATGTTTTGATCCTGAATTTTATGATCCTGAATGGTACAGAGTTCATTTGGGGCTTTAACGAGAAAGATTTAAATTCTCACCCCATGATCAAATATTCTTTCTCATCTAGAGAATTAGGATTTGGCCACAACAACTACATCAATGCAGTGTCTTGGAAAAGACTGAAAAGTAAAATAGTCTATTTTCTGAATTCTCTCATCTTTTGAGGGCATTTTCTCTGGTCCCAGTCCCCCCTATTTCTTTGGGTCAATGAGAGAACTCCACCCCACCTCCATTCTGGCCTTAATTTTTTTGAAACTCTTCCTTCCTTGAAAGATACATTAAAATTAGTCTGAATTGATATAATGCTGGGATAAATTTAATATTACGTTGTAACGGCTAGTTTATTGATTTATTGCTGCATACAATAGTTTCTTAAAACAGCAATATTGGTATATTATCATTCCCAGTTTCTTTTGGTCTGTTCTTCCTTGAGTCTCTTGTGCAGTTGTGGTCCCATGTTGGCCAGGGCTGCAGTCATTTGAAGGCTTGACTGGAGTGGAAGGACCTGCTTCCTACATGACTCATTTACATGCCTGACAATGTGATGCTGGATGTTGGCTGGAGCTCCCGTTCCTCTCTACCATGTTGTGTGAGCTCTCAATTCACGGCAGCTGTCTTTCCCAGTGTGAGCGACCAAAGAGCAAGGTAGAAATTGTGATGCCTTTTATGTCCTGGCCTTGGAAATCACTGTCACTTTTCCTGTATTCTACTGGTAGAGACAAAACTATGCCCAGGTTCAAGCGGAGAGAACATTGACCCTAATGCCTGATGGTGGAGTGTCAAGGTCACACTGTAAGAAGAGCATGTGGTATGGGATATGTATCATTATAGCCAGTTCTCGAAAACATAATCT
>NW_016107462.1:964224-979012 GCF_001604975.1 Cebus imitator | reverse complement strand
GAGAGATTCAGAAATGGGTGCAATTTAGAATCTGACTTAGGAGGTCTCACAAGTGTAAAAAAAAAAAAAAGGCAAAATATTAGCATTTACAATTTAAGAACGCTCCACTCTTCTCCCCACATTTGCTTAAAATAAAAAATTCTGAGATCGTTTTTGCTTAGGGAGGCTCTGACTTCAGAAGACAGGTTCTTTAGGCTTTGGGAATGGAGAGTTAAGAAAAAGAGGCTGGGAGAGTGGGCTGAATGGAGAGTAAAATGGAAAGAAGGGAGGGAAAGGTGAAGGATTTAAGGCCTACAGTAGTGGGCTGATCTACAAGTGGCCTGAGATGAAGGACGGGTTGCAAGTACAGTCTGACAGTTGTTACAAGGCCGTTGTTGGCTGTGAGGATAGGTGGGAAAAGAGGATTTCAGGTATTTGGACTGTCCATTTGATATATTTTAGAGTTCTTGATGGATCTGGGCAAAGAATCAGATTCACTTTAGGTTATTTTTGCCCCCTGAAGTGGACTTTTGGAATGGGATTCATCTCAAAGACAATCACTTGGGTGTTGGGATTCTAGAGCTCAGAAATGAAAAGTGTCATTAACAGTGTGATCTCTGAAGTCACATAGATCTGAGTACAAATCCTGGCTTATCACAAACTAGCTTTGGGGCTTGGGACAAATTCTCTACACTTCTACCTCCAGTCAAATGAGGTAATATGTTTCTAAGTCTTCTCTATTAAGAGGCTGAGTTTTCTCCAGCATTTTAAATACTAGACCTTATGCAGTAGATTCAGCCCCAAATCATATGACTTCCTACAGTTTGGCATCCAGGCAAAATCAGGGCTTTGAAAAATAGTCTCTGAGACAGAATAATAAGAACAGCCGCTTAAAATAGAGGTTTTCCAGCAAATCCAGGGCAAAGGACTCTTCATTTAAGACAATTAAAGTTTTTAGCCTTTGCTGTGGAAACTGGGGCATGCTACCTGGCTCTTCAGCTTCTATGGGGCATAACATTCACATCAGGGAAGAAAAGAAGTTGTAAAAGAATTAAGTAAAATCGTGCTAAAATCTTAATTTTTTCAAAAACACTAATAAGTCCTGATTAGATTTTAACTTTTCTTCTAGGCTATTTAAAGTGAAAGTGAAGGTGGAAACTGAGGCCAAATATCCACTTTCCCTTCAAACTTACAGTTTTATTCTGGAAAATGTTCAGACTTTTTTATTGGAAGCTTAGATGACATTTTCCCTCCCTGCTTTAAATTACATATGATTCATATGTAATTTGAAATTATTTTTTAAATATTCTACTATTTTTTCTATTCTTTTTTCTAACCTGTAGGATTACACTGGAATCTAGGGTCTTATGTTGCTGAAAGTACTAATGACAGTAATTGAATATTAAAACCCCGTAACATTCTGAAGCCTACATCTGCCCTCAAATTGGTTATTTCTTCCTTCTTTTTCTCCTCTTTCCTCTCCTTTCCTGTCCTCTTTCTCTGAGCATCATCTACATGCTTACCTCTCTGCCATTTTTTGAGCCAGTTGCAAGGCCCAGAACTTTTCACATATTCTCTCATTTAATTTTCATGACAACTCTTGAGTCTCCTTTTATTATCTCTAGCTTAGATGCGGAAAATTTGAACCAATATCGACATATTATTAAATGGAATCAATAGTTTGGTTCTGTATTGTACATTCTATGGATTTTGACAAATGTGTAATGTCATGTATCCACCATGACAATATCATTTAGAAGAGTTTTCTGACCTAATAAATAATTTATGTGTTTTACTTATTCATCCTTGCCCCATCTCCCTGAGCCCCTAAAAACTGTTTCTATTTTCACTGTCAAAGTGTTTTGCCTTTTCCAGAATAACATACAGTTAGAATCATACAGTACATCTGCAGGGTGAGAGCTGATGTTGCAGCCTGACTCTGAAGGCAGTCTCCTGGCAGAATCCCTTCTTCTTCAGGGAACCTTAGTCTTTTCCTATTAAGGCCTTCAACTGATTGGAGGAGAACCACCTACATTATGGAGGGTAATCTGCTTTACTCAGAGTCCACTGATTTAAATGTTAATCGCAGCTAAAAAATACTTTCACAGAAACATATTGAATAATGTTTGACCAAATACCCAGGTACCATGACCTAGCCAAGTTGACACACGCAATTAACCATCATACTTAGCATGTAAATTTAAAGTCTCTCCATGTCTTTTTGTGACTTCTTAACTCATTTCTTTTTACAGCTGAATAATATTTCATTGTATGGATGTACATCTTGGTTGCCTCCAGTTTTTGACAATTATGAATAAAGCTGCTATAAGTATTCATGTATAGGTTTTTGTGTGGACATAACACCAGATGATATGGTAAGACTACGTGTATCTTTGTAAGAAACTGCCAGCTCTGGAATGGCTGTCTGTATCATGTTGTATTTCCATGAGCAATGAATGAATATTCCTATTGTTCTATATCTTCAGCAGCATTTGATATTGTCAATATTTTTTAGCCATTCTGATAGATGTGTAGTGATATTTCACTGTTGGTTTAACTTACAATTCTCTAATGACATATGATGTTCATCATCTTCTATGCTTATTTGCCAACTGTATGTCTTATTTGGTGAGGTGTCTATTCAGATCTTTTGGCCATTGTTTGAGTTTTGTTTTTCTATTTTTGAGTTTTATTAGTTCTTTGTATATGGTAGATGCAAATTCTTTATTAGATATGTGTACTGCAAATATTTTATCCATCTGTGGGCTTATATTTTCTTTCTCTTAAGTTTTATTGCTTTTTTAAAAAAACAGTCTTTCTATAATCCCAGAACTTTGGGAGGCCAAAGTGGGGAAATCACCTGTGATAGGAGTTCAAGACCAGCCTGGCCAACATAGTGAAACCCCGTCTCTACTAAAAATAAAAAATTAGCTAGGCAAGGTGGCAGATTCCTATAATCTCAGCTACTTGGGAGGCTGAGACACGAAAATTACTTTAACCTGGGAGGCAGAGGTTCCAGTGAGCTGAGACTGTGCCATTGCACTCCAGCCTGGGAGACAGATCAAGAGTCCATCTTAAAAATAAATAAATAAGTAAAAAGATAGTTTTTCTAAATTACTAAAATTTTGAAATTTCCAATTTCTGCAACTTCATCAAATGTTGCCAGTTGAAAGAAACAACAAAACACAAAACCCTTTAATAAGGAAAGTAAATTGTTTCCGTTGTTCATATTTACATAAGCTGTTATTGAGTTTCCAAATATGTGCAGCCCTCCTCCACTGGGATTCACTCTAGATCACCAGAGTATCCATAGTATGGGACCACATGCCACAGTCATGAAAGTAAATGAGGAATTTGACCACTACTAATAAAAGTAGTCATTGGGATTGTTCCTTATCTTCTCTAGACAAATGCAATGTGCTCCCCTTCTCAGTGATTCTCAAGTCTTCTAAGATTATGCAGGTTTATGACACTCTTACTACTCATTGTGTATTCACTCTACTGAACTGGCTGGATTATCTTTGAGAATTCTTTTTCAAGGTTTTGACATTCTCTCATCCCTTTATATTCAGCCTAGGCTAGATTACACTACAGTGACAGTCCAAAAGTCTTGGATCAAAACCTCCACATTGCACTTCATGCCCATCAAAGGTATTCTCAGCAATCCAATCTCACGGAGGCTGGACCATCTGGAACATTGCTGGTGGCTTTCTAGGGCCAGGAAAAAGGAATGTGAGGTTGGCCCAGTGGGTCCTAAATTTCTAAGCCCAGAACTGATATGTTTCATAGGTCATATCAAGAATCATGATCATATCAAATTTGAAAGGGGCAAGGAAGTACAGTCCCAACATGTACCTAAAAGAAGAGACAAGACATGTCAGCGACTAGCCCTAATGACAACCACAACCTTACATCTGGGGAATCCTGAGACATCCAAGCTATGACTGATATTTACCATATAACAGCTTCTAAGGGGTCCTTTGTGGGTCTTTCCAGTTTTTGAGGAATTGGTAATAACCCTTACCTGAGATCAAAACATATTCTGTTACTCTCACATTCAGCCTAATGACTCTCACCTATTACAGAATCTGCTGAGAAATGCAAGTTTAATGGAACTGCGCTTGACTATATCCTCTCTTCTCTTTGGGGAGGGAGGATAGGGTGAAATGGGACTCATTTTGTTTACCTGTCTGCGGAGGGCAGGTGTGGATGAGAACATCACTTTAAAAGTGGTTTTTCAAGAAGGAAAAATGAGCATCATCCTTCACCACTTGCATGTTCACTAAGCAGTCAGACTCATTGCCTACTTTTTAGTTCCAAATGTGGTGGAAAAGGAATTGCTGTATAGAGTGGTGGTGTCAGTCTAAAATGGATCCAATCTATGCCCATAGTGAAACAGCTTCGTTGTCTGGAGTAACACCCAAGGTTCATCATCTCATGCCCATAGAGAGCAAGGACACAGACACACAAAGAGTGAGGTTAAGAGCTGTTTAAAGAAAGAGAACAGCTCTCTACTGCAAGGAGGGGTCCTGGAGAAATGAGTTGCAATCCATGGTGAAATGCAGGGTGTTTTATAGTTGAGCTGGCTGGGAGGCAGTGTCTGATTTGCATAGGGTGTGAAAAACTGCTTGGACCAGGTGTGCCATTTGCATAGGGTCCAAAGCTCTGGCTGCCCCAACCACAATCTTTTATTATGTAGTCAGGTTCTCTGTCTGAGCGGTGCCATGTTTCCCATTTCTCTATTGTTGAATGCATGGTAACAAAAAAAGGGAAGATGAAGCCTCCATGTTGGATATGCCTGGCCCGCAGGTAGCCCTTTTCTATTGGTTCAGGTGCTGGCATTCCCCCATGAAAGCTTCTAGCTTCCTTATTTTATGTTTACAGCTTGATTTTTCAGGCTGCTCTGTTAGAAAAGTAATGATTTGAAGGGCTGCTTTTGGTTAGAAGGAAAATTCCACTGAGGACTCTTTTGCCCTCACTGTCTGCCCAAATAATTCATTTCTACCTCCTGAGTCAATAGGTCATGAGAACTGGAGTGTAAAGAAAAGGTGAGAGGGCCTCAGGTTTGTATGAGACCCACATAAGTATGAAGCAAATGGGCTGGAGTCAAGGGGATGTGACTCAATGCTGCCAGCAGGAACATGGAGGCAAATCCATTGAGAAATAATCAATATTAGGGAAGCTTGGTGGGACTGAGAGTTTCTCACCTGGTTGATCTTTTTGGGGTCTGCATAAGCCTACAACAACTCTGTAGACCATGAGCTATCAACTTCCATGACAAAGAGAAATAAAAGAGTATCCTTGTCAATGTTGCAGAGGGTAGTTCACACAAGGAAGTGGTCATTACCACCCACAAAGAGAACAGCCGGTGCATCACGGTGCTGTGATCTAAAGTCATAGAACACATGACTTTTTTTTCCTCCCTGTCAAAGGAAAAGGAGGAAGAGCAGGATGTGGAATAGAAGATGAAGTGTTGGCACATATTCCCCCTTCCCTCTAAACTACTGGTTCCATAAATTTAGCCTGTGCCGAGTGAGGGAGAAGAAAAACAGTTTGGGCTGAGTGTGAAATTGAAGATGGGCAACACTAAGACTTAACCAAAATAAGACCGTTTAATAACCAAAAATGACTGAAAAGTTGTGGGATTGAAATGAGATATATTAAAAGAGCTTGCTCTATAGTGATAAAGATGAGCTTTGACAACACACAGCATCAGGTAAAGAAAAAATAAAACTCTTCCATTTTATAATTCAGTTGAGATTGTAATCAATCAGACTCCATATAATCATAACTCACATTGGTATAGTGCCTTGTGGTTTAAAAATGCTTTTATACCCTTTTCTTCCATTGATCTTTTAGTAGCCCTGAGAGGTATATAGGACAAATATTATTATCTCACTTTAGATAAGGTTTCAAGTGATGAAGAGAATTGTTCAAAGCTATCTGGTCTGTATGTGGTTTAACCACTATCCATGTCCAGGTTGGCAGAGTTGCTTTCTGTTATCCTAAGATGATGCACTGAGAAAACATTAGAATTTAGATAAACCACAAATGTAAAGGAAATTGTGGATTCAAAGGAAATTTTGCAAATAGATAAAGAATGAAGTAATAAATGAAAGTGTTTCTCATAATGGGATCTTTGGTCTACCTGCATTCAAGTCTTGGGTAAAATTTATTAAAAATTCAAATTTTGTTTTAGTATTTTGTAAATAAATTTTTATTTCAACGTAGCAAATGTTGTTTGAAAAAATAATTTATGAGTAAATAAGAATAAATTTGATTACAGTTAATAAAGACCAGCTTTTTGTTTTCTTAATTTTCTCTATTGTTTTCCTACTGCCAGTTCATTGATTTCTCTTCTTGTTTTCTTTCTTCTGCTTTTCTCGAGTTTATTTTGCTCTTCTTTGATATATATATATATATATATATTTATATGCATATATATAATATATATACATATATATATATATATATATATTATACTTTAAGTTCTGGGGTACACGTGCAGAGCTTGCAGGATTGTTTCATAGGTATACACATGCCATGGTGGTTTGCTGCCTCCATCCCCACTGTCACCTACATTAGGCATTTCTCCCAATGTTATCCCTCCCCAATCTCCCCACCCTCCACTATCCCTCCCCTAGCCTCCCACCCACCAACAGACCCCAGTGTGTGATGCTCCCCTCCCTGTGTCTGTGTTCTCATTGGTCAACACCCACCTATGAGTGAGAACATGTGGTGTTTGGTTTTCTGTTCTTGTGTCAATTTGCTGAGAATGATGGCTTCCAGATTCATCCATGTCCCTACAAAGGACATGAGCTCATCCTTTTTTATGGCTGCAGAGTCTTCCCTGGTGTATATGTGCCACACTTTTTTTTATCCAGTCTTTCTTTGATGGGCATTTGGGTTGGTTCCAGGTCTTTGCTATTGTAAATAATGTCACAATGAACATACGTGTGCATGTGTCTTTGTAATAGAATGATTTATAATCCTTTGGGTATATACCTAGTAATGGGTTTGCTGGGTTAAATGGTATTTCTATTTCTAGATCTTTGAGGAATCACCACACTGTCTTCCACAATGGTTGAACTAATTTACACTCCCACCAACAGAGTAAAAGGGTTCCTATTTCTCCACATCTTCTCTAGCATCTGTTTTCTCCAGATTTTTTAATTATTGCCATTCTAACTGGCATGAGATGGTATCTCAATGTGGTTTTGATTCACATTTCTCTAATGACCAGTGATGATGAGCATTGTTTCATATATTTGTTGGCTGCACAAATGTCTTCTTTTGAAAATTGTCTGTTCAAATCCTTCACCCACTTTTTGATGGGGTTGTTTTTTCCTGTAAATTTGTTTTAGTTCTTTGTCTATTCTGGATATTAGTCCTTTGTCAGATGGGTAGCTTGCAAACAATTGCCATAAAAAAGGATGAGTTCATGTCCCATTCTATTGGTTGCCAGTTCACAGTAATGCTTGTTTCTTTTGCTGTGCAGAAGCTCTTAAGTTTAATTAGATCCCATTTATCTATTTTGGCTTTTGTTGACATTGCTTTTGGTGTTCTAGCCATGAAGTCCTTGCATATGCCTATGTCCAGAATGGTATTGCCTAGGCTTTCTTCTAGGGTTTTTATGGTGTTAGGTCTTATGTTTAAATTTTTAATCCATCTGGAGTTAATTTTTCTATACGGTGTAAGGAAGGAATTTTAAGGATACACCTCCAGACCTTTTGAATCAGAATTTCAGGGGGCAGTGCATAACATCCTACAGTCTTAACAAACTCCTCCAGTAATTCTTACTCATTTGAGTGGTTAAGAGTCACTAATGCTAATTCTTCAAGTTTCTTCTGCTCTTTACTTTCTTAGCTCTTCCTGAGAACAGAGAACAGTACTCTAATAATGCTTTATGAAAGGTATCTCTTTTAATCCTCCTAACTATCCAAAGAAGTAGATACTGTTATCCTCACTTTAAAGTTCAGAAAACTGAGGCACAGAGATTTAGGTTAAGTCACCCAGCAAAGTCACAAAGTTAGTAGGCAGAATAGCTAGATTCAAACCCAGTCCTGTTGGACTCATGAGCCTACAAGGTTAACTTCCACACTCTACTGTGTTTGCTCATCTTCTGATGTCTTGTTGCCTGAGTATTCTAAGTTCATTGAATTTAGTAAAAGGTGTTGCTCTCTCTTGTCTGAAAAAAATCAGACATATGCTAGAGTCAGGCAACTTAACTGAAGTTAGATAGGCTCATTTTTCCAACCTACAAAAGGCATCAAAAGATTGCTTTTAAAGAATGCTGTTTAAACTCTGATTTCACTCTCAATAATTTATTAATCTATTAATGTCTCTTTTTTCAATTTTATTCTCAGAGGAAGCAGCCAAGTTTTCTCTCAGGGCATGTTTGGTGTGAGAATGTGGAAAATAGCACTGTTAATGGGTTGTCCATTTTTCCTTGAGACTATGCTCTGAGAATATTAATATCAAAAGCTGGAGGAGGAAATGGGGCAGGAAGAGATAAAAGAGTGCATTCAGAGCCTTGTCTCATCTTTCTTCTGAAATAGCCATTCAGCAAAAGATCCTCTAAGAGTCATACTTTCGTTCCTACCACAACGCAACTTCAGAATCCTGTCCCTTAGTGCCTGTGCCACTGACTTACCCTCATAACATTAAATGTTCCCTTGAAGCCATCTTAGACTACAGTCCATCTTTCTGGACTATACAGAGGACCCTTTCCAAGGTACCATAATAAATGGGGTTTAATGTGGGGGATCTAGATGCAAAGGTGTTGGAAGAGCTGAGAGCAAATAGGGAAAGGTAAGCCAACTCAGAGTTTAACAATGGTAAGAGGGTGCTATTATTGCTAGAACTGGAAGGGCCAAGAGAAGAGGCACATTATCAGAGCCCAAGAGCTAGGGATGCCTGGAGGGGGATGGAGCCTGGGAGGAAGAGCTGGCCCAGGGACCATGTGACTTGGACGGTCAGGCAAAAGCTGGAATCCTGGGATCATAGCTACTCAATGGGAGCTGGAGCTAAAGGAGAGGCTGTCCAGAGGAAATGAGAAACGTAGAGGAATTGTATATCCAGTAGGAGTTGGAAACATGCAGGGGATGCAGCTGTGGATAAGATGCTGCCTGAAAGGGAAAGAAACAGAAATATCCTGGCTGCCCCTTTCTTTCTGCCCTTCACTGTTCTAAAACCACTTCCCATTGGCTGAACCTGCTTAGCAGTCAGTTTGCAAAGGAGGCTAGGAATTATGGTTTTTGGCATTTCACTTCCTATGAACAGAGAGAAGAAATGAATCCTAGAATGACCATCCTTGCATGTGATCCACACAGATGTTAAAGGAAAATGACATCTGAGTGATGTTGCAATTATTGTAGCCTACAAACAGGGGCCACAAAGTCTAGAAACACAGAAGAATAAATACAATATATGGTTTACTAATATTACATTATAGTACATACATGTTCAGTGACATTCAAGGATGTATTCAATATTTTGGCTTTCATTAGTAGTACATGGTTCAATGCACAGTGAAAATTGCTTCAATAATGGTAGACTAATGAATTTCCATCCATCTCTGTACAAGCATCTGAGATATCCCCTAATTTTGACCTTTGTCTGCCATAATTTGTGACTCAGTTTCACTGCATAATCTGCATCTTTAGTGTGTACCAAAAGAATTGTGTTCAATCTGTTTAAAAAAATCCGTATTTCTATCAGTCTCATATATATTAACTTATTTAAATAACTAGTGTCAAACATTAAATTCCATCTCCAATTTATTCCAGAGAGAAGATCTGCACTAAACTGTGTCAACCTGAACTTCCATTTTCACATGCTCAATTTTATGATAAAACCCTGAGGCCTTAGTGGTCAGTATGGACTGAAGAAATAACTTAGATGTAGACTGCACCATATGCCATGACTTATTTCAAAATGACAGCTTGCATAGTGGAAATCTGGAAATCCACTTGGCACTTAAATTTCTGGAGGATCATAATTTGAACAGAAAAGAGGACTTGAAGTTTATTCCTTATTGATCCAGAAAGAAAAGAAAAGAGTGTGAAATGCTGGCAGGGTATTAGGTCAAAGGTTATTCTCAGAATTTTCAGAGACCGTTCATGATGGACAAGTCTTGTGAACTATTTTCTCCTCTATATTCCTAACAAACTGATTAATCTTAACACCCACTTAGTTGTCCAAGCTGTAAGTCTCAGGCTTCCTCAATCCTATTGCCTCCCACTTTCCTTGGCAATAAGTCCTTTGAATTCTACTTCTTATGTTGTCATCTTTTTTTTTTTTCAATCTGGTTTGTCTTGCTTATTCCCATGAACACTGCTTTATTTCAAATCCATATCTACTCGTGCCTTGTTCACTCAGTAGCTTCCTAATTGGCCTCCCATTTCAATATATTTGTTCATTCACTAAATTGTCCGATATTTCATGTCATAGCTGGAGTGACATTTCTAAAATACTGATCTAATCAAGTTTTCCCTTGGTTAAGAATTGTAGTGGTCCTTTTTTTTCTATTGAATTAAGTCCATTAAAACTTTCCATTTAACACAGAAAAAAATCACAAACTCTTTAGAAAAACATACAAGACCCTTCGTAATCTGACTCCAGTCTAATTTTGCAGCCTCTCTCCAGCAATTTTTCTATACTGAAGCCTTTTGGTAATTCTAAAGAAAAGAACGTTATTTCAATTCATTCAGGTGTGGATATAACAAAAATTTCTCAGAGATCTGTTTTAGTTGTTAGTGCTGTTTGTGAAGTATTCCTGGTTCTTTGCCTTCCTGGTACATAGCGGGATTGTATTTCTCTTTGTGTTTGTTGGGTAGAGCTGAGTGACTATTTCCAGCCAATTTCCAAGCTGGAGTAAATTGCTAATGCAAGACTCTTTGGAGCCCTTTTTCTCTGCCACAATGTGTGACAGTGTTCAGCATGGTGGCTACTCTGTTAGCCTCCTTCCCAGACTAACAAGACTTGGAATAAAGTCCCAACGTGATAGGTGGTATACTGTATGAGTCTGTTCTCATGTTGCTGATAAAGACATACTTGAGAATGGGTAATTTATAAAGAAAAAGAGGTTTAATGGACTCACAGTTCCACATGGCTAGGGAGGCCTTACAATCCTGGCAGAAGATAAAGGAGTAGCAAAGGAGTTTTTCACACGGCAGCAAGCAAGTAAGAGCTTTTGCAGGGGAACTCCCATTTATACAACCTTCAGATCTCATGAGACTTACTTGCTATCACAAGAACAGTATGAGGGAAACCACCCCCATGATTCCATTATCTCCACCTGCCCCGCCTTTGACATGTGGGGATTATTACAATTCAAGGTGAGATTTGGGTGAGGACATAGCCAAATTATAGCAGGTGGCATGCATGAGAAGTGAACCTTTTTTCTTACAAGCTGCAAGCTTCTGAAATTTGGTGTTAGTTCCCACACCCAAGCTTTATTGAGGTATAATTGATACATACAAATTGCATATATTTAGGGTATACAACATGTTTTAATATGTGTCTACATAGGAAAATGGTTACCACAATCAAGTTAATTAACATACCCACCATCTCACAGTTACCTTGGGGGTGTGTGTGTGTACATATATGTTGTGAACACTTGAGATCTACTCTCATAGCAGATTCCATATACACAATACATTATTATTAACTATAGTGCTTTATATTAGGTGTCCTATCTTATAACTGAATGTTTGTGCTCTTTGACTAATATCCTCCCTTTCTTTCCCAGCCCTCAGCCTATACACTCTGTTATTACCAGGTCAGCATTTTCTCAGATTTCACAAATAAGTGAAATCATGCAGTATTTGTCTTTCTGTGTCTGGCTTATTTCACTTAGCATAATGTCCTTCAGGCTCATCCATGTTGTTGCAAATGGAAAGATTTTATTCTCTATAAAAGCTTGATAAAATATGTAATAATATTCCATTCACACACACACATATACATATATGCAAACATACACACACACATCTCTCTTACATTTTCTTTATCCAATCATCTACCAATAGACATTTAGGTTGATCTTATGTCTTGGCTATTATGAATAATGTGCAATGAACATGACAGTGCAGATATTTCTTCAAAATAGTGATTTTATTTCCTTTGAATATATATCTAGAACTGAGATTGCTGGATCATATAGTAGTTCTATTTTTAATTTCTTGAGGAACCTCCATACTGTTTTCCGTAATGACTATATCAATTACATTTCCACCAGCAGTATACAGATTCCCTTTTCTCTACATTGTCCCTAACACTTTTTAATCTTCTGTCTTCTTGACAATAGCCATCCTAATAAGTGTGAGGTAAAATCCCATTGTGGTTCTGACTTGCTTTTCCCTGATGATTAGTGATGTTGAGCATCTTTTCATATACCTGTTTGCCATTTGTATGTCTTCTTTGGAAAAATATTTATGTCCTTTTCCCATTTTTTAACAAGTTTATTATTATATTTTGATATTGAGTTGTATTAGTTATTTATATATATTTAACTTTAACCCCTTACCAGATACATGGTTTACAAATATTTTCTCCCATTTTGTAGGTTACCTTTTTATTTTGCTGGTTGTTTCCTTTGCTGTGCAGAAAATTTTCAGTTCAATGTAGTTCTTCTTGTTTATTTTACTTTTGTTACCTGTCTTTTGCTATCAAATTCCAATGACATTTTTCACAAAAAAAGAAAAATAATCTTAAACTCATTTGCATCTATCAAACTCCAGTAGCTAAAGCAATCTTGAATAAGAAGAACAAAGGTGGAGGTATCATACTTCCTGATTTCAAGTTATGTTACAAAGCTATATTGTTCAAAACAGTATGGGTCTGGCATAGAAACAGGCACAGGGACAATTTGGACAGAATAGTAAACGCAGAAATAAACTCAAAGGTATATAGTCAACTAATTTTTGACAAAGGTGCCAAAAATACACAATAGAGACAGGACAGACTCTTTAATAAATTATGTTGGGAGAATTCAATATTTTCATGCAAAAAATGAAATTGGACCCTTCTTTTATATCATACACAAAAATTACTTCAAAATAGATTACAGACTTAAATGTAAGATCTGAAACCATAAAACTTCTAAAAGAAAACATGGAAGAAAACCTCTTTGACATTGGTGTTAGTAGTTATTATAGTGCAGAGGTTGCTAAATGTTTTCTCAAAAGGGCTTTGAAGGCCATGTGGGGTTTTAATATCTTCCTCTTCCTTCTACACCCCCTCCACCTCCTTATCCTCTTTTGCTATGGCTCCTAAAACTGTATAAGCAATTCTTAGTTTAAAACTGCTCTTGATTATCTGAAGAGCCGTACTTTGCCCTCTCCTGCTGTAATATAACCTAGCATATTTTGATTAACATGACATTGAAAGTAAGGAAAAAAAATACAGGTGGTGTATTAGCCTGTTTTCACACTGCTACAAAGAACTACCTGAGACTGAGTAATAAAGAAAAGAAGTTTAATTGACTCACAGTTCCACATGACTGGGGGACCTCAGGAACTTACAATCATGGTAGAAGGCAAAGGGGAAGCAAGGCATGTCTTACATGGTGGCAGAAAGAGAGAGAAAGGGAAACTGCCACACACTTTTAAACCATCAGATCTGTTTTGTTTTTTTGTTTTTTGTTTTTTGGTTTTTTTTAAAAAGAACATAGAAAACAGTTTTACTTAAAGATTTTTCTCTTTTATTTTAAGTTCTGGGATACATGTGCAGAACATACAGGTTTGTTGCATAGGTATACATGTGCCATGGTGGTTTGCTGCACCTATCAACCCATCATCTAGGTTTTAAGCCCTGTGTGCATTAGGCATTTGTCCTAATGCTCTACCTCTCCTTTCCCCCAACCACCAACAGGCCCCGGTGTGTGATGTTCCATTCCCTGTGTCCATGTGTTCTCATTATTCAACTCCCACTTATGAGTGAGAACATGCAGCATTTGGTTTTCTGTTCCTGTGTTTGCTGGGAATGATGACTTCTAGCTTCATCCATGTCCATGACATTAATCAGTTTTCTGCATATGACTAGACAGTTTTCCTAGCACTATTTATTAAATGTGGATCTTTTCTGGTTTGTCAAAGATCAGCTTAATCCATGACATTAAATCGTCCTTTTTATGGTTGCATAGTACTCTTTGGTGTATATGTGTCACATTTTCTTTATCAAGTCTATTATTGATGGGCATTTGGGTTGGTTCCAAGTGTTTGCTATTGTAAATAGTGCTGCAGTAAACATACATGTGCATGTATCTTTATCGTAGAATGAGTCATAACCTTTTGGGCATATAATCAGTAATGGGATTGCTGGGTCAAATGGTGTTTCTGGTTCTACATCCTTGAGGAATCACTGCACTGTATTCCACAATAGTTGAACTATTTTACTCTCCCCTCAACAGTGTAAAAGCATTCCTATTTCTGTACTTCCTCACCAGCATCTGTTGTCTCCTGACTTTTTAATGATTTCCATTCTAACTGGCATGAGATGATATCTCATTGTGGTTTTGATTTGCATTTCTCTAATGACCAGTGATGATGAGCTTTTTAATATATGTTTGTTGGCTGCATAAATGTCTTCTTTTGAAAAGTGTCTGTTTACATCCTTTGCTTACTTTTTTTTCCCCCATTTATTTATTTTATTGCATTTTAGATTTTGGGGTACATGTGAAGAACATGCAAAATTGTTGCATAGGTACACACGTGGCAGTGTGATTTGCTGCCTTCCTCCCCATCACCTATATCTGGCATTTCTCCCCTTGCTATCTCTCCCCAGCTCCCCACCCCCCACCGTC
>NW_016107462.1:919082-963399 GCF_001604975.1 Cebus imitator | reverse complement strand
TTGCCTACACCTATGTCCTGAATGGTTTTGCCTAGATTTTCTTCTAGGGTTTTTATGGTGTTAGGTCTTATGTTTAAGTCTTTAATCCATCTGGAGTTAATTTTAGTGTCAGGTGTCAGGAAGGGGTCCAGTTTCTGCTTTCTGCACATGATTTGATGCAGTTGTTTGTTTTTTTCTTGTAAATTTGTTTAAGTTCCTTGTAGATTCTGGATGTTAGAACTTTGTCAGATTGATAGCTTTTAAAAATATTCCACATTTTCTATGTTGCCTGTTCACTCTGATGATAGTTTATTTTGTTGTGCAGAAACTCTTTAGTTTGATTCGATCCCATTTATCAATTTTCACTTTTGTTGCCTTTACTTTTGGTGTTTTAGTTATGAAGTTTTTGTTCATGCCTATGTCCTGAATGGTATTGCCTAGGTTTTCTTCTAGGGATTTTATGGTTTGTGGTTTTACATTTAAGTCTGTAATCTATCTTGAGTTAATTTTTGTATAATGTGTAAGGAAGGGGTCTAGTTTCAGTTTTCTGCATATGACTAGTCAGTTTTCCTAGCACTATTTATTAAATATGGATCTTTTCTGGTTTGTCAAAGATCAGATTTGTAGATGTATGGTCTTATTTTTGACTTCTCTGTTCTGTTCCATTGGTCTATACATCTATTTTAGTACTAGTGCCATGCTGTTTTACCCACTGTAGCCTTGTACTACAGTTGGAAGTCAGGTAGCATGATGCCTCCAGCTTTGTTCTTTTTGCTTAGGATTGTCTTAGCTATATGGGCTCTTTTTGGTTCCATATAAAATTTTAAGTAGTTTTTAGCTAATTCTGTGAAGGAAGTTACTGGTAGCTCGTTGGGAATAGCATTGAATCTTTAAATTACTTTGGGCAGTATGGCCATTTTCACAATATTGATTTTTCCTATCCATGAGTATGGAATGTTTTTCTATCTGTTTGTGTCCTCTTTTATTGCTTTGAGCAGTGCATTGTAGCTCTCCTTGAAGAGGTCATTCATATCCCTTGTAAGTTGTATTACTGGGTATTTTATTCCCTTTGTAGTAATTGTGAATGGGAGTTCACTCAAGATTTGGCTCTCTGATTGTCTATTGTTGATGTATATGAATGCTTGTGATTTTTGCATACTGATTTTGTATCCTGAGACTTTGTTGAAGTTACTTATCAGCTTAAGGAGTTTGGGGACTGAGATGATAAGCCATCATATCTCTTAAGGACTCACTCAGTATCATGAGAACAACATGAAGGAAACTGCCCCCATAGTTCAATCACTTCCCACTTGGTCCATTTCTCAACATGTGGGGATTACAATTTGAAATGAAATTTGGGTGGGAACACAGAGCCACCTATATCATTCCACCCCAGATCCCTCACAAATGTCATGTTCTTTTCATGTTTCAAAACACAATCATGCCTTCCCAGCAATTCTGCAAAGTTTTATCACATTCCAGCATTAACCCAAAAGTCCAAGTCCAAAGTTTCATCTGAGAAAAGGCAAGTTCCTTCCACCTATGTGCCTGTAAAATCAAAAGCAAGTTAGTTACTTCATAGATACAATGGACATACAGGCATTGGGTAAATGCTTTCATTTCAAAAAGGAGAAATTGGCTAAAACAAAGGGGCTATGGGTCCTATGCAAGTCCAAAACCCAACAGGGCAGTCATTAAATTTTAAAGCTCCAAAATAAACTTCCTTTACTCCATGTCTTGTATTCATGGCACACTGATGCAAGCTCTGCCCCTGTAGCTCTGAGGGCACAGCCCCCATTTATGCTTTCACGAGCTGGCATTGAGTGCCTGCAACTTTTTGAGATGCACAGTGCAAGCTGTTGGTGGATCTACCATTCTGGGGTCTGGAGGATGGTGGCCATCTTCTCATAGCTCCACTAGGAAGTGTCCCAGTGGGGCCTCTTTGTGGGGGCTCCAACCCCACATTTCCCCTCTGCATTGCCCAAAGTAGAAGTTCTCCATGAGGGCTCCACCCCTGCAGCATACTTATGCTTGGACATCCAGGCATTTCCATACATCCTCTGAAATCTAGGTGGGTGCTCCCAAAGTTCAACTATTGCCTTCTGTGCACCCACAGACCCTACAATACATCAAAGCTGCCAAGGCTTGGGGGTTCCATATTCTGAAGCAACAGCCTGAGCTGTATGTTGGCCCCATGGCTGGAGCTGGAGTGGCTGGGACACAGGTCACCATGTCTGAAGGCTGTACAGAACAGCAGGACCTCAGCCTATGAAACAATTTTTCCTCCAAGACCTCTGGACCTATGATTGGAGGGCTGTAATGAAGAACTCTGAAATGCCCTGGAGACATTTTCCCTATTTTCTTGGCTATTAACATTCAGTTCCTCATTACTTATGCAAATTTCTGCAGCTGGCTTGAGAAAATGAGTTTTTCTTTTTTACTGTATGGTCAGGCTGCAAAATTTTCAAACTTGTATGTTCTGCTTCTCTTTCAAACATAAGTTCCAATTTCAGATCATCTCTTTGTGAATGCATATTACTATATGCTTTCAGAAAAAGTTAAGTCACCTATTGAATGTTTTGGTGCTTGGAAATTTTCTTCCGCCAGATACCCTAAGTCATCTCTCTCAGTTTCAAAATTCCACAGATCTTTAGAGCAGGGCCAAAATGCTGTCAATATTTTTTTAAGCACAGCAAGAATGATCTTTGCTCAGTTCCCAGTAAGTTCCTCATGTCCATCTGAGACCACCTCAGCCTGGTCTTCATCGTTCATATCATGATCAGAATTTTGCTCAAAGCCATTTTACAAGTCTCTAAGAAGTTACAAACTTTTTCACATCTTCCTGTTTTCTTCTGAGTCTTCCAAATTGTTCCAACTTCTGCCCGTTACCCATTTCCAAAGTTGCTTCCACATTTTCAGGTCTATAGCAATGCCCCACTTCTCTTGGCACCAATTTTCTGTATTCGTCCATTTTCACACTCCTATAAAGAACTACCTGAGACTAGGCAATTTGTAAAGAAAAGAAGCTTAATTGACTTATAGTTCCACATAGCTGGCGAGGCCTCAGGAATCTTACAATCATGGTGAAAGGTGAAGGAGAAATAAGGCACATCTTATCATGGTGGAGCAGGAGAGAGAGAAAGCCATCGATGAACTGCCAAACACCTTTAAACGATCAGATCACAATATCTGATGGTTCTCACTATCACAAGAACAACATGGGGGAAACCACCTCAATGATCCAATCACCTCCCACCAGATTCCTTCCTCACCATTTGAGGATCACTATTTGAGATGAGATTTCAGTGGGTACACAGAGCCAAAGCATGTTATGTGGCTTTTTGTTTTTAACCACCTTTTTTTGGGGAGTCTGCTCAGTTTCTGTTTACCTCTGGACCCGGTTTTCTTTGCCTTTTGGCCCTGCACATGGCCTAATATAGCCACCACCACATGTGATATGGCTTCCCTTATCTCAACTTTTTAGCTTAAGTACCTCTGGTCTGTCACTTCAAATTCTCTAGAGACAATATGATTCGTTACTTAACAACTAATGTATTGGGCCAGATATTCATATTTGACCCAATCAGTAATAGTTGAGCAGGTAGTAGGTACAAAGCATTTCCCCACCCAGGGACTGAGAATGGGACAAGCTCTTCAGATGGGACCAGAAATTGGAAAAACTTAAAGACTTTTCAAATATAGGATCCTAACACTTTGTGCATACCCTCTCCAATCCCTTTGTTTTGTACATAATGTACCTGTCTCTCCTCTTCATCTGGCAGCAATCAATCCATATTCCAAGACTCAGCCTAAATATCACCTCCTCTGCAAGGCCTTTTATTAACTATGAACATCATCTCATGTCTACTGTTCAACTAACTATACACAAAGTTAGTTGCTTCTCCTCTGTAATTACATAGTACCTTATATAAACATATTACATTTATATAATGTAATAATCAGATGCCTATTTTTCTTAAAAGGGGCTCAACTTGAAGGAAGAGACTGTGTTGTATTCACTATATGACAGCTTTTCTTGCTGCTTGGATGCTACCTCCTCAGTCCCTTGGGGATAGTCTCGTCATCATTTCTATTATTCTATATTCAGATTAGTCTTTGGCATCTATATATGAGGTCCTTAGTAATTCAATGAATTTACATATTTCTTTAGCAGAACAGAATCTTATTTTTATTAGAAATCAGTTTTTAGAAGTGCAGAAATTGCAAAATCTTTAAAGAGCCATGTGTAAAACTTAGCCCCCAAAATAAAATTCTAGCCTGAAGGGTAATGAAAGTTAGGTGACTGTTGCTCATAGCCTAAATTCACTTGCTGGCTTTTTTTCCTCCAGTGCAGACATTTTAGCAAGTTGGGCTATAGCTTCAGTTACCAAATTTCCACCAGCTCGTTTAACTTTAATAAAATAGTAAGCTACTGAATATGTCATGCCTTTTGGGTTCCAGCATTTAATATGTATACTGATGTGTGCTGTTTATGGGATATAGAAAAAACGTAAATAGAGCAATATGTGCAAAATATTTATTTTGAATTATGTGGCAACATTTGGATCCCATAATGTCATTTTTTAAAAAAACATTTAAAAACTTTTTTAGCACATAATGACATTTTAAAAATAGCACTTTTGCTTTTAAAAGGTTATTGAAAATTTGAAAATGCCAACTTTTGTGACTGGGAACTCCCTTTTAATTGTTTCAATCAACATTGACTAATAATGTTAGTCAATGTTGGTTGATGGTTAGCTCATTCTATACATGGATTAGCATATCCTTTCTCTGAGCTCTCAAGTGAGCACTAAATGTTCTATTTGAGTGCTCCACTGTTATTTCTTGGGAGAAAAGAAATTTTAGGGTGGTTAGCAGTGGTGTAGAGGCTGAAAGGTAGGGAGTGATAAAGAAGAAATAAACGTGGAATAGCCAGGAGGCAGCAGGGGGTGGGAGAAATGGGGTACACACTGCTGGAGGAGTAAATGGAGAAGGGAAGGGCCAGTGTTAGAGGCAAAGGAAATAAGAAGAGGTCCAAAGAGAAAGAACGGAGGTTAAAGGAAAAATGAACCATATTTCCATAGGAATTGACCACCGCCTACACACTGGACCCAACAGAGTGGCTGTTGGACATTGGGATAAATCTGAGGTGTTACCTGTTGTTCTCATAACAAAAGAACATATAAATTCTGTGTTGAGCTAGTCATCCAATTTCCCCATGAGGTCCTTGTGAGAGATACATTCCTAGGAACAATCACTGGTGACTAGGTAACTAGATGTCATTGTGGTTGAACCTAAACATTAAACCTAAACATCAACCTATTCTCAAACGATAGCTTGACCCAGTTGAAGCTTCCTTTCTCCAAAGCCAGTACGGCCAAATCAGCCTCAGATAAAGCAGGTTAAGAGGATGGCTCTGACTGTCCCCCAACTTCCCACAGTGCTCAAATGTAAGGCCCTGGTTCCGTCACCATGAAACAAGAGATGTCTAATATCTACCAACAATGGGGCAGTGAGCTAGAACAAGCTGGCCTGGGTTCTCTTCCCAAGCTACCTTACAGGAAGGAAAGATAGCATCTTTGGAGAGACAGAATAATGTCAGACCCTGCTGGAACAGCCTTAGGCTCTTGCCATTCCCTAGAGGAGCAAGGAAGAAAGAAAAAAGAACCCATGCCCACATATGACATGACCTTGACCCTCTCTGAAAGTCCTGCCCATTAACATCCTTAAATTTCAGCAACTCTTCTCTTCATGGGAGTCTAAGTTACTTGCTACTGATCCTAAAAAGGTAAGAATCAGGTTAGAGGTGAGAAAGGAAGGAAACAGTCCTGACTCCCCCTAGTAACTAATAGTGTCTCATTTTAAGTGTTATATAAATATCCTATGGCCAAAATGAGGTCTACCAAATGCAATATTCAGGTAATCTCAGATTTTTGTAATGTTTCACTGAACAATACTTAATAATTTATACACCCTTGATCTTTGGATCCTAAATATTACCAATATTTCAGACTTTGTCAGAACTTCTGTTTCTGATATGACCATTCTTCTTATCTCTGACCCCTTTACCTTCATAATTTTCCTTCTAAATGCTACTTGCCTGCCTGATCACCTGAAGGCCCCCCTGACCCACTTGGAGGGACCTCACATCTCTAACTCAAGATTCTTATTCTCAACTTTTAGAGAATTGGCATTTGAGTGGCCCACATTTTCTAGTAGAAAAGCTTCTAAATGTTTTTTTAAACAACAAAAGAACTATTTACCAGGACCAGTTTAGTGACATTTATTTCCAAAGTCATTTTCTTTTCACAGGCTGTAAATACATTTGCAAAATCATGTAGCTTCATGGTAATAACACAACCTGGAAATTACAAGGTAATTAAACTCAAAGCATCTGAGTATAGTACTCCAAGGATAATTTACTTCTGGTGCCAGGAGTCAAGATTTTTTGCTGCTAAACACTAATGCAAATGAACTAACACTGAGAGTTTCAAGCTGCCATACCCCAGGAATTATGAGGGTCTGACTTTGTAGTTGCTGGGTAAAATTGATGACCATGATGACCACATGGAATGGAGGCAGTGGTGTTGTAAGAATGTTTGGAGATGACTTGTTACAGAAGTTTAGTATGATTTTAAAGCAAGTTCTATGTTCCTGGTATTGAAGGTTCATACAGGCATCTAAGTGACCTAGATAAGTAACTATTGCCCTAAAGGTGAGGGTTGAATCAAACCTGGATGTATTCAAAGCTTTGAAAATGAAGGTGATAGTCTGATGTGTAGCTTGAGTTTTAGTTGGTACTATAGGAAAGGCCAGGAAGAGATTTTTTTCCAAGATAAAATGAAAATTATTCATATCATAGTTTGGACTGTCCAATCCCAGCGGGCAAGAGCCTGAAGCCAAGCATTCCTCCTAAACCCAGAGACCAGCTGCCTGCTGCAGATCAGCTGGTCAAGAGAACTGTAGTGACCCTTTTGATGTTGGCACTATTCTCTTGGATTGTCCTTATTTTTCTCATCAGAAGGCTGAAGTGGCTTCTCATTCTGCTAAAAAGGAAAAAAGAGAATACTTAAGGTCACCTTTTCATTGTCTGCTCTGGTCTCTTATAAAGACAATAAAGAGACATACTCCTTTCCAGCCTACTAAAGAGCTGGCGTTTTCCATGATGTACTGTGACTTCATAGTTGAAGTGGCTGCAAATGTACTAGGAATAAAGTCAACATTGGTGTCTCTTTGGGGTCTCAGGATGACTATACCTTCAACCTAAGGTTTCTTCTCTTTTCCAAGTGGTCTTCTCACAGTACTTCTTTCTTCTAAGCTTTGGCTGTCTTTTTGCATCTTTCCTCTTCGGGCCTTGGGATAGCAATTGCTCCACTCTTATTCACCTTGGAGAACTATACTATTCCTCGAGGTTTCCCTAAGTCTGCCCTCACCTTGTAAATATCTCCTTCATTTAACCCTTCTTGCATTATTTTAATTTGAATGAACCATCTGTTTCCTGTAGTGATGCTGACTGATAGTCTTACTGATTTGGTGGGATGGGGTGGGGGGTGGTTGGGAGGATTTTTAAGCTAAAGATATTCATTATTGATAGCTATTCTAATTATTAAGATCATGTCATCTGAGGAATACTAATTCTTCATGGGTTTAAAAATTTTGTTTTCTGTAATTTGTAAGCTAACATGTGGTCTGTTTTAATAAAAGATCCATGAATGTTTAAAAACAAGTCATTTTCTTTATGTGAGATGCAGGGGTCCACATACATTCATTTTATAAAACTTTTACAAAAAAATTAAAATTGCCAACATTCCAAGGAGATATCTTTGAAAATATCTAAAATTGAAGCACTACCATAACATAAAAATTATCCTATAAAATGTAGTAACGTGTGATTGAAAAATGTCGTCAGCCCCCTAAGTTCCTAAAGAGAAAATGATGATAAGCCCTGTTGACTGGAAAGTTAAGCCAGTGAACAGATGAATGCTGGACAATCTGTAAAGTTTGCTTACAGGCTCAGTGACTCACTAGTCTACCTGGGTCAGAGCCTCAGAACTCCAGAATTCAGGAAAGTTACATGTAGCTACATGCCTTATAGATGTTTGGTACGCTCATGAGTAATCAGACATGCAAGTGTCCAGTCCATGAATATCAAGTGACCTATGCCTTGTGAATCTAGTTGCATGTGCCACTGGCCTAGGCACACAGAGCTGTGATATGGGCACAGTCTCAGCAGCCCAAGCAAGGACTGGTGTGAATGCATATGCATGGGGGATAGAGATGAGAGTACCTGGCATGTGGACTGTAAGTTACATGCATGCTATGGCTGCAGGAGGCCTATGAGGACAGAACAGATGTGTTTATATAAACCACAGAAAGCAGAGAAAGGTGAACAACTCCCAGTTGTCTATATTTCTAGTTCTTTAGGCCTTCACTTTTGTAGGTTATTTCTATAAGGCTAGTGTCTAATTAAAGAACCAAAGTAGATTAAACTTTTAATTATGTTAAAAGCTTTTACATATTTTTAATAATTTTGTATACTTCATTTACTAGTGACCAAAAGAGATGTAATCAAACTACCATTCAAATGAACAATCCCATTATTAGATATAACCAAAGGAATATAAATTATCTTATCATAAAGACACAGCACATGTATGTTCATTGCAGCACTATTCACAATAGCGAAGACATGGAATCAACCTAAATATCCATCAATGGTAGACTGGATAAAGAAAATGTGATACAAATACACTGTGGATTACTATGCAGCCATATAAAGAAACAAGATTATGTCCTTTGCAGCGACATGGATGGAACTGGAAGCCATTATCCTTAGCAAACAAACACAGGAACAGAAAACCAAATACTGTGTATTCTCACTTATAAGTGGAAGCTAAATGAGAATACATGACACATAAAGGAAAACAACACATACTGGAGCCTATCAGAGGATGGAGGGTGGGAGAAGGGAGAGGATCAGGAAAAATAACTAATGGGTACTAGGCTTAATACCTGTGTGACAAAACAATCTGTATTGTTTTGTCACACAGGTATTAAGCCTAGTACCCATTAGTCAACAAACCTTATGACTCAAGTTTATCTACATAACAAACCTGCACATGTACCCATGAACTTAAAAGGCAAATATATTTCATTCTGACTGTGTTTGTCAATTACTGCCTGGAGCCTCTTTTCTTCATCGACATAACTTAAGTGTCATGTATCCCATTTCCTGATCTTGGTTTTCCAAAGTGACTATTATCTTTTCCAAAGTGACAATTAACTTACCCTAAAATGTTATTGATTTAAAAGGAATTAATAGGTTGTCTGAATCCACAGGCTATATCTAGAAATACCTATTCACAAACAGATGCAGTTCTGAAAGATTCTGTTTGTAAGTGTAAGAGACCACTAATGCCTTTTGTGGCCATATTTAATGTGATTTTGGTCTGGTGTGTATCTTTGTTCATATTTATAGCCATTAGCATCAATGAGTGTGCCAATGTTGAGAGTGTGGAATTAGGGGACCTTCTCAAACTATGTCTCCTCCACTATAAGGAATAGATGAAAGGTATGTTGAGTCCTGGCACAATGTGCATTCAGATCTCCTTTTAAGAAAGGTGTCCTTGCTCAGCAACAAGATGTATTATTAGCTGATAGCCCCTACCCACTATCTCCTTCCCGTCAACTTTAGCTTTTGAGCCAAAGTCATGCTTTTTCTGGGGGTAGCACTGACCAAAAATTGAGCAGCACAGTGGTACAAGGGCTTTCTGCCCAATGCAGGGCACCTCTAAAGGGCAATCTGTGCTCTGCAGTGCCCAACTGAACACCAGATCTCTGTACTGTCTGAAGGCTTTCCCTATCCAATTCTGCATTCTCCCTTTTCCTTTTGCAAATGTTACAATATTTTCTGCACTGCTGACTCAATCTTAGCATCCACTTCCCTGAGGACTCAACAGATACCAGAGCTAACCAAAAATGTCCAGTCCAATCTAGTTCTCTTACTTCTTCTCCATGCTATGTCTGTAATCCTTCTGTAAGATTGAAGATTTTGTTTCAATATTGGAATCAGTTTGTATTTCAACCTGTCAAGTGATGCACCCAATAGATTTGTCAATAGGATCAAGAAACCATGGGTTCAGAACACTCCTGAGAACTTTACTCAGTCTTATGCCATTCTAACTTGAGTAAACTCAGTAGCAATGAGGCATAAGTGTTATATTACAGATACCATTGATCTCTTATAAGGTACTGGAAGGACATGATTCATTGATTCCACTCAGAAGTGCCACTCCACATCCCTAGGAGGAGAATCTTTGCAGGGAGAAGCAAATTTTTAATCAGTTTTGATTGCAAATGGGAAGTTTTTTTTTTGTTTGTTTGTTTGTTTGTTTTTTTTTTTGAGATCTTGGACTCCATCTATACCTTTACTATTCTTAAAATTGTTACGAATAAGAGAGGAAGATAATAAGAGAGGAAGATTAGGAAACTGTGTTTGGGTAGAAAAAGAGTGACAGAGTGAAGTTAGGTTAATTCCAAGAGAAGAGGCACCTGGATAGCTAAGAAGAAATGAGGATAACAGCAAAATCTGCCGTTAGATTACCTGCATCATTCACAGGAATGATATCATGTGACCCAAACGCATATAAAGATGTTTTCCCTATCCACTTCATAGGGTCATATAGACTTTTAGAATTCTAGCTTCACTCCAGTAGCAATATCCCAACATAGTTGTGGATATACCACAAATATACAGGGTAGGTAAATATTATGAGATGGAGCTGAGTGATGGTATCAGACTAGTGCTGATGGCTTGGTGGGCCACATCCAATATGGTTTATGTGTCCTCATAAGGTTTCTAAAAAGTGGATCAAATATGCCATTCATCACAACCTTTTCCTTTGGTAATGCTCAATGAAGCTATTTTAGTCTCTGTGTTGAGCTAGAAACAGCTAGACTGTGATTCCCCCGATTAGGAGAAAGAGGGGTGTGTGTGTGTGTGTGTGTGTGTGTGTGTGTGTGTGTGTGTGTGTGTGTTGGGGGTGGGTAGTGATGGAGTTAATAGTAGAAGGTGAGGAATTCAATAAGCAAGGATTTCTTTACCACTTTGGGGGTCTCTATTAAGGTGATCGTGGACTTAACTGTTATTTGGAACCAGTCTCCTTCCCCCACTCTCCGTATGTCCTGGAGGTGATTCCAGATGCCCAGGTAGAGAAGTGCCTGGGAAGGGTCAGTGGGTCATCCTGCTGTTATTAATCACTTGCAGAGACTAGTTCCCTAGAGCTCTCTCAGCCTTGACCCAGCGTGATCTATAGTCTCTCACAGCAACAAGGAATGTGAAGCTTTTGTTCCTCCTTGCACATCTTTCTTCTCCAAATGTCAGCCTCAGAGAACCATCCTGGAGGGGGAAAAATATATATATGTCTCTTACAGTTCCTTCAGAACAAAAGCAACCTTTATATGTGCATTTTTAAAAGCAGATTGCAATGCCTATTTTTTAATGTGGGTAGCCCCACTTCATATGGTAGGTAGTATATTAAATAGATATTATGTATGAGTAACGTTAGGGTATACTTTTATATTTGTCTCTAATACCTCAAAGGATTGTTTGACAGGCCCTTAAGTGGCAGGTCATTGCTACTTATCTGTCATAACTTACATATTATGAGCACTTGCCAAAATGTATTTCCTAGAACCCAAGTCCTTTGAGATGCTCATGAAGAAACAAGTTTGGTTCAGTTTGTTCTTGGATTTGCTGAACACCATCTCTCATTTGTTAAAGGAACTGAGGAGTCCTGTAGTCAAGTTGCTTAGTTAACTTGGTTGAATCTAGTGTCTCCTAACCTTGTTTCATGCTGGAATACTTTGTGTGTGTGTGTTACATTTATTAATATTCCTAATACTTACTATAGCTCTGTGCTGAGGACATACAGTATAGTGACAGGAGCCTGCACACTTAACACTTGGGTTTGAATCTCAGCTATGGCATTTCCTGGCCGTGTGATGTGTGTGACGTTGGACCAGTTTATTATCCTTTCTCTGCCTCAGGCTTCTCATCTGAAAAAGGAGAATAATAATAAGTCTGCATTAGGGTTACTGTGAGTTTCAAATGAATCCATATAGTTAAAGTGCTTAATAGAATAGTAAGTATTCCGTAAGGTTTCCTGTTATTCTTGTGGCTTTCTGTGTTCATAATCAGAAAAAAACTTGGGCCTAATAATAACAATAAATAAGCAGTGAATTTTACAATTGAGATTTTTCTCAAATATCCATACCTAATCTTCAAATCAGTTTTAAAAAGGAGGAATTATTGTTGTTACACCCATATTACAGATTAGGAAAGAAAGACTAAGAAATTTGGAGTGTGTTTTATAAATGGATGATAACAAGGAGACCCAGGAATCAAACATGAGTTTCTTGACATCAGATCTTGTACCTTTTCTACCAAATATATTTGGTTTTCCTGTGATTCCAAATTAGAATGTTAAAACTGTTCATTTAGAATAGCTGAGGTCTCCCTTTCCCAAGACATATAGCTTAAACCACTTTAAATAAATTGGATTAAATACAGAAGTTAAAAATTAAAGGCATTAGAATGGATGAAGTGTAAGGAAAGCAAATGAGATAAGCACTTTCTGAGTGATAAAGCTCCTAGCTGGTATTACAGGAGGATGAAAAGCACTTACATGGAATATGAATACAATCACCAGGTTACAAACTAAAAATCCGCACATATAATCTGAGTAAGAATCACTATGCTTCTTTCACACGCAAAAGAGAACTCTAGATGTTGACATACTCAATTTCTATGACAGTTTGATAGTTATGGGGACAATGAAACTGAATATTTGAAATCTAGATTTGGGTTGAAAAGAACTAATTGATCCTTACTTAGCATAATTTATGATCTCCTTTAGTGCCATGCAGAATCCAAAATTCAGAGAGATCAAGCTTCAGACACTTTAACTAGAAAAGATAAACTCTGGTCCTGGAGCTTCTTACACTAGTATGGTGCTATCATTGCTAAATCATCTTTGGGCCTCCAATTAATTCTAGGAAAACTAGGTGATCTTTGGAGCATGCTTAGGCGTTGATTTCAGGGATGCTCTGCCAAACTAGCCTAGATGTTTATACAATACTTTTATAAAAGGTGGAATTAACGGAGGGTGGGAGTAGAACCATAATTCTATTAATTTGCCTTTGATCATCTTATAACCAAAACAATCACATCATGGGCTAGATCTGTGGTCAAAAACATTAACAAAATCAAGTAAAATGCCTGTGTGGAGGTGTGGGCAAGAAGAAGGGGAAAAATTCCTTCGGCCAATATGACAGTGTCCAATGATATGATACTAGATTGGTGCAGTTCCACAAATGAAGAATCACATGATCCTTTCCTTTAAATCACTGTAATTAAATTTTCACGTCCCTTTCCCCTACCCTCCTTCCCACCAAAAAAAAGTTTGTCTTTAGTTGTGAACTACTTTGCTTCTTTTGATTTAAAAATGGGTTCTATTTCTTGTTTTGCTTTGCCTGCCAGGGACCTCAGAGCTAAACTTAGTGTCAAATAATAGTCATGATTACACATATGTGAAACCTGATGCTATTCTTAACCACTTTGCAGCCATATTCCTTATATTAATTTCTTTCTATATTAACTTGGATATTTGTGTAATGATACTGATTAGTTATTTTTTCTGTCCATAGAAATAGTAGAAATGAAAGTGAAATGGAGGAAGAAAGGAAAGAAGAAAAGCATAAATATTTTCAACAATGAGGATTGAAAAATTAAAGCTATCTTCTCTTCCTTGGCACTCAGTTAACAAGAGTCCTTCTCCAAACATTTCACTTAATGAGACTGTTACTACAATAATTACACTTAAACACAGGCATTGTGGGAAAGATGAAAATTATGTTCAGATGGGGAAAAGGAAGGATGGGAAGACTGAACCCAATCAATACCTGTTGATTTTTAAGAAAGAGTCAGAGTCACAGAAAACAGTTAAGATAACCAATTTACCAAATAGAGGCACCCTGTTGCTTTCATCTATCTGAGAGCAACCAAAAAGACAAAGAGAACTGAAAAGTGAGTAAGGGGGAGAAGGTATCTACATTACACAGGTTCACCTAGAGGGCACTCTCGTAATTACAATGTTCTGAGACATTTCACCTGCCTCTCATGTCTTTGCATTTCCAAGCTCTTATTAAAGGGTTGTTTTGTTTTGTTGTTTTTGTCCCTGGAGCACCAGAAAGGAAATCTCTGGGACACTTGAGGAGACATTTCAGAGGAGAAAGAGAATCAATTTCCAAGAAATTTGGAATGGAAGTAACTCTGGCCACATTCTTTATCTGGGAGCTCCTCTAAAATCCTCCCAAGACCACAAGGGTTTGATGTTTAGGAGACTTAGCAGCAGAAAGAGTAAAAGAGAAATGAGCAGTGAAGCCTGTGCTTCTATCTCCCCAGAGGATGCCAAAACATTCACTCTTTGTTCTTCTTCCGGTATCTCCTAATGCCTGTGGTTGTGATACTGCTATTTTGTCGTCGTCGTTTTTTTAAATCTCAGACCCTGCTTTGCAAACTTGCATCTTTCTGAAGACCAGTAATGATTTATAAGCTTCAACCAGCTATTAAGTGTGTATGTGGGGGCAAGTGGAATTGCTGCTGAATGCATAAAGTAAATTGATTTGCACCTACAATTTACATTTATTCTCTGGGTATATTTGCCACTAATGTTGTGACTGAACTGCCATAATGAAGATTAACTACATAAACATTTTCTGCTGACTTTGCGAGCAGCTGAGTTGGTTGTTTACCTTGATTTTCAAAGGTTGATGTTTAAGAGTATGATGGGAAACATTTCTTGGATTTGCTCAGCACCTCCATAGATGATGTGCCCCAGACCAGTCTAACCTAATAAACATTTGGGGTGGGGCAGGCTTTTTGCTACAGTATTCCAGCTCACTTGATTACAAAGGAATAAGTAGAAGACCATTCAGTTCTTGGAATTTTGCAAACATTTCAATTTTAGCAGGATTCCCCAGAATAAGAGTTGTGCTTCTTATGTGGGTATGAATCATGCTCTACCCAAAAGAAAGGACAATTTGTTCAGTTTTCCTCACTCAACCAATATTGGCCTAGATTCTCCAAACACCTGGAGCTGGGGAAGGTCAGGCTTTCAGAGGCTCTGTTTTCTTCATTGCAAAATAGGGACAATTACAGTATCTGCCTCACTGTGATTAAGGGACTACTTGCATCAGCATTGATGAGGTGCACGCTAAAAATGCAGTATGGGGGCCCAACTGAAGTCACACAAAATATGAACCACTGGGATGAAGCCTTGTATATCCAGTTATGGATTAGGGGCCCCTCTACCATCCTTTGAGATTATAGAGAACTCCTGACACATTTACATGGTCCCAACAATACTAAGTAGAAAGACCTCTGGTCAGCACATCATGGTCACTGTTCAAACCCACGTGTGCATTAAAAGAGGGCAGCTCTGCCGGGCATGGTGGTTCATGCCTGTAATTTGAGCACTTTGGGAGGCCAACACAGGTGGATCACCTAAGGTCAGGAGTTCGAGACCAGCTTGGCCAACATAGTGAAACTCCATCGCTACTAAAAATACAAAAATTAGTCAGGTGTGATGGTGGGCACCTGTAATCCTAGCAATTCGGAAGGCTGAAGCAGAAGAAGTGCTTGAACTCCGGGAGGTGGAGGTTGCGGTGAGCTGAAATGGTTCCACTGCACTCCAGCCTGGGCGACAGAAGGAGACTCCATCTCACAAACAACAATAACAGCAACAACAAAAAAAAAACAGAGGGAAGCTTAGATTATTTCTGCAATCAGGTTGGGGTGGGAACTATTTGACAAGGCTCCAAAATCCGTAGGGCCAGATGTTTTAGGCCTTTGACATTCATCCCTACCTTAGATGAAGTATTGTTCTAAGGAGTGGAGGTGAGTTCCCAGCCTCCCTCAAACCCATCACTACCCCCAGCACCAGCCTACCTCCCTGAGCATCTACTCCCAAACAAAACTGGTGTTTCTAGGTTGGAAGGTAACAGCTGTTTTCACTCCTGAAAAACAAACTCAGGCTTAATGAACTCCAAAAGCAAGAAAGCCCAGGTTTAGCAAACAAAGACTTACAACCTTTGTGTGCTGGGCTTAGAAATACCCCTTGTTTTTTCAAGTTCCATATGTGAACCAAAACAAAGCATAATTTACTATTTCCAGAAATGTTCCTGCCTTGCTTGGAGCTGAATTCACTTTCCTAATGTATAGTTGGTGCATTAGTCAGAGTCCGGGAAACAGAGGGCAAAGGTATGGAAGTAGTGTGGAGAAACCACAGAAATACTCCAGTTCCCCAAGGTGACCACCCATTGGCCTGAAAGAGCAAGAAGAAGGAGCATTTATGGAGACTTAAAGACAACGAGACTGGGTGAAAGGGAGGCTTCATGTCCATTTCATTAAGGGATGCTGCTTGAAGGAAATAACTTCCCTGATATTACACTGGAATGTGGAGGGGCAAGAGAATCCATGATGGCCACCTCAGGGTAGGGAACAGAGTAGAGAAGGATGGATGAGGAGGGACAACTCAAAAGACATCAACTATGTTTTTTTTTACATTTGCTGACATTCCTAGGTACTAATCACGAGCATTTAAACAAATGCCAGGCACTGTTCTAGGCCCTTTATATACACTAATTTAACCCTCACAACCGTGCTGTGAGGCAGACACAGTGACTTTAGGGATGAGAAAATGGAGGCTCAGAGAGGTAAAAGAATCCAGATCTTTTAGACTTCAAAAGTCATTTCATAATCAGGAGACTAACTTCCCCTATGGAACTGACAGATCAAACAGCCATATTTTTGCTTGTTTGCCAGTAGATGGTACAGCTGATCCTCTAGGTCTAAACTTACAGCTGGCTGGGGAACTTCTTGTTGTTAGCTGTCATTAAGGACACTCAAATCTAGCAGGCAGTGATGCCCTGCTTTCTCTCTTTGGCGCTTATTTATTTTTATATTTGTTTCTTGTAAACTTTTGTTTCAGAGTATAACATGCATGCAGAAAAGTACTCAGATTTAAGTGTGAATCCTGATGAATTTCCATAGTGTAAATCCGCTAACCATCACTCAGACCAAGAAACAGAATATCTCAGCCCTACATGGCCCCTGTGCCCTTGTTCAGTACCTAGCTGCCCTCTGTACCTCGATTTCTAATCCCATCATGTTAGTCTTTAGTCCTTGTTGAGACTCAAAAAGGAGATGAACAATAGTTACTTTATACTTAATACATAGTTATTAATGATTGACTGTGCTAGATCAGCAGTTGATAAACTACAGACCTAACCCAACCCACCACCCATTTTTGTTAATGAAGTTTTATTGGAACACAGCTGCACCCATTTGTTTACGTATTATCTGTGGCTGCTTTCATGCTGCAACTGCAGAGCTGAGTAGTCTCAACAAAGACCGTATGGTCCGCAAAGCCAAAAACTTTTACTATCTTGTCCTTTTAGGAAAAAGTTATCACCCTCAGTGCTGGAGGATGGGCACATAATGGTGAAAAACTGACTCAGTCTGTGTCTTCACGATGTTTATGATCTGATGGAGGGAATTAATATTAAACAAGGAACTGTATAAGTAAATTATACAGTGACAAGCGCTCTGAAAGAAAAGGCCAGAGTGCCATGTATGAAATCAAGGAGGACCCTAAAGACCATCTAGTTCGTGCAATTGCGTGTTTCAGAACGTCTACCTGTCCTGGCATAACACAGGTTTTGTTTTACCTGGAAAGGGACAGTATGAATCCTATGGAAATATAGAGTGTGTAGGCGAGCAGGCTGGTGAGACTCATTTTCCAACACTCGGCATTCCCTGGGGAGGTGAGCTGGTTCAGAAGACCACATTTGAGGCATATTGCAGAGTTGCCCCCAACATTATTGCTCGTGTCTACTTAATAACGGGATGTCACCTCACCTGCTCACCTTTAAGCTGGATGCCGGAACACGCTTCCTGTCTTTCATTACCCCGTGACCTTTCCTATCAGCTGCCCGTGGCTGTGAATTCTTTATCCCTATGAATTTGGCTGCCACATGTGATTCTGATGGAAGATGGAATGAAGCCCTTGGCTGAGCCGGCAGGTGCAAGCTTCAAGGGAGTGCGGTAGGTTTACATTTAATATTTTTGGGAAATGTTGTATTTATTTGGACCCCTGAGGGGTTTGCAAGTGAACATTTGGGCTTGTCTGTGAAGGAGGAAACTTGTGCTGTCTTTCTTTCCTTGCCTGGTCTGGAATTGTGTGAGAACAGAAGGCCTATGGGGGTATGAAGGTGGGAAAGTAGTGAGGGCAGAGATGCTGCCGCAAAGAGCTCCAGCCTCCAGGCCTGCCAGGGGCGATCTCCTGGGTTTTGTGGTGTGATTTGTTGGAATGTTTTCCTTTCCTTTCATTCTTTCCTTTTAGATACTTTATGGAGAAGAAAAGTATCCTCACTGGGCAGGCATTTCAGTCCCCCTAAGTTGCATTTGTAGCTCTGAAAGGATCCTCTTTGCAGCTGGTTATTGGAATAGGTATCCTCAAACCCTCCCTAATTGCAGGCTAGTAGCCCTTTGAGCTTTGAGTGTTCTCGGCCCGTGTGCAGCAGCAGAGTATGATTTTGCCTTCCTGAGTTGCCTGCTAAAAGAAAAAATGACTGTATATGATGATCTTGTCTCTCCTTAAACAAAAAGCCTCAGAGAGACTGAGAACATGGACCAGAGAGGCAGAAATAATGCTTACTTTACAGGACTAGAGATCCTTTAAACCAGAACGGTGAGAACTCCAGACAAATTTTCATGCACCTAACTCAAACCCAAGTAGACATCAATCATCAATCATTGAGCTTCTTTCTGCTAAGTCTGGATATGCCTCAGACTCATTCTTAACTTTGTATTTCTGGTAGCTACTATCAGGAAATAAAATACAAGTTTAAACAGATTTACTATTCCTGATTTAAGTAATCACTATTGAATAGACAATATATTAAGAATGACATGATTGCTGATATGTATTAAGTGTTTATTATGTGCCAGACATTGTTCTAAGGGCTTAACATGGATTCACTCATTTAACGTAACCACATGATTACAGACTTGGTTTGGATTATTGCTGCATTTCCAGTACCTAGAAGAATTCATGATACATTATGAGTGCTTAAAAAATACTTACCTAGGCTGGGCGGCACTGGCTCACACCTGTAATCCCAGCGTATTTGGAGGTTGAATGGGGAGGATCGATTTCGCCTAGGCGTTCAGACCAGCCTGAGCAACATAGTGAGACCTCATTTCTAAAAAAAAAAAAAAAAAAAAAAATTAAAAATTAGCTGAGCATGGTGGAGTATGCCTGTGATCTCAGCTACTCAGGAAGCTGAGGATTGCATGAGCCCAGGAGATTGAGGCTACAGTGACCCATGATGGCACTACTGCACTCCAGTCCGGGTGACAGAGTCCAAAAAAAACCTTATCTAAATTAATTATAAAAACAACTGTTACTCCCATATTCCAGATGAGGAAACTGAGGCCCAGAGAGCTTCAGTAATTCTCCCAAGCCGGTATCGACGGGAGCCATGATTTGATACTGCTTTATTATTTTACTTATACTTTTAACCACTTTACTGCTTCTCACAGTAACTGTTTGATACCTTTTTCTTGTTTCTTAATGTCCAGTATGTTGGTTATTGACGCTGCTGGCTTCTCTTTAATGTTCTGGCTTCCATCATTTTTGGTACTTCAGAGAACTATCTCTCTGAAAAGAAAGCGGGTAATTGAAATCTAAGTGCCTAAGGGATGTAGCCAGAAACATAAATGAGTGAGGCAATCCAGGTGGGCAGCCTGGGGAGGTGACAAGAACATGCCCTCTGGGAAGCTGCTCTCAAGTCCAGTAATTGCAGCTGTGGAGGATGCAAATCAATGTTGTCAGGTCATCCTGTTTTTCAAGAGAAGTACAGAATCTGGATTTTGATATGAAAATAGCAAATGGAAATATCCGTATGAAATATTTCAAATATAAAATGTGGACAATAAGGCAATCTAAAAAACAAAAACAAAACGTAGCAAGTTAAATAAAACATCTTTGTATGCTCAATCTAGCCCATTGATCTGTAGTTAGCAAGCCATTGAAGAGGGCGAAGAAATTGAAATAGAAGTGGCCTTAGATAACTGAGCCTGTAGTTCTTGTTTAAAAAAAAAAAAAAAAAAAAACGATGAAAGGCTATTCGTTATTAACTATTTGTTAAGATCTAATAGTGGGGATTTCTAGGAAACAATTACAATAATCATAATATCACAATACTTTTGCATAGTGCTTCATATTTTTCAACTTGCTTCTAAATACGCGTTTGAATCTCCCTGTAAATCATTTTGATTGCGCAATTACTCAGTCAATATTAAGCAGTAGAATTTAGGAGTAGACCCCGATCTCCCAATTCTCAACCTGGTTTTCTTTTAGCTCTGCAAACCCTGAGCACTGATAACTGACCATCAATATTTGCAGTTCTTACAGGCTTATGCTTTTTTATCTCATACAATCAGGAGGCAAAATACTAGGAGAAGGGACAGAGCTCATGCCCGATCACTGACGAATGTTCAGACTGGAGAGAAACAGAACAGTCATTGGAGGAGACATGTGTGGTTGCTACAGCTTGTTATTCTTGGCAGATAGAGGTTGTTGATTCCATTTGGTCCTCCCTAAATAATCTCTAATTACAAAAATACACGGCTAGCAAAGGGTGAATAAATAATGTAATTGTGGCATAATCATTGTGTACATTCCTGACCACTCACCTAATGACCAGTAGTTTTAGGATTTGGTACTCCAAGTGCAGCTTACTGCCTGCCAGAGCTGAAATGTGGCATGTTTTGCATGCTCCCCGGATATCATTTTAAATTAAGTGGATTTGAAAAATCATTACATGGAGGGAGATTTTTCTGATCACTTGGCCTGTGTGGGCCTCTCAAATGTCCGTTCTGTGCAGGAAGGGCTCTTGGCATTTGATGCCTTTCTGCCAGGTTGTATATTTTGACAGCTGTTCTGGGGTGTCTTTTCCCAGCCACTGGCCTGGCTACTGTCATCAAGCCAATTAAAGTTGCAGGCAATTAATGTTATTTTCCTCAAGTGCTCCTGAAAATGCTTAGTCATGTAGCACTTCAGCATGAAATCTGTGACCTTTGGAAATACATGCACAAGAAGAGCAAATAAGCTTGGCTATGCATGCATGGCATGCCATTAAGGTACGAGGAATATGGAAACAAATTGTAGTTGCTGGGTGCAGAGATGTCCATGGAGCACTTTATATCCCAGGATTCTTAGAAATGAAGATATGTGTTCACACCAAAACCCAGATAAACCATAAAGGGGTGGTAGGTATAGTGAACAGCAAAACATTTGCATATGTTCAGCAAATTATTGAACAAAATTTATGAACTGAAACACATTCAGAAAGGAGCTTCATGACTAGTAGTTTGTACTTGTTTACCACATTTTAAGAAGGATATTAACAAACTGGAAAAGAGAAACCTTGACATTTTAGGAAGAGTTGGAGACAACAGAGCTGTTTAATCTAGAAAGAGGAAATTTAGGAGTATGGACAGGGGAGTTGACCTTCATTAGGTAAAATAAATTTTCCATGAGAAAGTTCGTCTTACTGCCTAAGTTATCCCAATTGATTCCTTATAACCCTTGGTTGAGAAGATGACGTGGAGCATAGTAGGTGATAAATAAAACTGTATTGAATGAATAAGAAAGAATGGAACATACCATATTGTTGGTTATTGCCCATTCAGTTAAAAAGAAATGAATATATAAAAATAGCAGTTCCTTGCAATGTGTGGCTTTGTGAGGTATGCTCACTGTTATCTGCATAAGCTAGCATGACAGGCTTTTAGTCTGTGGACTGTCACTTACATATGGATGAGTACTGTTTGCCTATTCACTGTTTTCTGAATTTTTGATGTTTAAAAAATTTTTAATTGAGATGCTTGCTGTGCACTGCTGCTCTTGCTCTCATGCATACTTTCTCTCTCTCTCTCTCTCTCTCACACACACACACCCTACACATACACTCAGCCCTTATCTTGCATTTTAACAATTGCCTAGAGCTGCACAGCTGGAGCATTTGCTTTTTGGTTCTCATCAGACCTCACTACTCCCTGTTGTTTTAGACTGAGCTCCATTTCACTCACTGATCTGGCTGTCCTTGCGCCTGAAGGTAGCTGAGCTTGCCACCCTTAGTTTAAGCAGAGACAGCAGTCAACCACCTATCATGGGAGTGTGTATGGCAGATGCACCTGATAGCAGTAATGTAACTTAAGCATACCCTGGCAGTGACCCTTATAGCAGATGCACCTGTTAGCAATTACAAGCATACCCAGCAAATGCAGAAGCACCTGATCTACTTAGACTGCATGCTTTTCACAAATGGTAGTGGTTCTCCTGTCCAGCCCACTGCCACTGGCCCACCCTGTATGTAAGTTTCTTCAATAAATCCTAGTCTCTTTCACTGGCTCTGGGTCTCTTCTTTGGCCTCTTGAGCATCACTTCAATAGGAGTCTGGCATGACAATTGGTGCATTGGCCAGGAGGCCAGGGAAAGCCACATGAGCATCAAGACAATGGGATTGGGAAAAGGGAAATTCGAGGGAGAAATCCCAGGCTGGCTGTCCTTGCCTATGTGGGACCTGATAGCCACTGCTCTTGATGGACAGGAACCAATGTGCAAGCGCAGGGATTCCCTGAAAACACTGAAGGGTCAGGAAGAGTTGGTGAAGGGGGCTGATCATCTATCTGAGCAAGTCAGATACTGGAACTGTGGCAGCCACGGTTGGCTGGCTGCTCCTGACTGCAATTTGAGCAGCCACTGAAGCTAATCCTCTAGCGCAGGCAAGGTTGTGTCAGTTACAGGATGAACTATGACTAAAAAAGGGTGCCAGATTAGCTAAAGCTGAAATCCTGGAGACCTTACTATCCCGCCTGCAGAAACAGGGTATCAGAATGGAGGCCCTGGCTTGTCAGGTAGCTCCGGTAAAGGATTACCAGATGTGATGTTAACTAGTTAGGGCTATCATGACTAAATTGTCCTGGGACCCTAAATCCTGGGACCCTATGGAGGAGGGTAAGGACTAGGACAAGCCCATAGAGGTTTCTGTCCTTTCTGTCCCTCTCGTAGTCACTACCAAGATAAAAGCAGGACAGTTGCACCCACAGGGAGCAGACCTGCAAAACATGCTCTCACCTGAAAGATGGCAGCACATTACAATATGGGGTGACACTGCTGTGGAATGGGTGGAATTGGGAAATAGGTTCAGGCAGAAGGGGAGAGAGTCGACCAAGGCATGGCTCCTCCATCTGTGGGACATGGGAATGGAGGGTGTCATCCTCTCAGTACCGCAGATGAGTAAAATGGCTTCCATCCCAAACCACCTGGCCTTGAGGCGTACCTCGATGGTATCAATAATGAAGATTGGACCAATTCCTTCCTTGGCTGTGTTGTTGCTGGCTGCCAAGCAGCCTGGCCAAATGAAGAAGACATCCTCATGTTTCCTTTGCAATGGTAGACTATGAAGGAATGGCAGGACGTCCTCCAGGAATAAGGGAGGAAGCATGCTGTCTGTGTTAAGCATTACTGAGGTTCCAATCATGAGCTTTTCATTGCTGGCATGAAAGGCACCATCTTATGGTTGGCACCCAGCCAGTGATATGGCACACTGGTATGTATCCTGAACCCCCTGTAGAGCAGCCAGTGTCTTGGGCCACTGACTTAGGGGAAATGGAGAAACTGCATAGGCAAGGAGGGCGTCCTGTTAGGATGAAAGACAAGGGAACTAAAGGAAAGGTGACAGCCCAGGGGTCCATCAGGGTGACCCCTGACAAATGTGGCACAACTTTAGTCACTTTGAAATATACAAAATATTGTTGCTAAGTATAGTTACCCTATTCTGCTATCAAACAATAGAACAATGGATCTTTACCATCTTGCCCTAGGAATACCTCCCTGGAGTGGCTACATGTTTTCCATTAACTTCTGAGTCTTTTTCTAGTTTACAAACTGTAGTCCCCATCTTGCTGTCTCACTTGCTGAACAGAGGGTGAGTGGTCAATGCAGGCAAAGTCCAGAGTCCAGGCTTATCAATCAAATAATTTGGTGTCATCTTTTCAGGTAAGACAAAGCCATTCAGGCTGCTGTTATGGATAACATGCAGGGCTACCCACATCCTAGCACACCAAAGCCATTGCAAACCTCCTTCTGAGGCCGTCTAGGGTATGGGCATCCCTTTAGTCCCCATTTGGCCGAACTCCTTGGGCACTTGTACTGCTTATCAAGAAGGGGGCCCAGTGGGACTGTTCCATAAAGCAGGATGAGGCCTTTGAACAAGCTAAAGTCTCAGGGAAACAAATAAAAGCCTTGGGAGTTCTAGCGCAGGGACAGCCTTGTGAATTGGACATAGCCGGTACCCCTGCATGGTTTGGGTGGGGTCTACGGCAAAGGCAAGAACATGAACAGGTGACTTTAGGGTTCTGGTCCCAACTACGGAAGAGGGCTGAAGTTAGAAAAGTATCACTTTGGAGGGAACAACTCTGTGCTACATATGCCTTACAACAAGTGGAGAACATTACAAAGGGGTTTCTGGTGCTAGTACATGCCCAGTACTCTGTAGCAGGTCAGCTAAGGGATATCTTCCAGAAACCAAAGTCTGGGAATGTCCAGACCCAGACTGGCCAAATGGCATGCATGCCTGCAGCAGAAGAGTGCACTAGCGGCCCCTGGAGCAGAGCCCCATTTGGTGTTTGGCCCTGTCACCTATGTGACAACTGAAGGATGGTCTTCGATGCAGGCTGCTGACCCTCCTCAGATTCCCTCCTTCATAGCGGAGGGACAGGGCTTAATTTCTACCAGGCCTGGCACACACCTTGTCACAAGGCAATCCCTGCACTTGGAGAGCTGTGGCCATCCGCCCATCCACTGATAGGATCGGGTTTGATATAGGCAAAGGACATAGTAACCAGTGGGCCAAACTACAAGCCACCTGGATGATTCTCCTCCATCAGCTAGACCTGATAGTCCTGTGTACTGATGGCTGGGTGGGTCTCTAAGAGACTCATCATGTGGCCACTGCAATGGGGAGTGCAGGAACACCCCAGGTCCTTGCTGCATGGTGCTGAACAGATCACCTGGAGCAGGAGCCCAGCACTACAATGACAGGTGACTACATAGGACCTTTGCCTTTGAGAACTGCCTCTATACCTTGGCTTAAATGGACAGCTGCGTGGACCTACTGCAGGCATATTCCAGCAGGTATGCCACCCAGGAAGCCACTATCTAAGGACTGGAGCAGCTGTATGTGGTCTACTGTGTCCCCACTGATACCAGCAGTGACCAGGGCTCTCACTTTACCAGTTATAAAGTGTAGCAATGGGTGGAGAACCTGGATATCCACTGGCATTTCCACCTCTGTATAACCCTACAGCAGCAAGGCTGATTGAGTGGATAAATGGACTGTTGAAGCAATAACTTGCTCTCTGGTTCTGTGGACACACAAGTTACCAGCAGCCTTCTGTATCTTGAATGAACACATGCGTTCTCATCACCACAGTGCATAAAAACTTCTGATGCAGGGACCTGATACCATCAGGATCCAGGTAGACAGGGTCAGGGACAGTACACCTTTGTCCCAACCTAGGACTCAAGCTGCTATTACCCTTGCCACAGAACCTACCCACCAGGGAGTACATCATTATGTGGCCCTGGACATGGCAAACCAGCCCCCGAAGGTTTATTTTTCCACTCAATGAAGAGAGGGCCTAGAACAAGATACAAAAGTCATACCTATTTTACACTCTACTCCCCCTCAAAATTCTAAAATAATAAATTCTGGTCCTCCCTTGTGCAAGGAGACAGACAATCATCCTTTCATTATAGAACATTACAATACCTCCATTGTCTTATTTGGGCCCCTGCAATGTGTCACAGAGGGGGGCCAGTCCATTTGGCATTGTAAACAGGAGACCAGGTCGCTACCAGGGGTGGAGCTCTCACAGAACAACACAACTTCCTGTGTCTTGTTAAATGGCCTTAACTTGCTCTTTCTCAGCTTCTGCCCATAGATGATGGGCAACAAACCTCTTTGCCAACTGGGAGCAGATGGTGGCCCCTCTCCAGAACTAAACAGACTGTTGCGTCTGCAGAGAGCTGCCCCTCTCCTCCACCATGGGCTTACCATAGTGCATCTAAGATCAACTCCCAAGCATTTGGAAGAGCTTTATGATTGTTATCGTATTCGTTATTCTTTTCTCTTTTTTTGGTGTTGTAGTTTGTTTCGATGCTATGGCAACTGGATGCAATGCTCCTCCCCATACCTGGCCCTTGGGCACAGAAGAATGGCATGATAACAATGTGAGGGCCATTCAAGTGTGTATGCAGCAGGGGGAAGTGGATGGCAGATACACATGATAGCAATATCACAACTTAAGTATACCCTAAGAATGACTATTACGGCAGATGCACCTGATAACAGTAATTTAAGCATACCCTGAAAAGGCAGACACACCTAATCTATACAAACTGCATGCGTTTTTACAAACCAGTAGCGGTTCTCCTTCCCAGCTCACCTCCACTGGATTGCTTTGTATGTAAGTTCCCTCAATAGACCCTGTCTCTTTCACTAGCTCTGAGTCTTCTTCAGCTTCTTGAATACGGTGTTATCTATATTGAAATCAATAGGGGTTCAGTATGACAGAGTGGTAGAAGTGTCTCCTATGTGGAGAAAAAGAATGGAGCAGATAAGCTTTCCAGCTTTTTCACTCTAGATGCCTTGATTCAACGAGGAGTAACCATGCCTTGTTCAGCAGAGTAAAAGTGGCACTGGTCCCTGATTTCAACCAACTCACAGGCACATCCTTAAACTCTATCCATCAGAAAGAACCTGCCTCGATCACAAAATCCACTGGTCCAGAAGGCACTAAGGATCGTCAGAGTTCCATCTCACATGTCCCAAGATGATTAGCTAGGTGACATCTCATTCCTCTCTTTGCCCCTCTCCTTTCTCAATTACATTGGTTTCCCCCCAGGATCAAATAAAGTGGTTGTAGGGTTCGGGAGTGGGGGAACTCATGGAAATAAGTTGTGTTACTAATTAATGACATCAGTGTCAAGAAGAGCTGGAATTGAGCAAGGTTATGGGAGCTGGGATCAGGGCTTGTTTGATTTTAAAGGTTACTGTGGTTGTGCTAAATGCTAATCACTTCTCATAGCACTGGCTAATGGGTGTGGAATATTGGCTCAAGTTTTTTTCAGCGAATCCAGGCTAGCTCCTAAGAGAGCTGCAGAGTTCTGACTCCAGCTGTGCCCCTTCCTTTAAAGAATATGAATTATTCTTATATGTGGGCCCAAAAAAATTAGACAATAATTCACAGGAGAGCTGGGGAGGCAGAGAGTAAAACACAAGCCACCTGCTTAGGATTCAAGGTCCAATCATTGACAACACACCTAATCAGGTTAAACTGGCACTCATAAAATGCTGCCTGTAGCTGCCTTTGATGCCTTACAGATGATGTATAACCATATTGAGAGAGGCCACATTGTCATAGTACTCATTGGAGAAAAGGAGACAGTGAAAATTTTTAGGTAAAGCGAATCTACATTCGCCTAGTAAATGCTGAACAAACACCCACAATGCTAGAGAAACCATTTGTATGGATTCATGGCATTTGGTTCAGCTGGGTTGGGACCTCCATGTTTCGCTTATCCCTCAGGCACCATAAGCCAGTGGCAAAATGGTGTCCTTGGGTCACACATGTTTTGGTCCCAGAGTCAGTGTCCAATATGTCAGCCCATCAAGGCAGATGGTGAGCAGGACAATGTTTCAGAACTTTGGAAAATATACCACTTAAGAGTCCAGCCAGGGAAATGCCTGAAATTGGAAAATAATGTAATAGAATATTTGATTTGCCACCAAAGAGCTTAACTGGGAAGATTGCCACACTGAAATGAGTGGACAGGTTGGCTGACTTTGATCTTTCAGCTCTGCTTAGTAACGGCACATCAGTGGGTTGGGTCCTAGCCTTTCAATGGGTCCCCAAAGTCCCTTCCCTACACATTACACATCTACAAGCACATACACTGAATAATATTTGGGGCTGTATCCAGGAAGTTGCAACATTAGCCTAATAGTAAAGGTCTGAGCCAGTGGTCACTGGATGTTTCCTTGGAGGGACTGTAGGTGGCCAGCAGAATGGATGGCAAGGTAAATGAAATGTCATTTCCATTTAATTCAATTTGCTTTTTCTCCATGCTACCAGCTATTGACTTGGCCTCTTGGAAGTGAAGTAGTTTTTTTGTGATTCACCAGAAACTTTCTGGACCTGAATAACTTAATTCTCCAAGGTTAGCCTCTTTGAGCCATTAAGAAGTGTTGTTCCTTGTCCATTTGGTGTTGAATGCCTGTTATTTCCCATGCCCCCAATATTCCCTGAACTTCTCAGGGAATGTGTCTTTGGCATTCAGCCTATGGAAGTCTGCTTATTTTAAGCACCTGTAGTTCTCTTTTCCTCACCTCAAGCCCCTCCCAGCCAAGGAATCACTGTTAGAATGTCTTAAGTGCTAGGGAGCTGATGGTTCTGGAAGCAGCGTCAACCAATACTAGATAGGGAAGGCAGTAGAAAATCCTCTAGCTTCTCTGGCCCTCAGTCAGAACCGTTCTCTGATGCATGGTCTGCACAGTCTTCCCATAGTTCCCCAGTGAGGTCAAGCTCCAGGTTTCCATGGCAATATCTGACTTAATAACACATTTTAAAAATTTTCTTTTTTCCTTTTCTATCTCACTTACCTATGGCCCTCTTGGTATTTCCTAAGACCTTGTAAATAAACAATTTACACTAGAATCCCCCTCTCAGTGTCTGCTTTGGGAGAGTCAGTCTCTATGCTGTAGGGAGTCTGTGCACATTACATGCTGAGATTGTGCATCTGGGGTCCTGTCCCCGGGCCTTCCATTATCAGGAAGCGCTGGTTCTTCCCAGGAAACATACAAACAGTAAAGAAAACTATAGAAAGACTTGGTGGATAAAAGATCTTCTTAGAAATGAGAAGGTTGGCATTTGATAACATGCTAAGACAGCCAACATCTTTATGAGTGGTTAATATCCATTTTCCACAGTGAATTATAAGTCCCAAATAGGACAGGGGTCATGAAAGTTCATGTTTACCAATGTGTCCCCATGACATAGACACATAGTAATATTAAGCAGATCTCTTATATACAATCACTAGTTGAATGCTTTCTGTGTATTAACTGGTTAATTTGTGCAGAAAAGATACAGCCCTTTGGATGACACACTCCCATTGATTAATGGTGCCCTTTCTATGGGAGGAGGAGTCCTGACACTGTCAGACCAGCAGGGTCACAGATTTGGGAACTGACTCTGCCCTGGGAGTTGGCAAAGGAGACTTTTCATCTGGGTCTTGGATATTCGTAGGTGTCTAACAGTTAAAGGGAAATGGAGTGGAGGGTGCCAATTAGCTATTTATTCAACAATTGTGTAATTTAGTACCAGCTTTGTGACAGGAATTCTGCTAGGCATAAAGAAGTAGTAGTGCTCAGGGGCCCTGCCTTCTCAGAATTTTGACTGAAGCGCTATTCACATTGCATTATTTGTGGAGTTGTATCACTTCCTGGAGGTAGACAGCAAAGAAGTAAAAGAATATTTTAAAAGATTATGACAAATATGATATAATAGAGCAGTGATTCTCAAATTTTAGTGGGCATCTAGATTGCGTGGGAGATCTTATTTAAATGCATATTCTGATTCAGTAGTGCTGGGATGGGTATGAGATTCTGCATTTCTAATCGGGGCCCAGGTGGATACAGATGCTGCTGGTCCTCAGACCATACTTTGAGTAGTATGGTGATAGGCCATGGTTCTTAGTTTGATCTGCACGTAACAGAACCTGAGGAACTTCGAAAATGACTGATGCCTGACTTCACTCCAGCAATATTTATTTAATTTGAATAGGAGAATCCTGGCATAATAGTTAATATTAGGTGTCAACCTGACTGGGTTGAGGGATGCCTAGATGGCTGGTGAAGTATTGTTTCTGGGTGAGCTGTGAGGGTGTTGCCGGAGGAGATTGACATTAGAATTGGTGGAATGGGAGATGAAGACTCACCTCAATGTGGATGGATGCCATTCTCTTGGGCTCCTAGCATACTTAGATCAAAATAGGCAGGAAAAGGTGGGATAAGCTTGCTTTCTGAGTCTTCTGGCTGTTTTTTCTTCTTTCCAGTGCTGGATCCTTGCTTCTGCTCCTCTTGCACTTGGACATCAGACTCTAAGTTCTTCAGCCTTCAGACTCTGGGCCTTGCACCAGTGTCTTTCCCAAGGGCCTTCAGGCCTTCAGCCATAGACTGAAGGCTGCACTCTTGGCTTCCTTGGTTTTGAGGCTTTCAGACTTGGACTGACCCATTATCAGCTTCTCTCTTTCCCCAGGTTGCAGACTGCCTTTTGTAGGACTTTGCCTTGTAATCATGGGAGCCAATCGTTGCTAATAAACTGCATTTTATATATACATATATCCTATTGGTTTTCTCTCTTCGGAGAACCCTAATATACCTGGGTATTGGCAGTGTTTTAAAAACTGCTTTATTGGGTGTAATTTATATATCATAAATCCATCCATCTTACCATTTTTTAGTGTATCTGTTATTTTGCCACCATTACCACAATCCAGATTTAGAACACTTTTTTTATCCTCAAAACATCTACTGAACTCATGTGCAACAAATCCCAGTTCTCACCTTCAGTCCCAGGCAACTACTAATCTACTTTATTTCTCCATAGGTTTGCCTTTTCTGGACATTTCATATAAATGAAATTATATAATATGTAGTCTTACTGCCTGATTTTTTATTAGCATAGTGTTTTTGAGGTTCATCCATGTTGTAACATGTATTAGTACTTCATTCCTGCTTATTACTTCGTTGATTCTATGGTATGGGTAGATTATATTTTGTCTAACCATTTACCAGCTGACTGGCATAAGAATTGTCTCTACTTTTTGGTAAATGATGTTTCTTTGACTATTCACATAAAAATCTTTACATGGGCATGTTTTTGTATCTCTTTTGGTTAGAGACTTAAGAGTGGGTTTTTGGGGTCATATGGCAACTCCATGGTTAGCTTTTTAAGAAACTGACAAACTGTTTTTTAAAATGGTTGCATTATTTTACATCCCCATCAATGATATATGAAGGATTTCTCCATATTTCCACTAAAATTCATTGTCTGATTTTTGTGACTATACCCATTTTTGAGAGTGTAAAGTGATATCTCATTGTTGTTTTTTATTGGCACTTCCATAATGTCTAATGATCTTGAGTGTCTTTTCATGTGCTCATAAGCCATTCATACATCATATTTGGTGAAATGTCTATTCATATTTTTGCCCATTTTTAACTGTGTTGCTCATCTTCTTATTGAATTATAAGAGTTCTTCATATATTCTGCATATCTTTTATAACACAGATATACTTTGGAAATATTTTCTCCCAGTTTATGGCTTGTCTTTTTATTTTATTAAAAATATCTTTTGAAGCACAGCCTTTTAATTTTGATGATGTCCAATTTATCAACTTTTTCTTCTAAATTTTGTACTTTCAGTGTCATATCTACAAATTTTTTGCCTAAAGTAACAAAGATTTTCTGCTATGTTTTCTTCTAAACATTCTGTAGTACATTTTCATCTAGGTTTGTGATCTATTTGAGTTAATGTTTGTGTATGATATGAGGTAAGGGTCTAAATTTGTCATTTTTCATGTGGATATTCACTTGTCTTGTGCCATTTGTTAAAAAAAGTATCCCTTTCCCTTTGACTGATAATTGCATTCTTTGTCTTAGCACCATTTGTTGAAAAGAATATTCCTTTCCCTTTGACTTATATTGCCTTCTTTGTCTAAAAATAAATTGATTTAAAATCAATTTATTGACTATAAATGTAACAATTTATTTCTGGACTCTCAATTCTGTTTCATATATGTATGCAGGTAGCCTTATACTAGTGCTATATAGTCTTCGATATTTTAATCCCCAGGTGACTCTAATGGGGAGCAAAATTTGGGAGTCACCATGATAAAGAATGACTTGAGGAATAGGATAGAGTGGCCACTTTAGGCAAGATGGTCAGGGGAAGCTTTTCTGGAGCTGTGGTATTTCAGTTCCAGCTACCCACGAGAAGAGCTGGGAAAGAGTATCCATGAACCATATGCCAGGAGACACTTTTCCAGGTTTGGCTAGAGATGTTTGCAGTCTAAGTTAGGTGGCCATGGTGATAATTCAGGAGGTCCTGACATATGAGGCTGCAAGCTCCTAACTCTACACTATCAGCCAACACTTTGTCCATTGATTTCCAAACTCAGGGGTAGGTGTATCCTCCTGAGTTACTCGGTGATACGGTATATGATATGCCACAGGAAAAGCCTAGCACCGTTTACTTACGCATTCATTCACTCATGGATTCATTCAATAATATTCATGGAGTGTCTGGAGTGCAGAGCACTATACCAAGCATTAGGGATATAATAATGAATGAAACAACATGTTTATTTCACAGAATTTACAGGACACCTTCATATAGCATCCATATATACACTCACATATACAATTGTAAGATATAAATGTGATGGTGCTAGATGAATAAACACACATATTCTACATAACTCTGGGGCTCCTGTATTACTTCTAAAGAGACTGCGACAGAGATACAGTCAAAAGGATTAAGTGTAATAGTACGCTAGTGACGATAACATTATCCATATTCTGGTAGCTTCATATATGCCCATGTTCTACTTATCAATTTATTGTCTCTCAGCTCCAAATCCCCCATCTTTGCTTTGCTTTGTGATAACTGCTAAAGGACGCTGTAAACATCCCCTTTGCCATCTGGCTGAATCTTGGACTTTGTCAAAAGACGACACTGAAATGTCCCTGCAAGGCTATAGAGTGGGAAGACTCTTCCCTTCTGGGTTTGTGTCTTTTATTATTTATTAGTCAGTGTAGTTGCTGAATGGCCTGTGGGGCTCAGCTCCAGTGGAGTCCACAGACCACTCTCAACCATGTAGCTGCTTCCAAGCAATTTTCACTGTCCTGAGCCTGACGATACAGGTCAGGCCAGTGCAGGTCTGTGCTCTCTAGCCAGTTTCTTCTTCTTTGGCAGACTGCATACCACGCCCTCTGCAAGGAGGGCTGAGCCTTGCCCCTGGAAAAGGGGCCCCTGGCCCTTCGTTCCTAGTTGTCCACTGCTCAGCCTGGAGGGAACAGCTGCCCTTTTGATTCTGTGGTGTCTGAGTTTCTTGCAGTTCTCTTTTACCCTTTATAGTAGTTAATGACCTTAAAATTCCCCCATTCAGTTAGCCAGTAAGGCTTCTGTCTTCTTACTGGACCTTGACTATAGTGCAGAATTATGAAATGAAAACATTTCTGTTTCACATCTGGGTTCAAGTAGCCATGTACATTGGATGGCTCCTTCAGAATGGAGAAAGAAAAAAATATATACCAAGCAGAAACAAGACGGGTTTATGTTTTGAAACCTTGGACTGATTTCACAGCTCCGTGGCATGCAAGGAGCCCATGCCAGATCAACATTTCCCAAGGCTTTGCAGCTCTAACAGGCAGTGACAGTTGTTGTTAAAAATTGATGCTGCCATCCCAAAGAACTGATTTTATTTTTCTCCCAGCTCAGGTTTGCTTCAAGGTTGAGTAAGCCATTGGGATGAATAGAAAAACACCCGAAACAGGATCTTAGCCCTTGGGATATGTGGGCAGAAAGGTGTTCACAACAAGGTTAATAACATGGTGACCCTGGGATTCCTTCCTGACCCTGGTCTATATCTTAGAGCTTGTGTGAAGCAGAAGGGACACTTTGGGGTATGTGGACTTTTAAAAGTCTGCATTCTGCCCTCCTGCCTATTTGTAGAGGAAGCGACACTGAATGGTGGTTAAGCACAGGATCTGAAACCTGGCTGTCTATTTCAAACCCTGGCTTAGCCACTTTCTCACCATATGATCTTGACCAAATCACTTAACATGCCTCAGTTTCCTAATCTGTGAAGTGGGCATAAAAACACTGCCTATAAGATTATGAAGATTAAACAAGTTAATTTATAAAATACTTAGATGATTACTTGGCTCATTTTGTGGCCTCTAAGAATTAGCTGCCATGATGATGATGAGGATGAGGATTAATGGGTAAATGCTGCAAGAGACAAAGGCAATGTAAACCTATTAAATATTACATCCCATGCATTTACATGCCAAATCTAGTTTAATCTGCTAGTGTAAGTACAAGTTTTATTTTACAGATGGGGAAGCTTAGGCCTAGATAGGTTAAACCTCAAATCATTGTTACAGCTGAGATGCAAAATCCAAACTGACTTCAGTGCCATGCTTGACCACCACGCTATATTGCAGAATACTGAACTACAGAGTGAAATATATGGGAAAAAAGTAATACATTGTTTTATTCTCTACTCTATACTTCACCTCTGCTTACTTTTTTTTCCCCAGGAGTGCTGCTAAAACTGCTTACTTCTATCTGTACCCCAAACTACCTGTGAATAGTAGAGGGATTAGCATACATGTAGGAAAACTTACACAGAGAAGAGCATTCAGGTCACATGCTATATAAGTACATATACAAAAAGAATCACCAGAGACCAGGAATGATGGAGTTGGGAATAGAGGAAGGGCTAGGGGTGCTAAAGGGTCAGGACTTGAGAGTTAGTGACATGGACCAGCAGGGAAATGCAGGAGTAAACTACTCTACAAAGAGTTGCATGATCACTGCCTCCAATGAGTTCAATGACCATTGACTGATGGCCCTTACTAAGTCTGACCTAAGCTCAGTGAAGAACACAAAATCCACGTGAGCTGCCACTTCCTTCCTCAAGGATAATATCAGAGCCCTGTGTACCCCCTTCTCTTCTTCTTGTTTATCCTCCAAGTAAAGGATTGCTTCCAATTCTTTACTGTAAGCACCAAGGATTGCTTCCAATGTTTCCTCAAAGGGGTAGTTAGAAAAATTGCCAGTCTTTGGGCAACCCATGGCTCCTACCATAAGCCTGTTGAACACTCTACCACTCTGTTTATGCACAATGCACATGGAGATTTGCAGCCCTGTCGGTATATTTTTTTGGAGCTCATTTAAATGGGTCAGAAGTCCTCACAGTCCACATTTCTTGCCCAATTCCACTTTTTAATGGAAAAAGAATTCTCTGGGAACAAAGAATTGGCATGGAACAACATACTGGAAATGGTACCAAATTTTAATCATTTCTAGTAAGTAAACTAGCATAAACTTCTTATTGAATACATAATTTAAAGTGTTTCCTCGCTATTATTTTTCTACGTGAACCAGCAGCAGATGCCGTGGGCATCTCACTCACATACAGTTGCTTTAACCACTTGGCTGCATCCCTCCTGGGCTTCCAGTTTCTCTACATGCATTCCTTTCCCCGAATGATTTCTCTGGCCATGGGAGCATAGCAGACAACCAAGCAGCAGGCTGGAAATGCAAGATCCCTCCTAGTGTCCCTCAAACAACCTCTGATGGGAGTTGGTGTATACATACCCCAGCTTCAGCACCCCTTGGGTGGGATAACTTTGAGACATATGGTCTACACTGACTCTCAGAATTCTCCAAGGAATTAATTTCCCAGTTGCAGATAACTGGCTCAAGAACATATCCTTTATTGACTTCCTTATCTTTCTTGTCTTGCTTCTTCCCTCCCCTACTGGTGCTCCCAGCTAAATTACTGCACTCAAATCCTTGTCTTGGGGTCTAGTTCTGAAGATCCCACACTCATGACCTTTGTTTACCTTTTAACATTAAAGAACAAGGTATTCCCATTTTGAGACAATTCTTTTAGGACTTAAATAGGAGACAAAGCAATAAAATTGTTTCCTCTTGAGCAAATTTTAGGGAATTCTGCTTGCTTTAATTCAGAATGGATTGCCTATGAATTCTTCTAGATTGTGCCCTACTCAAGGCTCTTTTAGTGTTAAGTAATACAAACCCACTTAAACCAGATTAAATCTTCGAAGAGTGGGATAGGAGGCTTTATCATAAGTACACTGAGATATCTTTCAAGTCCAGAAATGCATCTTAGGCAGAGAGAGGAATTGGAACTAGAAAGTGGACAGCCATCTTCTCTCCTGGAGCTACACGTTATCTTATTTTTACTTCATTATATATATATCTGCTTCTTATCTCTCTGTCGACTGGCTTTTCCCATCTGTTTGCACAAACACATGGTTGCATGACCTCCTTTACATTTTCCTCGTTTCTGTTCTACTAGATAGTGAATTCAGAATTCCAGAAAGAGAGCCCTGATTGTCCCACCTTGAGTCAGATGTCATCTCTGATCCAATTAGCAGTGGTGGTGGGTAGGTGGGCTGGTTAACACCTACTTGCTGGAATGTATGTCTCTGGGGAGCTCAAAGAAGAAGACTGAGGCCTGGGCATACCCCAATTGAGCATAGGCTATTTGGACATTTGAAAACAAAAATTTGGACATCATAAAAGCTACCACACCCAGCCAATTTTTCTATTTCTAAGAGGGTAAGTTTCTGCATATAATTTACAATGCAAAAATGCCTTTATTCATTAATATTATGCCAAGGTTATTCAACTAACTAATGTTCTTTGGAGCCATAAAACTGGAGAAAAAAGTTTATAAAGTGTTTTAACTTAGGGAAAGGGCAAAATGTGGGTTTTATACATTGCCTACCATTGAACCTCCAACAGAGTTCCATTTCTAATAATAGTGGCCTGTCAAGAGGACAGTAATACTGCCCTGCACTGGATGACATCAGGAGTTTAACTTCCAGCATGTATTATTCAAGCAGTTAAAGTGCCATTTCTACCACTTTCTAGCTGTTTAACCTCTGAAAACCTTAGATCCCTCATCTGCAAAATGGGGATGTTCATTAATGAAATATTAACAGAAACTGCCTGGCACATTGGGAGGTGGCATATAAAAAGGGTGCAATAAATGTTAACATTTCTTTTTCTTGAGATGGTGTCTCGCTCTGTCATCCAGGCGCTAAAGTACAGTGGTGCAGTCTCACCGCACCCTCCACCTCCCAGGTTCAAGCGATTCTCCTGCTGCAGTCTCCCAAGTACTGAGATTACAGGTGTGTGCAACCATGCCCAGCTAATTTTTTTGTATTTTTAGTAGAGACGTGGTTTCATCATGTTGGGCTAAACTGGTTTCAAACTCCTAACCTCAAACGATCCGCCCACCTCAGCCTCCCCAAATGCTGGGGTTACAGGCCTGAGCCACTACACCCAGGCAATGTTTACTTGTACTATTATTAGTCACTATTTGTGTATAAATTCTCATTACGATATAATCAAGAGGACAATGAAAGCACAAATGGAAGCCAGTGAAGTAGTTAAAATCATGTGTCCTAGAGTCTTTCAGTCTCCAGATCAAAATCTAGGTCAGGCATTTATTAGCTGTGTATCAATTCTATGTCACAATTTTATGATCTGTGAAATGGAGATTAATCATCACAACGACTACTTTCTTATGGTTTTAGTTAGGAGGAGATGAGATGTAAGGCACTCAGGACAGTGCCTGACATACAGGAAGCACTCAATTCATGAGTTAGTATTCATGTTACAAGGATTAGGATTCATAGCTGTGGGAATTGTTCCGGTCAGAAACCTGCTCTCTAGGCTGTAGGTGAGATGAGGCAAGAGGGTAGTCTTTATAGAAATGCACATAATTACTCATGATTCACACATGAAATATCACTATACCCCTCTTGGTCAAAAAGATATCCTAGTAAAATTAGGTTAATATGTGTTATTAGTGGTGAAGCTTAGTGTCAAAAATCATATTTCTTCATCATATTTCTTCCTCAGGGCAAAAATAAACCTGTTCTGAATAGGACACTGGACACAAGCCAGATTTGCTAGCTCAGTCTGAAATATTCCAGACTAATATATTCATGAATCTGTATTTCAGCCAAAGTTTACTGGTAAGATGTAGTAAGAGAAGCATTCATTTAGGTCTATTTTTTTATGCATTACATCAGCCACAACTTTAAATACTCACCTGCCTGCTTTTTGAAGTCATGTTTATTTCTGTGATATAGATAAACGGCTGTCCTTATTTGCAAACTCTTAAACTTTATGGCCATCCTTACATATGCTGCCATAGCCTTGGGTTAAATCAGTGCATGGTTACTGAGACATCAACCCTCCACATGATTCTGATACACGCTTTGGCTGGAGAACACCAGGGATAGGTAATTAAGACAAGGGTGAACTTTAGATTCAGTCCACCTGGTTTAGATTCTCCTTCATAAGTTTGTTGTGACATTTGAATAAGGCAATAAATGTAAACCCTTTGAACAGTATAAAAGGCAATGCATGTAAAGCATTCAGAACCAGCACTTAATAAGCACTCAAAATGTCTGTTATTATAAGTATAATAATTATCCCACTGCACAGATGAGAAAATTGAAGATAAGAGAATGGGTGGGGTGGTTTTTTTGTTTTTTTGGTTTTTGGTTTTTTTTTTTTTTTTTTTTTTTTTTTTTTTTTTTTTTTTTTTTTTTTTTTTTTNTTTTTTGTTTTTTTGTGGATTTGAGACAGAGTTTCACTCTTGCTGCCCTGGCCAGAGTGCAACAGTGCAATCTCAGCTCACAGCAACCTCTGCCTCCCGGGTTCAAGCGATTCTCCTGCCTCAACCTCCCGAATAGCTGGGATTACAGGCATGTGCCACCATGCCCAGCTAATTTTGTATTTTTAGTAGAGACAGGGGTTTCTCCATGTTGGTCAGGCTGGTTTCAAACTCCCAACCTCAGGTGATCTGGAGACTGTGTGGTTTTTGAAATTTCAGTGCCTGAAATAAGGTTTAACTTAGGGCCTGAGACCTCAAAGTCCCCACAGGATTCTGAAAATGGAGCAGGCTGTGTCAGCAAGGGTTGAGACTGGGGTCATACCCACAAATAGGATTGACTAAATTCAGCTATCAAGTATTTTCTAAGTGATTTCATTCAGTGAAAACAACTGTTGGTTTGGACACCAGCTAAAAGATGTGTCTGGCTGAAAATGTTGGTTCTTGTCGAATTATTCTCCCCATCAGCCTACACTGAGTAAACCCTTTTCAAGAGCCACAGCCATCTGGGAGGCTGAGAGGAATCAAGGGTCCATGTGCTCAGCTCATATAAGCAATATAATTTTTAGAGGTGCCTTTATAATCTTTGAAAATTTTTAGAAAAAAACACTTGAGCCCCCAAAACAGGTAAACTTGGGAGTCATAAGGTCATCTGTCTTCTAGGGCTGTCTTGAGCATTAAGTATGACCATGTGCATAGAGTATTTTTAAATTCGGTGGCTGCCAATGAGTCACTCATCAATAAATGGCAGCTATGCATAAAGAAAAAGTATTCAAATTAACCAGGGAAACCTCCCATAGGGTAAGCACACCTGACAGCAATAATATCAACACACCTTGAGAATTACCCTGTATGGCAGATGCACCTGAATGTGTGTTCCCAGCTAGGGAATCCTGGGCATGGCCAACGAGGAGAGTTCTCCCTTTTCTATGAGGAACAGCTAACCTACCCCCTCAGGTGGAGCACATTAAAGGGAGGTTGTTAAGGGAAAATGTTGTATAAACTGCATGCTGTTTGTTAATGGTTGTGGTTTTCCTGCCTAGTCTGCTGCCTCTGGACTGTAGGGAAGGTGGTTCTTCTGTCCAGCCCACTGCCACTGGACTCTCTACTGCCCTGTATGGAATCCCCTAATAAAAGCCCATGTCTCCTTTCCTGGCTCTGGGTCTCTTCCACAGCCTCATGAATCTGGTGCCTTCCTTATTGAGGCTAATAGGGGTTCAGCACAACACCCTCCTTACCTAAATCTTGGTAAAGGTATACACACACACACACTTGGTCTTTTAATGTTTTTTTTTTTAAGGCGGTACAATCAACAAAACCCATCAAAGGTGCCAACCCCTACCTTTTGGCAAAGGTCATCTGCTGTTAATGCACGTTCATGAAGGCATTAAAACTGCCAGGCTACGACTATTGATTAAATCCATACATAGAGTTTAGTGGAATTAATTAAATAAAGCAAGCCAAATAGGTTGTAAGTAGTTCAGCACCTTTCATCTTTTTCGGTAACTAAAATGTGCTTTTGATGTGGAATTTCCTTCAGTGTGGTTTCTGCCCTTCACACTTTGGTAATGAGTTTTTCCTGAGAGCCATTCTAGGCAGGCAAATGTCTAGTTTTGATAGATGGGGTCTCTCAGTCCTTTCTGCAACTTACTAGCTGTGTGCTTTTCAGCAAATTGCTTAACTTTTCCAACTCTTAATTTTCTTATCTGAAGGAATGAAGATGATGATGTCCATGTCATAGGTTTGTCAGGGTTGAAGAAACAATGGGCTGGGCACAGTGGCTCACACCTGTAATCCCAGCACTTTGGGAGGCGAAGGCGGGTGGATCACCTGAGGTCAGGAGTTTGAAACAAGCCTGGCCAACATGGTAAAACCCCATCTCTACTAAAAATCCAAAAACTAGCCAGGTGTGATGGTGGGCACCTGTAATCCCAGCTACTCAGGAGGCCAAGGCAGAAGAATTGCTTGATCGTGGGAAGCGGAGGTTGCAGGGAGCCAAATCATGCCATTGCACTCCAGCCTGGGTGACAAGAACAAAACTTCATCTCAAAAAAAAAAAGAAAATAAGAAACTTCTTACAGTGTCCAGCTCATAGTAAACACATAGTAAAAAGTGGCTATTGTTGTTTTAATTGGCATTGTTGTTACTGATACTACTATAATTTTCATTTTTTATACAGATGAAAAAATTGAGGTAAAATGGAAATAATAAGAGAATCTTCCATTTAGGGTTATTGTAAGGAATAATCTAGATGGACAATGTGTTGAGTTGCTTGTATGCATGGACGCAGAGTGGGTGATCATAAGCCACCGTTAATCCTACCTTTTCATTTTTACGACTTTTTACTTTTGACCAGGAAGTGAGGACTGGGCCTGTTTCTAGGTTAAAATACAATGATCAGATGAAACTACAGTCAGGAGACTGGTTGGTAGTAATGACTGTTGGCTGAACCAGAACATAAAGCTTTTCAGGGCATGAAGTTATGTTTGTCTTCTAGCTTAGTTTGATGGATTGTTTTAAAGAGGCTGTTATTGTCACACTGGAAAAAAAAAATCATCAAAGTGTTCTAAGAAAGGGATATTTGGGACAGGTTAGAGCACTAACAATACCTCCCCCAAATAACCCCCATTGTGCAGTCACTCCTTATCACTCCTAGCAAGAGCTCCGTACATTACCTCTAAATTGACTATTATGTCATCAGCAGGTATTGGAATGACAAATAATCCGGGGCAATATCATGGATCCTAAGGAGATCATTTTCTTGCTTGTGTCAGCTCAAACAAAAGTGCTTAGGAACAGGGCTGAATTTATGCCCTACCTTTTTAATCTCCCTCACCTTTTTATGCAATAAAGAGAGAATCAAAGGAAGTTAGTTCCTGCTTCCTGATATAATGGTGATGGACTAAAGTGTGGTTTGATTCTGAGATGCACTTACTGTTTTAGACTCTATTTGGAACTACGTGCAGGGAGGAGAGAACTTTATCTGCCAGGGAATACATACAGGTATTTTATGGGAACAAGCACAGAATAAAGAGACGAGTAGTTGATGGCCATTCCCAGTCCATACAGGGTGAAATGTCAGATTTCAAGAATAGTCTCATGACATTGTCGGTCCAGGTAGTCCTCTGAGCAGGTAGGGAGTGAAAAGTTATTCAAGGGTAGTGCTATGTACCCTTTATGAATTATGCATCATAAACAAACTTGCACAAAGCAGAGCACTCAAGTGGAAGCCTTTTAGCTAGCAGCAGGCCACTGAAGAGCTCAGCTGTAGATCTCTGTGATGGTTTTTAATGTTGTGTTTCATCCCTGGCTATCAGGCCAGACTCTCCAGCACTGGCTCTGACTCATTTGTCAGTTGTAATCCACTCCCCTTCCCACATCGATGGCCATCTTACAGCTTTTTTCTTCTTGGAGCTTTCAAAACTAGCGCTCCTTGAAATGAGAATTCCAAGGGTCACTAATTTCTTGTTTTGGGGGCTTTGAGCAGGATTTCGCAATGCCCTGTGGATTCCTGAATGCCAGTGATGCCCTAAGGCACAGATTCCAAAGACAGAAGAGAAAGGAAGGAAAGACCAAAGTGGTTTGAGGGAGAGGACAGTGGTGGAGAGAAACAGCAGAAAGGAAGAAGTGTATTTGGAAAACAGTAAATGCCACTCTGAGATACATAAGGTGTTAATGTCATGAGCTGCTCACCTCAATGCAAGACCCTTTGGGTTTACTGATAGATCAACTAGATCTATCACTAAATTCCACAGAACCTTGTAATGAAAACCACACAGGACGAGGAATCAGTGTGAGCAGGGTACAGTTCCCCAACAAGACAGGATAGGTCTATCATATTCACCATGCCTGCCTGGTAGGGATGCTGTGGGCTCCATACCTATCATGTGCCTGACCATCTTGACTCATTGTCCATATTCGCCACCTGGTGACCTTCCCATGAATCCTCCATGCTAAAAATCATGGCCCTCAGGGACACTCTCTCCTTTGAACCCTCACTGGGCTGTAAAGTCCTCTCTCACTTGATCATCATTTTTCATTCCATACCTGCATAAACATATGGTTTGCTAGCTGCATCTGGTGCTAGGTGTATATTAAAAGCCAAATTAGTAAGCAAATACAATAAAACACAAAACTCTTGGTCTAACGCCACAAATTAATGTATCTGGTGCTCTGACAGTAATGCTAATGACAACAGAATCTAATATGCTTTTAGGACTTCCAGTGTGCTGATATTTAAGTGATTCAGACAAGATCAGGCAGTCAAAATGGCAGAGTGAGAACCTGGGATTCAAAAATCTATGCTTTGAGCTACATGAAGGCTGCAGAGTTTTTGGTCTTTTCCATCTGACCTTGATTTTGGAGAATTAGAATGAAGCCAAAATCCACTGACTAGAGTGAAGGAAAGCATTTATCTGAGAATTTAGGCATGTTGTCTATCAGTGACATTTTCAAGTCCTCATCACTGTGAAGTATAAAGCAGTGAAACTGCACTAATCTTGGTGTTATTATAGAAAGCCTGACTTCGAGTTTTCCCTTTTCTTCTATCCGTGCGTTTGATGTTGGACACATTTTTGTGTGTATGTTTTAGCTTCTCTGGCCTTCAAATTTCCTATTCTACAAAATGTGGAGAATTTGACCAAATTACCTTTATCTTACGTTCCTTTCAGTTTTACAGCTTCTTTTCGAATGTATTGTCTGAATGTATACATGCCTATACAAACGTTTTCATTTACTGTGAGTACATTCTCTAACCCAAAGCTATTCCAACTGCTAGGGAAGGTATGATTGCGGGCACACTCATTCATGACACGTATGTGAAACTTATGTTTACTGACATCCTGTGATTTAAACCTGCCCGAAAGCTGAGTTTAGGAGGTTAAGAGAGAATTAACATTTCCGCTCAGCTAGGCAAATACATATTTAATTGCTAATGTACACTCTAACAAAATGTCTGAATTGGGTGATTTTTGAAAGCGAAAAGAACAAAGGACTTCAGTTTGACCCTTGGAAGTCACTCTTAATCATTCCTTTGATCAGAATTTTCCCAGAGGGACTCTTTCAACTTCCCAGAGTGTCTTCCTTGGCTCCTATCTGCCTTTGCGCTGATGGAGTGCAGCAGCCTGTCAGATGCTGAGCTTTGGAGAGCATGTTTAAATCATCTTATTAATTATTGCTGGGCCAGCCTGCCCATCCCCAACTTGCTGCATTTTCTTTCTCAGGCCTGTAACTTTATCTCCTTTTTCTTCTTTGGGGGGAAGTACATTAAGATGGAGAAAGAGGAGCCAAAGCAGAGCTCAAAACCTGCTGACAAATTAAATGACTTCCAGTTGTTTCTGGGCCGCCCTGCATTTCAGGTGGCATAGGAAGGATAAAATTGTTAAGAAATTCTGCCTTTTTGTGTTGAAGAAAGGTAGTGGACTCAAGTATATACCTCCCAAACCAGATTATATTATCTCTGCAGGTTGTTATAATTTCAATTTTTTTTTCTGGAAACAAGGGCCCATGTTTTGTATATTTATTATACAACCTCCAAATAGGAAAAAGTGTTACTCCAATGTAAGATAATCTTGACTACCTTGTCTATCAGATTTCTTTTTTTTTTTTTTTTTTTTTTTTGAGATAGCGT
>NW_016107462.1:898548-919011 GCF_001604975.1 Cebus imitator | reverse complement strand
TTTTTTTCTCTTGAGATAGCGTCTCGCTCTGTTGCCCAGGCTGAAATGCAGTTGTGCTATCTCGGCTCACTGTAGCCTCCACCTCCTGGGTTCAATCTCCTGACCTCTTGATCCACCCATTTTGGCCTCCCAAAGTACTGGGATTACAGGCGTGAGCCACCACACCCAGCCTTCTATCAGATTCTTAACCTTACATTTGTGCTAATGTTGTAACTATCTGCCTTTATCTTTATGTATGCATTTATGCAGCAAACAGAATATTCCACTAAAGTACAAAGCTGAAGGAATATGGTGATTTACAGTCATAGAGAACATCTGAGGCATCTGATAGACCATGATGTGATTGGATTATGTGGTTCTTTGAAAGGTTCAGCAAAAAGCAAATCAGTAAATTGCAAGTTATTTCAGTGTAGGATAAAACTTCCTGTTTTCTGATTCTTGAATCCATTTTGATAAGGAATAAGAAGTGGAAACGTGTTAAAAATGCCTCTGACCAGTGAAAAATTAAATGTAAACCTAGCAATTGAATTCATTTCTCCTGGTCAAACAACAACTCCTTTTGGAAAAGAAAAATTCTATTCCATGATGTTATGTTTACCAATAGTTTTTCCCCACCATAGTCATCCAAGTGACAGGTAAACTTTTGGACCATTGATGATGGAAAAAATGAAGTAGAATACAGTATGATGATTGTTGAGTGTGGTCATGGCACACTCTTCATCCCACTGTGCCATTTCCTCATCTCTGCTCATAATTCCCCCCTACCAGCAACTTCTCTTGCTGAAATTGCCTGGAAAAGTGCTCACCTACTCCAGTTTTCATTTGTAGATTTAAACACTTTCTTTATAAAAATTGGAATATTCATAAAACTTTGTATAATGTAACTTCTTCATCTTTAATGGTTTTCAGTTGGAAATGTGCTCGTGATCTATGAACTTAGCGTGTTGGGTTGAATGTCTTTTTAAACATTCTCATTCTGAAATAGTGGTGATTTTAAACACATAGATTGTCTACATCTTGGAATTTTCTTTTCTTTTTTTTTTTTTTGAGACGGAGTTTCACTCACGTTACCCAGGCTGGAGTGCAATGGCGCGATCTCGGCTCACCGCAACCTCCGCCTCCTGGGTTCAGGTAATTCTCCTGCCTCAGCCTCCTGAGTAGCTGGGATTACAGGCACGCACCACCATGCCCAGCTAATTTTTTGTATTTTTAGTAGAGACGGGGTTTCACCATGTTGACCAGGATGGTCTCGATCTCTTGACCTTGTGATCCACCCGCCTTGGCCTCCCAAAATGCTGGGATTACTGGCTTGACACACCGCGCCCGGCCCATCTTGGAATTTTCATTTGGAAGTCTCATTTCATTGATATTCTGTGTATATGTCTTAAATTCATTTTTAGAATTTAAAACCATTACATACAACTATCATTTAATAAATGTAAAGCTTAAATAAATCACTAAGTATTTGTTGTCAGTCATGGGTCTTTTCTGCCAGCTTCTTACAATCTGGTTGGGCTAGATTGTTCGTTTATCTGTCCAGCTGTCCTTCCAATGAATCATTATTGAAAGAATGACTATACGATGCATGCAATATACTAGGTCCTAAGACTACAACTTGAAAGAATTGTCCCTGCCTTCTAGGAGTTTAGAGATGAGACATTGTCACTACCAACCAAAGATGATATCTCTTACGTGACAAGTGACTTATGACAAGAGTAAATGCTTTAGGAATTTATCTGAGGGAGTAATCACTTTGGGCTAAGGTCATCCTTGAAGGTTTCTCAGGGGAAGAATTTTAGTTGAGATTGAAGGATGCTTAGGATTTGGTTAAACACAGGAGAAGAGGAAGGGCAAACAGGCCAGACAACATGTTGTCTAGAAAGCAATGATGTGCTGCATTACACAGCATGGTACAAGGAAGTGGGTAAAAGAATTGGAAGAGCTACTGCCTGCTCGTGTGGGGTTGTGAAGAGTAGAATGGGGAGTCAAACTTTAAACTACAGCCAAACAAATGTGGAACTCCTTAAAATTAAATTATATGAGGTAATGTATGAATATTAATGAAATAGAATAAGCACTGCAGCTCAATTTCTGTCCTATATGTTAAAGCTTGCACATTAGGGAATACAAAATGGTTATTTCACTTGTCTAAACCAAAATTTGGAATTTCAGCCAAGCGCGTCAACTGACTTTATCACACAAACACAAAAATCAAGTACAACCTATGGAAAAACAATGATAGAGGGAATTCCAACTTGAAGATATATATTTAAAAGATACATGCTAAAATCTGCACTGAAGTCTTTATAAGTTTAAAATCTTTAACGTGTTGAATTTTTAAAAGTTTAAGTGATTTAACTTTTTTGAGTAATTTGACTCAATAGCCAATATTCAATTAATTCAGTCCCAGAGTTAAAATATTAGTGTATGTCAACACAAACTAAAGAGCTTCACAAAAACCCTGTTTTTTTTTTCTTTCTGGGAGCTTATTTCTTTTAATTAATTGAGACAACAAGTTTTATGTATCTTTCCCTCACAAATGATAAGTAATGATGTTAAAAATAAACACACTTAGAGTTGCCAACTCCAAATTACTAACATGAATTTTCAACCATTCCTAATTTCAATCAGAAAAACAACCTTAATTTGGTTTTAGTTAGTCTCAATTATGCATGTCCCCTTGTTCTGCATCACCATTTGGGGCTTTTCTCCCCCTTTTTTCCTTCTTCTTTTGGAGGGAATGACAAGACAGATGCACTATTATCCCACAGCTAATGAAGCAGACTTGATTAAAGAATCTCTCTGTCTATGGAAATATAAAAAGTATACAGATATCATGAATTCCATGTCAAAAACAAGTTCTCAGTGTTAAGGGGATTGTCATGGATTGGCAAACTATCATCCATGGGCCAAATCCAAACCACTGACTATTTTTGCAAATACACAATAGCCAGTGTAAAACACAGCCACACTCATATCTTGATGTATTGTCTGCAACCGCCTTCATGCTTCTATGGCAGAATTGGGGAGTTGTGACAGAGACTGCCTGGTCATGAAGTCTACAATATTCATTAACCGGCTCTTTACAGAAGAAAAATTCTGATGCTGGATTGATTGATAATGTATTGTTAATATTGTCACTATTATTAAATATATATTTTTACTTCATGCTACAAATTTCCAAAGCACTTTCAGGAAAACAGTTCATTTGAAACATCTCCTAAAATAGCATGTACAAAAAAGTTGCTCCAGAAACTGAAAAACCTTACACAAATGGAAGATGTTATCCACTTGCCATTAATATATAAAGTTAGGGTACATCACACTCATTTTACAAACAAACTGAAGTTGAAATTGCATCTTTAACAGCTCAAGTCTCATTGCTTCTGCCACAGTCATTGTTTCATTGTGTCAAAATTTCCAAACTATGTCCCAATGAGCTATTAATGATTGTAAGAAAGAGAGAGATAGAGAGGGGGAAGGGCTCCATAATCAGAAAGTCTTTCTTCTTCTTGAAACTTACTATATGTGGAGTCCTGATAAGATAAATAAGCATCAATGAGGAAGGGATCTCAGATGGGAGAGAACCACTGTTTTGAGAGAAGGGTAATCACAGACAACCACTGGCCTGGCATCTGTTCCCAAATACTTCATTCTGCATGCACATAGCCCCAGCAGCAAACCTCAGCTGCACACTTTATCTGCATGTAGCCCCTCCAGTAGAACCCTACGCAACTCCCCTCATGCCACCGCCTCTTGGCAGACAGCCCCTTCTCTGCTGTGCTGCCCATTGGTTCCTTTCAGCATATCTCCATACTTTCTCTAATAAATCTACATTTATTCCCCACAACAGCCTTGGTAAGTTCTTTTACCCACCGTGCCAGCCCCAGCCAGTTGCACTTGTGATACTGTAAATATTAATACATTCAGGATTTTGAGGAATTCTGCAACGAAGAAACCCATTTTTAACTATTTTCCTCAGGTTTTTTCAATATTATTTTAGCATGGACATACCCTCTTCTCCCTATCCCCAAAAAATACATTTCTTAACCCTGAAAAAAGGTCTCATAGGACACCAGTTGGGGAACCTTGTTATTTTTACCCTAATTTTTGCCTCAAAAAGCTGAAAACCCACTTTTTTCTTTATTTCCAAATGCATGGCTTTTCTGATGAACCCTACAGTGCACTATTTTTTTCTTAAAATGTATAGATTTGCCACAACAGGCAAGTGTGTACCTTTGCTAAAGTATATAAGGAATACATTTTAGGAAATTAGAAAATCAAATAAGCAAAGGAGAATAGAGAATACAAAAACAACTACCATCTGGTAATATCTTTTACCTTTTTCTTGAGACAGAGTCTTGCTCTGTCACTAGGCTGAAGGGCAGTGGCACAATCTTGGCTCATTGCATCCTCTGCCTCCCGGTTGAAGTGATTCTCCTGCCTCCGCCTCCCAAGTAGCTGGGATTACAGGCACACGCCACCACACCCAGCTAATTTTTTGTATTTTTAGTAGAGAGGGGATTTCACCATGTTGGCCAGGATGGTCTCGATCTCTTGACCTCGTAATCTGCCTGCCTCGGCCTCCCAAAATACTGGGATTATAGGCATGAGCCACTGCTCCAGTTTGTCTTTTGCCTTTTAATGTCAATTCCTTCAGAATTTTCCATGTGAAAATATGCCATTTTATATAAAAACAGAATTTTAATATGCATCTTGCTGGCCTGATTTTTTCCCCCACTTAAGTATATTGGACATCATTTAAAGTCAGTAATCCAGTCCTATATCTTCTTTTTTAGTGGTGGCAATGTGATCCATTTCATAAATCTAATGGCATTTTTAAGCAGATCCCCTATTGTTGAACATCTGGGCTGTTTCTACATTTATTTGGCAGGAATCAGTTCCTAAGCGATGACATTGTCAGGTCAGAGTATTTGTAGCCAATGACATTAAACACAAATATTCATCTCTCATCTTCAATATCTGTAAGGCTCAGATGACCATTCTTCTCCCCACTTCCTGGGGCCTCATTGCACTCTGAAAAATTGCATTGCAACACTTTGTATACTCATTTTTCTCCAGGCCTCTGATTCCCTTTGCCTCACAGAGTTTCCTCAGCCTGGCCCTCAGTCTCCTTATAGTTTTATCTAGTACTGCTCATCCACTCGTTTTGTCCAGTGATGATTGTTATCTGAATCAGTTACTTCACTTGGGGTTTGTAAAATGCTCTAATTCTACCACTTTGACTCTAAGTTTTTAATACAGTAATATACAAGGAAGGAGACCTTTCCCAGAATCAGTGATTCAATAAAGTAAAAATTTCAAACCCAACATCTGGGAGAGTGGCCAAGTTTGCTTTTGTGTGAATGAGTTCTGCACACGTCGGAGTACTGATGGAAAGGAGAGGCAGTGGCTTTCCAGGCTTCCAGTCTAGCCACAGCACTTGAGTTTAGTTCAAAACATGGTTACTATTAAATAAAGATCTGACCAAATGAGACTGAGAATACTCAGTTCAATTCTCCACTGAATAAAGAGGACAAAGGACAAACTCAAATATTAATTCCAGTCAAATAACAGTTTATATATATATATAAATATATATATTTATATGTTTATACATATATAATATGTATATTTATATATTTATACATATATATTATATATATTTTTATATATATGTATATTTGTTGCACTTTAGGTTCTGGGGTACATGTGCAGATCATGCAGGATTGTTGCATAGTTACATACATGGCAATGTGGTTTGCTGCCTCCATCCCCCCGTCACCTATATCTGGCATTTCTCAAGAAAATAATTTTGCAGCTTTCTGTAAGAGGCTTAGATACACATCCACATCCACACATGCTGAAACAGCTTCACTTTGGTGTATTCCAGTGAGAATGCCTTGCCAGGGAAAACAGGCAAAAGTAAGGTCGATTTACTGATTTAAATGGCAGACTTTCCTCATGTTTATTAATTTGAGAAAACAATCACTGCAGTCATCACAAACCAATGACTCTCGGCAGCAACAGTTTTAATCAAAGTATGCAACTACTTCTGGTGTTTGAATTCCAGATACTAGGAAAGGCCAACAAGGGAAGAAGTCTTTGGGCAAAACATGACCTGAAACATTCTAGATGACAATAGTACCCCCTTCCTGTGGTCTTGCTTTCTATGGTTTCATTTACTTGCAGCCAATCGCCCTCCAAAAATATTTAATGGAAAAATTTTTAATCGGAAATAATTCATTAAGTTTTAAACTGCTCACTGTTCTGAGTAATGTAATGAAATCTTGCGCTGTCTGCTCCATCGTGCCCAGGACGTACTCATCCCTTTGTCCAGCAGATCCATATTATGGATGCTTTTAGCCCATGAGTCACTTAGGAGCCCTCTCAGTTGTCAGATGGAAGAAAAAAGTACATGCGTGGCCGAATGATGGGGCTCTATTCTAAGAAATGCATCATTAGGTGATTTTTTTCATTGTGGGAACATCATAGAATGTACCTATATAAACCTAGTCTATACGCCTATGCTAGATAGTATAACCTATTGCTTTTATGCTGCAAACCTGCACAGCCCATTACTGCTGCAGTAAATACTATAAGCAATTGTAGCCCAATAATAAGTACCTATGTCGCTAAACAAACATAGAAAAGATACAGTAAAAATACCATATAAAAGAGTTTTAAGAGGTGCACTTGCATAGGGCACTTAGCATTCATGGAGCTTGCCAGACTGGAAATTGCTCTGAATGATTTCAGTGGGTGAGTGGTGAGTAACTCTGAAGGCCTGGGACATTACTGTGTACTACTATAGATTTTATAAACCCTCTACACTTAGGCTATGCTACATTTTTCTAAGTAGTTGCACAACATTACAATGGCTATGACATCACTAGGCAATAAAAATTTTCAGCTCTATTATAATCTGTCATTAAGCAAAATATATGGCACATGGCTGTATATACAGGGTTCAGTAATACCAGCAGTTTCAGGTGTCCACTGGGGGTCTTGGATCATCTACTCCCAGGATAAGGGGAGATTACTGTGCTATTCTCTCTTGAATCTAGGAGACCTTTTCTATAAAACTTTGTTGTGAAGTTATTGTGGTTTTCACAAAGACTACATTCTACTTTCTTACATTTGTTTTTAAAAATGTGTATGTGTGTATAACACTTATATCATTGTCATTCTTTCATTTAACAAAGTCTTTATACTAAGGACCTACTGTATGCTGCTCCTCTAAGTCCAAGCTGAATTCCCCATGTAGACCTCAGATTCTCTTATACTCTGGTACTAACTCATTCTCCTCAAACATGCTGGGTGATGGTTTTAAATTCCAAAATTATCAAGATTTTGCTATGCTTGCTTCATGTACCTGCCTCCCCCACCCCAAAATTCTGATGTAAATCCCAGACATCACCATTGCACATCTATATATTTTATTATGTCTGTCTTAAAAATATAGATTTTTGACACATAATTATGATGCCATTATCCCTCCTGGATGATTAACAATAATTCCATGGTATCACTCAGTACCTAGTTTACATTTAAGTGTTCCCCCTTGTTTTAGGAACATCTTTTTACTGTTGGTTTGTTTGAACCAAGAGCCAAAAACAGTCTGCAAATTACTTTGTGTTGTTGTACTTATTAGGTCTGTTAATGCTGATTACTCTTTTATGTATTTTTCCATATTTTGATTTATTGAAGAAGCTGGTTCACCTATCCTATAGAATGTCCTAGAAGCAATACGATAGTCTAAACTTTTTGTTTGCTTTCATTTGCTGGTGTTTCATATCTTCCTCTACCTTCTATAGTCCCCTCAAACTGAAAATTAACTCTCAAAATTTGAATAATTTAAATCAATTTTTTGGCAAAAGTACATCACAGGTAATCTGTGTGCTTCATACTACCTCAAATCATTGCCATTAAGGTTGATTAGTGAGTTCGGGAAGTGGCTTCCTTATTATACCTGCATGAAGGTCCCATTTAACCTTGTATCTTGTAGTTCTGTCCATTGATGACTATCTGAACGAGTTATTTCATTTGGGCGTTATAAAATGAGGTTTTTATAATTCTACCACTTTATCTATATTTAATAACTGAAATTCTTCTGTAAACAACTTTTTTTCATCATCTAGGGCTATTTGGTTACCCTGAAATGTAATTCATACCAAAAAAGCAAAATAACCTCTTGTATGTATTTCCTCTTAATTGCTAATTTTTCAGAGTAAGTAAGACTGGCTTGCTGTCCCAACTGTGTGACCTAGGGTTGTTACCTTTCTCTAAGACTTAATCTACAAAGTGGGGGTTATAATACAGTCCATCAATTGCTATATGCATGGCACATAGTGATTACTTGAATGTTTGCTATGATTATTCATTATTTTTATTGTATTGCTTTTGCAAATCTTGACTGTGTACTACCTGAGGGAAACATGACTGAAATGGTTACCATGAGCTCCCAGAAGAATGGATGCTCAAAACTGGAGAATGCCTGTTGACAATAAACTGTCATAGGTGACTGGTGAATTTCTGGGCAGTTGGTGCAGGGGTAAAAGAATTTACCAAGACAGTTGTAAGAAAAGAAAGGCAGATTTATTAGAGAAAGTGTGAAAATATGTTGCAAGGGAGCAACGGGCAGAATCAGCAGAGGAGGGTCTGACTGCAAGAAATCTAAGGTTTCCTGGAAATTTTATAGGATGGTTCTTGGGCTGATTGATAACACCAAGGCAGCAGGAAGCTAACTTGTATTCTCTGGCAGCTGAGGTGTTTGATGATAAATTGAAGTGTTTGATGATAAGCAGGAAGTTTGTGAGTTATGTATGTCAGTGGTCCTCAACCTTTTTGGCACCAGGGGCAGGTTTTGTGGAAAACAAATTTTCCGTGGATGGAGAAGTAGGAGTGTGGGTTGGGGGTTGGGGAAGCATGTTTTCAAGGTATAACTTCCACTTCAGATCATCAGGCATTAGATTCTTATAAGGAGTGTGGAGCCTAGACCCCTCACATGCACAGTTTACAGTAGGGTTTGCACTCCTATGAGACTCTAATGCTGCCTCTGATCTGACAGGAGGCGGAGCTCAGGTAGTAATGCTCACTTGCCTGCTGTTCATCTCCTGCTGTGCAGCCAGGTTCCTATCAGGCCGAGAACTGGTACAGATCTGTGGCCCAGGGGTTGGGGACCCCTAATGTATGTTATTTGCTTAGAAAGGATATATGTCCTGGGCCACAAAGAAAGGCATACTATAGCTTATCTGCTTTCTCTAGTTGCTTTCTCTTGGTCCTCCAGCCTGTCTCCTTTTCCTTAATTAGGGCTCCACATAAATCTTCTAATATCAATTAGTAAATGAAGAAACTGCACCAGACCCTTCTTGCCTGAGTCAATGAGAAAATTCAGGAGTGAAAGGTCTTTCTTCTTAGCATTGATCAGTATCAGTCATTAGAATACGAAAGAAAAAGAAAACCATGGACTTGGTATTCTCCTCTCAAAAGACTAAGATCAGAACTACCCAGCGACCCTGCTGAGGCATGGGACCAAGTTTGGTTTTTTTTGTGCTGTGCCTTTGAAAACCAGAAGGCCAAGACATGTATATTTGTTGGGCAACTGGCAGATAGTGTTTTAGACCCTTCACATGTATTATCTCATTGCTTTTTAATTATGGGGGTGCAGGTAGCATATTACCAAAGCTACCTGCTTTTCCTTCAATATTATTATTTTAATAAAATAAATATGTATATGGAGTATATAATTATTGTAAAAATTGAAACAATGTAGAAAGAAGCATACTGAACACATGAAAATTACCTTTATTCATTGCTCCTGTTTCCCCAGTCTTCCTTTTCTAATAGGTTACCAACAAAGACCGGTACATCTTTCCTATATCTTTGCATTTATTCAAGAAAAATAGTTTTTAATACATAAAAGTGACCATCTCATACATATTATTGTTCCATTCACTTCTCTTCACTTAATAATTTTTTTAAGAAATCTCCCTATCTCTGTACCTAAAGATACTAATAACAGTTTACATATAACACTTATTATAGGAACAAACAGTTTTACATGATCTAACTTATTTAATGCTCAAAATAACCCTATGAAGAAGGGTTAAAGATAATAGAAACAGGCCCCAAGAAATTTAGCAACTTGTCCAGACCAAAAGCTGTTAAAAGTCATCACTTACAATTGAACCCACAATAGGCATCTTCAGAACTCACACTTTTAACCACTCCACTGGACCATCTCTTTAACGCCTTGTTTTTTCAATCACTGTGTAATATATTTTAAAATGTAAATAATACTACTTTAAAAGATGTATTAGTCCATTTTCACACTGCTAAAAGAACTGCCTAAGACTGGGTAGTTTATAAAGGAAAGAGATTTGATTCACTGTTCCACATGGCTGGGGAGCCTCAGAAAACTTACAATGATGGCAGAAAATGAAGGGAAAGCAAGGCACGCCTTACATGGTGGCAGGAGAGAGAGTGCTCACAGAGGAAACTGCCAAACACTTTTAAAGCATCAGATCTCATAAGCACTCATTCACTATTATTAGAACAGCATGGCGGAAGCTGCCCCCATGATCCAATCACTTCTCACCAGGTTTCTCCCTCTTCACATGGGGATTACAATCATTGATGAGATTTAGGTGGGGACACAGTCAAACCATATCAAAATATACTCAAAAGTATTAAAAGAAGCAAAGTCCATTTTTGTCCCCTTTACCACAAACAATTTTCTAGGCCCTTCTGATGCAGTTTGAAACTTATTGGGTCTGAAGTGAGGCCCAAGGATATGTATTTTTAACAAGTGACACACAGATTATTATCAGCAGGAAAGTTTGGAGAAAATTGAGAAAGACCAAAAAATATATATATACTTGTATAGACTCATAGAGCCAGAGAGCTCACAGTACCTCCTAAACTGGGGAGGGAGAGCCGCAGGCTCTAGTGAGCACTGTCTTACGTTCTCATTCTCATCCCTAGGATTGACCTCCATGGGTTCCCTGTTGAGGGTCTCCTAACAGTGATTTGAACACCTTCTGAGGGCAAGCCCTGAGTTAGGCAAAGGAAATCAAGGGAAGAAAAGCTCCTTGTGTGGAAAGAGTGCCAGACAAACAAGCAGGCATTATAATGCAGAAATATTATAACAGAATTCATGGACAAAGGTTAAATTGCTCAGATGGAGTGATCTGATCAATTTTGTTTCACAGGCAAATTAGGTTTGTGGAAAACAGCACCCTGTGATGTGTAGAAACATTTGCGGGACTTTCCTTAGTTCAGCTAAAGTCGGGGTCCTTGTCACATGGCCACAAAAATTTAGGCTTGCAGATGACTTGAAGAGTGAGAAAAATGGGATTGATTGGGCAGAAAAGGGGGAAAAAAAGAGAAAACAAGGCAGAGCGAGAGTGCTGCTAGTACATGCTTCCTGCCTCGCAGATTAAATCCCGGGTTCCACACAGGAAAGGAGAGGCCAGGTTCCTCCCCACTGCAGAAGGCATGAACTTTTGTGGCTCCTCCCAGTTGTCACTCCTCACAGTATGCAGGCTGCTTGGAGTTTCTTTGGGAACCCCTTCCTACCTGGCTGTCTCAAAACATTATCCTTGTGACCTTGGACTAGCTACTTTTCCTCATATGTAAATTGGCAGTAATGATACTTCCTCATAGATTTTAAAGGACTAAATGAGATGTCTATAAAGTGCTCCCTGTAGTTTCTGGCACATTGGAAGTACTCAAGGAAGAATAGTGATCATTAGTAGTTGAATTTTATGACATCTGTGTATTCCCTTCTTTTACCCAAGTGGTAATTCTGTCAAAATCAGTAATATGGTCGATTTGGAATGACCTTGTTCTTGGTGAATTCCTACAGGTCCCTAGCAATCACTGCATTATTTTGTCAGAAGGCTTATTTAATAATACATACTAGCATTTTGTTTCCCTTTCAAAAATGAGACATTTGCACCTCTCTAATCTTCAAACATATCTCTGCCGGTTGATACTGCCAAGGTACATTAGTCAAGTATTTACATTCCTGATACAATCTTCCCAAGACATCCTCAGAGCTTTTGGCTAGTTAATACATAAATAAATAATGCCATTCGGTCACTTTGTTTTTTTTTTTTATTTTAATTTTTTTGAAGCTCCTCCAGTAACTCCTTGTCAGTTGAGAAGTAACATCGCCTTTTTAAATGATGCTTAAGATCTCAAATTCTAATTGAAGTGAACTCCTTCCTTCATATGCAAAAAAAAAAAAAAATAGTGAACTTGTTAGTTCAAAAAATATAAAACTCAATGAGAAAGATTTAAGGAAGCAATTAATGAGATAATGTCTAGAATGCATTTTGAGCTCCTGGGAAGAAATGTTTTTATATCCACAGAACACTTTTATCATTATGTTTCTTCATGAGACATGAATACATTTGAATTCTTCTGTGAAATAAGTGCCTGGAGGTAAAAAAAAAAAAAAAAGAAAAGAAAAAAAAAAGGAGGAGTCAATAGTTTGTCTTTATGTACCCTAGAGTTCTTTGTTCAGATCCATTTGAATATTTATTTATAATTATTAATGGAACATAAAACGTTTTTTAAAAAGCATTTGACTAATCTCAGGTTAAAGAAAAGTGGATCTAACAACCAGCTTTATTTTTATCCCTGAAACTCAGGCCTTTGTTTTTTTGTTGTTGTTGTTCTAAAATTGTACTATAATTTTTAGGTTGGCTTTCAATCATTTCAGAAAGATTCTGAAGTATTCTTTATTTGTACCTTCACCTATTTCCATATTGACTTTGTAATTTATTTAACAGACACTGGATTTCTGTACACCATCCATCCCGCTAATCCGGTGCACTGTCTCCGAGTTACACATAGATCTAGAAAAACTAAAATAGAGACACTTCCTAAATTCAAAATGAACATGCCTGGTTGTCATTATTCTCCATTTGACTCAAAACAAAGATCATAGAGAACTTTTCAATAGCACTACTTCAGCTGTGAAAAATTCTATCTTTTCATCTCTTTAGATAAATACAAATGATGAAGAGGGTGAACAAATCATTTAATCCTGAAACCCATATTCTAGAGCAGTGCTCCTCAAATGCTAACAAGGATACAAATCATTTGGAGAGCTCATTATTAAATAAATTGTGATTCAGTATGTAAGGGTGGGGCCTGAAAGTCTGCTTTTTTTTTTTTTTTTTAGATGGAGTTTTCCTTTGTCATCCAGGCTGGAGTGCAGTGGTGCGATCTCGGCTCACTGCAACCTCCGACTCCCAGGTTCAAGCGATTCTCCTGCCTCAGCCTCCTGAGTAGCTGGGATTACAGGCTCATGCCACCACACCTGGCTAATTTTTGTATTTTTAGTAGAGATGGGGTTTTACCATGTTGGTCACGCTGGTCTCAAACTCCTGACCTTGTGATCTGTCCACCTTGGCCTCTCCCAAAGTGCTGGAATTACAGGATTGAGCTCCTGGGCCCCATTTTTAACAATCTCAAACATGCCCAGTCTTTTTATTCATAGACCAGACTTTGAAATGCAAGGATCTAAAATGCTTTAAAGTTTTTAGACCAAAGGCATCATTGTTTGAATTGAGTTACATACTTGGAAAATATGATAGTGCATGTAATATATGAAAGTTTATGTCAGAAGTTAGACCATATTCAAAAGCAAATTTTCAATGTAAGGAAATTATAGCAGATTATTTGCCAAATTATTCCTTTGAAAATGCAATGCATCTATAGTGTTTATATAAACATTAGAAAGATAATTTGACACTGCTAAAATTAAACAAAAATTGTAATGGGCTTCCCACCTACAAAATGTTTGACTTATATACTGCTTATTTTGTAGTAAAAATAACTCCTGATTATGCAAATATTTTATAGAAAAATCTCTATCAACTGATTTCCTTTTTTTTTATTTTTAAGGCATCAATTTCTCCTTTGAACTGAGATGACTTTTTTTTCTGAAGCATTATTATGCTGGTCATGGTGGCTCATGCCTGTAATCCCAGCACTTTGGGAGGCCAAGGCAGGTGGATCACTTGAGTCAAGAGTTCAAGACTAGCCTGGCCAACATGGTGAGACCCCGTCTCAGCCAGGCATGGTAGCACGTGCCTGTAGCGAGGCAGGAGAATTACTAGAACCCAGGAATTAGAGGCTGCAGTGAACCAGGATCATGCCACTGCACTCCAGCCTGGGCAACAGAGTGATACTCTGTCTCAAGCATCATTTTAATAATTTGTTTCAAGAATGAATCAGAAAACTTTGAAAACAACAAAGGAAAAAAATTCTCCATAAAAGGCACCTGCTGCACAATCACCCCTTATTACTTTCTTAGAATTTTCTCTCATTTTTTCTTACACATCAAGTCCTACATACGATCCATGTGTAGACAAATTTGTAACCTGCTTATTTTTCATTGGATTGTATCTTAAGCATTCTATACATTATATAACTTTTTATATTATATCTTAACCATCCTCCACATTTTAGTTGATATGCCAGAATTTATCCAACTGTCCCCTTTCATTGACAGTTCAGTAGGTTGTGATTTTATAAAATATTATAAAGTTTCTAATATATTGGGATATCGTACTGTATTTTCGTAATTTCCTTAGTAGACAGTCTCAGCAGTGGTATCAGTGGAGCATATTTTCAGAGACGACCCACATTTGTTAAATTATTGGGTAAAATAATCTCCAAAAATATTGACAAAATATTTCCTTAGAAGACTGAGACAATTTTCAAGTCATCAGCTATGGATGACAGCACCAGGTTTAGGTTCAAATGTCACTTTTACTTCATCCTTCTATAATGCTCTAAAGTAGCTTACTGCTGCTGCTTATTCTTCACCACATCACCTCTTTTTTTTCTTCAGTGGCAATTGAAGCCCTCTGAAATTAACTTATTTGATGTGTAAGCTTGCATGGCGTTTGTCTCTCTCCTTATAGAATATAAGAAGCAACAATATAATGGCAACAATCTTGTCCGTATTGCTTACTGCCTGGCACATTGTAGATAACAGGCTATTTAACGAACAAATCCATTTGCCAATGTGTTAGAAAAATAAAGACTCTGCTTGTTTTTTTAAATTTGCTTTTTAAAAAAACTTACTACCCTCATTACTAATTAATAATTAGTTGTCTCTTCCCTTTTGTGAACTGTTTCTTTAAGTCAAGGTAAGTGCAAGTTTGGACCACGAAAATGTCATATAATACATACACACCAGCTGGACTCTACTTCAGGATGTGGATTTGGTATCTTCGTACATTACACTCTGCCCATGTATAGTGAAGATATGCATATCAACTAAAGTGACCAGAGACTGAAAGGGCATGGATGGATGTAATGGAGGCAATATACATTAAAATGAGCTTGAAAACATATGACTAGGAACCACCATTAGGGGTTGGGGAAGGCAGGCAACTTTGTATCCTATGGGACATTTGGCAATGCTTGGGGATATTTTTGCTTGGTGGGGAGGCTGCTAGGCCATCCATCAGGTAGAGGCCCAGAATAGACCCCCAAAACACAGAAACCCTGGTCTACGACGGGACATAAGCATCAATATTGTTTAAAATCTTCACAGATAATTCAGGTAATGTGCAACCATGTTTGAGAATCGTTGGAATTTTGGAGAAATGGTTCTCAAATATGTTAGCTAAAGGATCCTATTACATTCCCTTGGGAACATTTTTAAAATATAGATTCTCATTACCTAATTACTGTCCCCTTCCCTCAACCTCTTTACCAGTAAATGTGAAGTGGGACGGGGAATCTAGTGTTCAAAAGCTCTTCAGCGGATTCTAATGAATTTCTGGAGTTAAAACTGCAGGTGAGAGTCAGTGATTGTCAGCTTAGGTGAGAGGATGATCATTGACTCCAGCATGTGTGCTTTTAGAAGAGTTCTCTTCATGATTCTGCTAAGCACCTTCCCCTGCAGAGTTAGATTCAGTGCTTTGTTATAGCAGAGAGACCCTGTAGGTGTCAGGAGAGGGAGGGACGCTCCAGCCTGTGTGTTTCCAGCACAGAACTGTCTGCCTGGGTGGCACTGGAGTCTACAGACAGGGAAGAAATGAGACCACATTTATGTTGGTCAAAAACCCTGCCTGCAACACTCACTTAGCTTTAACATTAAGCAGCGGGATCACTGGTTCCCTTTTGCTGCCTATGTCAAACGTATTGGAATTTGAAGCTTCCAAAAGTAGATGAAAGATGAGACCACCTGGGAAATGACTTGTTCCAGTTACCCCCAATCACTCAGAATAAAATTCCAGCAAAGGAGCTATCCTTTGTGCGACCCCTGCCCTGACTCCCTCTCTGAAATATTCTGGCCCTAGTGTGGACTGTATTTAAAGATAGCTTTCAAATATGATCTAGGTTTCCAGACTCCCTAGAGTCCTCAGGGGTGCTCTTTGGCATCTGATCTGGGTCATCAAAGTGCTTAAGCTTATTCATAATTTATTAGCAAAGATGCCTTTATACCCACCTTCCAAATCACCAGAGTTGGGTGGATTTCAGCAGAGGCTGTCTGCCGGCAGTACCTCTTGCCTTCACCCAGGATAGGGTGAAGAAATGGGCACTTTGATACATGTCTGTTGTGGTTTATTGATCCTATTAACATTATCTCTTAGGAAAATCAATGTTTCAGTCTTGTTGGAGATGCATAAATAAAGCGATGCAAAATAAATCAAGGCCAATTGCTTCCTGATGGGAAAATGAGAGGTGAATTAAAACAATTTGAGATCTGCAGCAGAGGAGTATTTCTAAGCTCATGAAGATTTAGAAGGAATGAAAACTGAGGCTTTGTTTGGTAACTCACTGGGGCTGGCTATTCCGCTTGTCTGAAGGACATTCTTATCCCAAGTGTTTGGTTTCCTAGTTGTTAATGGTGTTGCTGGGACTGCGTGCTTTGGTCTGATTGAAACCAACATGGTTTACTCAATTTTCCTGTCAGTTTTATCTTATTAAATCAATCTTTGTACCAACTGATCTGAGTGATAAAGAGAGCTACTACTAATCTTAATGAGAATAATAATACTCAATTATTACTGGAATGGCCTGCATGTCTATTTATTCAGCAATATATATATTTTTAATGCTTTGCTTGTATCCGGTACGATTATAGGCTCTAAGATACTCTGGTCAGCAAGACAGACACATGCTCTGACTCGTTGGAACTTGCCAGTTAGACAAGGACACAGACAGAAAATAAATACAATGTGATGCCAAATAATGATGACAACAGTGAAGAAAATAATAGAGTAAAAGGATACCAAGCAAATGTAGCACTTTATTCCACACGTTGGAGCAAGTCACTCTGAGACAGCATAGAAGCAGAGACGTAGATCAAGTGAAGGAAAGAGCCACTTCAATGACAAAACATACTCCCATTTACTATCTTGCTGGGAGGCGTCCAGGTGGATTACAAAAGGCCTCGGCTTTGGAAGCAGGAATCCTGGGGATCAGATGCTGGCTGCATTTCTGATTAATTATGTGACTTGGGGAGGTTAAGTGCTCTCTTTCTGTATTCTGATTTCTCCAGGAGGAACAGAGAAATACAGTCCTATGTCACTTAATGGCAGGAATATGTTCTGAGAAATGCATCGTTAGGTGATTCTGTCATTGTAAGAACATCATAGATTGTACTCACACAAACCTGAAGACTCTAGCCTACCACACACCTAGGCTATCTGGTGTAGCCTGTGACTCCCAGGTGACAAGCCTGTACAGCATGTGCCTGTACTGAATAGCGCAGGCAATTGTAACACAATGGTAAGTATTTGTGAAGCTGAACATATCTAAACATACAAAAGGTACAGTAAAAATGTGGTATAAAAAATTTACAAATGGCACACCCGTAAAAGGTGCTTACCATACACATAGCCTGCACGACTAGAAGTTGCTCTGGGTGAGTCAGTGAGTGAGTGGCGAATGAATGTGAAGGCCTAGGACATCACTGTGCACTACTGTAGATTCTATAAACACTGTACCCTTAGGCTATACTACATTTACTTTTTAAATTTTCTTTCTTCAACAATAAATTAGTTTACTGTAACTTTTTACTTCATAAATTTTTAAATGTTTTTAACTTTCCAACTCTTTGGTAATAACATTTAGCTTAAAACACACATAGTACAGCTGTACAAAAATATTTTCTTTCTTTATATCTTTATTTTATAAGCTTTTTTCTATTTAAACAAATTTTTCTTTTTTGCTTTTTAAACTTCTTGTTAAAAACTATGACACAAACACACACATTAGCCTAGACCTACACAGGGTCAGGATCATCAGTATCACTGTCTTCCATTTCCACGTCTTGTCCCGCTGGAAGGTCTTCAGGAGCAATAACATGCATGGAGCTGTCATCTCCTATGATGACAATGCTTTCTTCCGGAATACCTCCTGAAGGGCCTGCCTGAGGCTGTTTCAGTTAACTTTTTTTTTTTTTACAAGTAGAAGGAGGACACTCTAAAATAATGATGAAAATGTGTAGTACAGTAAATACATAAACCATTAACATAGCTGTTTATTATCGTTGTCAAGAATTATGTACTATTCATATTATATGTGCTGGACTCTTATACATGTAGATTTGTTTATACCAGCATCACTGCAAACAGGTAGGTAATGCTACAGCAGCAGGACGGCTACATTGTCACTAGGTGACAGGACTATTTCAGCTCCATCGTGATCTCATGGGACCACTGTTGTGTATTCAGTTTATTGACTGAAGTATTCTGCAGCACCTGATGTATTCCCAACCCCCTTATAGGATGGTTTTGGGACTTGAATGAGAGTCTAGTGTTTCAAACACAGGAGGCTCATTAAGAAGGCTAGTTCCCTTCTCCTACAACGCTGGAGATGCAGAGAAATGGGTTGGCCAATGTTTGAATCAGCACATGTCTGTACAGGGCTTACCATGCATTCATTCATTTAGCCAGAGTGTGTGTGAATGCCTACTATGTGCTGGCACTCTTGGAAGACTACAGTAAGCAAGGCAAGCACCTTGTGAGCCTATGCTTCTCTTTAGTAGAGTGTGATCTATGAAAGTTTAACATTTAGCGAATACAAACCTTAGAGCAGTACTATGTGGTACAAATTCTAGGTCCTGCCACTTAGGTTATATGCCAAGCACAAATAGCTACTAACTTCTTTATGCCTGTATTTCCTCACCTATACAATGGGATAATAAAATCTTCATAAGATTGTTAAGGTGATAAAATGAGTTACTATTTAAAAAACATTTATCACAGGGTCTTGCACATGACGAGCACTAGAAAAGTGTTTCACAATTAAAAATAAATGAAATTCCATGGGAAAGGTGCTGTTCTATAGATGAAGCACGCTAATCTTCCAGCTTCTGCCAGACGCTGTTGCCTGTCCTATGTGTATCATCTCATTTCATCATCTCAAAAGTTTATTTTATAGATGAAAAAACTGAAACTTGAATTGTTAAACACTGTGGCCCATAGTAACTTACATGGTTAGTGGGACAGCTAGAATTTTAAACTAAGTTTGACTCTGAAGCTGTCACTTGTTCCATATTTCCCCCAGAAAGGGTTACTGAAGGCTACAGAAATGAGTTAAATGGGGTTCCTGTCCCAAAAGGCATTAACGTGGAAAGGCATAGTTACTGAAGGCTTAAATGACCTGCACAGGATCTCATGGCTCATAATGAATCTAAACACAAAGATTCCAACTCTTAAGTCCAGGGCATCTTTGCTATGCTCTTTGCACAATGGAATTCAGTAAACACTTATTAAATACTTCTATATACAAAAAGAACTAAATAACCCCTAATGTATTAGGGTGATCAGAAAACATGGTTTTCTCCAGGGAATACTGTGAGTATTCTCTAAGACTACTGAACCAGAGAGAGATCTTTCTTTAAAGACACTTTCTATTTTAGAAAATTTTAGGTATACAGAAAAAGTTTGAGCCTATTCCATAGTTTCTCACATACATTTCATCATTTCCACTATACTGGTAACACCTTGTATAACCAAAGAACATTAAACAGAACTAAGACATTAACACTGATACATTATTATTAACTAAACTACAGACTTTATTCAGGCACATCATAATCAAATTAACAAAACTCGAAGACAAAGAAAAGAATGCTCAAAGCAGCAACCTGCTTTTCAGAAGTCTATTCAGATTTTACCAGTTTTCCACTAATGCCCTTTCTCTGAGATTCATTCCAAAATACTAAATTGAATTTAGGGAATCCCCTTTTAAACTTAAGAAATTTTAACCTGGGACCCCATTTACAAATCTTGCATTTTGATCATGGGGTAAAAAGATACTGCATATCATTTAATGATTCCTTGTCTATTCAGAAAAAAAGAGCTAGGTGCTTCTGAGCTTTGCATGACACAGTCCTTACAGATTTGTTTCCCAGGCTTAAAAAGGGATCGGCTGGGCGCGGTGGCTCACGCCTGTAATCCCAGCACTTTGGGAGGC
>NW_016107462.1:836854-898383 GCF_001604975.1 Cebus imitator | reverse complement strand
GTTGCGGTGAGCCGAGATCGCGCCATTGCACTCCAGCCTGGGTAACAAGAGTGAAACTCCGTCTCAAAAAAGAAAGAAAGAAAGAAAAAGGGATCAACTAATCCCACAGTATAATCTCTACATGTGTTTATAACATTAAAAAAGTCAATAAATTCAGTGAGAAAAATCTACCAAGATGTCTTCCTTTTAATTTATTGATATAATATGGCCAAGAAAAAGGAGGTTATGTATCTGTGTTAATTCATTGATCCCCAAGATAGATTTAATTTTTATTTTTAATGCACACCTCTTGAAACTATTCCATCCTGTGTTTGTGTGTGTGTATCTCAAAGTTGGAAATATTCTAAGGATAATGAAGGATCATTGGAGAGGGCAATTGAAAGAGATCTTTATCAGATTCACATTTGTTTTTATTACATAATTTTGTCTGAAATATTGGTTAAATTAGATACATAATGTGACCCTAATATATATATTTGCATTTATACAATAGCTTTTCAGTTTGTTTTTAGCAGAGGTCTTGCTGACCTTGGTAGCACAAGAAAGTTTGCTTTCTCATGGATGAATGATCTGGGTGTCTTTCTCCGGTGTATTAGGCAAGAATGGGTTTGTCTTCTCACCAACATGGTGCCATTAGTCTTTAACATCTTGTGTATTTGTGTCAAGAAAATTAATTATGACACTTTGGAAGAAAAGTAAAACACAATGCAGCTTTAATTCATGCTGAAGCTTCTAAGTGTTTTCCTTGCAGGAAGAAGCTTGAGGTAGAGTTTACCATTTGATAATTCATGGAGTTTTTCCCTAACTCATTTTTTGTTTTGTTTTTTGAGACAGAGTCTCACTCTGTTGCCTAGGCTGGAGTGCAATGGTGCAATTTCAGTTCACTACAACCTCTGCCTCCCATGTTCAAGCAATTTTCCTGCCTCAGCCTCCTGAGTAGCTGGGATTACAGGCGCCCACCACCACATCCAGTTAGTTTTTGTATTTTTAGTAGAGATGGGATTTCACCGTATTGGCCAGGCTGGTCTCAAACTCCTGACCTCAGGTGATCCACCCACCTTGGCCTCCGAAAGTGCTGGGATTACAGGCATTAGCCACTGCACCCAGCCGATTCCGTCATTTTTTATTACGCTATTTAGTCTTCAAGTGCTGTTTCCACTCATTGTTTATCTGCAGGAGTTAGATTGCACTCATGCCATAGGAATTTAGAGGGATTCTTACGGAATTAGTAAAGATCCTTTAGGTAGATTCTCTTTTATTCTAACTTAGAAGCAGCTGCCTTGAGAAGTAAAGATATATAGCTAGTGCTCGACTTACGACCACGGTCGGGACCGCGGACCGATCGTAACACGATTTGGTCATAAGTTGAGTAGGCTATATGTACAGTTGAAATGGTGCACGCGGAGATGGTAGTGCTGCCGAAAGTTGGTCCTCACTGTCGTACGCCCAGCTGGGCAAGGTTTGCACTGCCAGACGCGGAGCAGTCGTGGCTAGCGATTGTGGTCGTAAAGTCGAATGGTCGTAAGTTGCATAGGTCGTAAGTCAATCAATACTGTAGGTGTTGAAACTAGTCAAATTGGAAATTATCCCCTACCCCAAGCCACAATTGCTGATGATTTTACTTCACTTTAATGAATTCCTCATTTGTTACAGTTCATATTCTTGATTTTGGCATTGAGATCCATGAGTGTACAATCTGAGAAACGTCATGCTTGAGGACCCTTTCTCTTTACTCCTCGCCTAAACCTGTGATCCCACCTAAGCTGTTCACTTCTTCATCCTCGGATGCCTTCCTAACAATCCCCCACATCTTCAGCTTTATTTCTGTTTTCCCAAAACAGTTAATGTTTTTTCCCTTCTGTCTCTGTCCATAGAGTTGTTTTCATTCTTCAAGAATCATTTCAGATGTTTTTCTTAATTCCCTTTATTCATCCATCCTTAGAGAGTCTTTATGATAGAGGCTATGCATTCGCAGAGGGGCAATGTTATTCCCAAAAGGGCAAAATCTGGCTTGGAGATGGGCACAAGAGAATTATGCTCATTTTATTTGTAAAGTACAGATCAATGCATAAACATGTATATAGTACAGTCATCCCTTGCTGTCTGTTGGAGATTGGTTCTAGGACTCCCTGCAAATATGAAAATCCATGGATACTCAAGTGTCTGATATAAAATAGTGTAGTATTTGAATATAATCTATACATATCTCCTGCATAAATCATCTCTAGGTAACTTATACATAATAAATGTAAATACTATGTAAATCGTTATAATGCATTGTTCAGGAAATAATGATAAGGAAAACATCTGTGTGGGTTCAGTACAGACACAGTTTTTGTTTTTAAATATTTTCAATCCTTTGTTGGTGGAATCTGCAGATGTGGAACCCACAAACACAGAGGGCTGACTGTATATCTGTCTACTAAAATTTTATGGAGAAGGCAATCAGGAAAAAATATCTAAAAAGTCTCCTTAGGTGGACGATAATGAAAAAACTTGAAAAACGCTGATATAAACTACTACTTGGGCACGCATTGTTTCCAGCAAGAGAGTTCATCTCTCTAGCAACTGTGCACTCTCAGTGTCCTGAGTAAATAAAACAGGAGAAGAGGATAAAAGATAACATTGGTGACATCCATCGTGGGACTCAGGAAATGCCCCGTTCCACAATCTCCCCATCACCATAGTAGAAAGAAACGTTTTTGATGTTATCTTCTCTGCCCTTTGTGCTTGCCGATTTACAAAACCATCAGTAAGTTTTTCATTGTGTTTAAACATTCCATGTTACCAAATTTTATGTGATTATGTGCCTGGATTTATTGGATGAAATAGACATGTTTTCTAACAATTACTGGGAGTAACTGAAGTAATAACTAGAAACAATAGAAAAATAGCCATGTAAATGCCAAAACCACAAAGAGAAGTGGGAGAGACGCTGTTTGGATGCAGTCACTTCCAACCCCACTATTCCTAAACACCTCCCTAAAAAACGGGAGCAAATGAAATGCTTTCCCAGCCTCTCATTCAGTTGGGGTGGCCATGTGCCCTATCTAGGAGAAAGTAGCTGGTGATAAGGATGATAGTTTAGGGAAGACGTTTGCTTTCTTATTGCAAAAGGCAACTGTGCTTGTCTCTTTTTTTTTTTTTTATTCTGGCTTTGGATGCAAATATAATGTCAGGATCTGGCGGTCATCTTGCAATCATGAGGCAGCAAACCAAGGGATAAAAATCCAGCATGCTATGGATGGCAGGGTGGAAAGAAAGGAAGAATCTGGGAAGACATCCTTGATTGGCTGGGCCATTGCCAGGGCTTGGGGCTGCCCTGCTGTTCCATGGCATAATACATGTCTGTAATACCTGACTCACTCTTAGTTGGGTTTGCTAGTAATTGTAGCTAAGTGCATTCATAGTTGATACAGGAGATAACATCATTTGATGAGGAAAAAGAGATAAACATTTTCTGCCATGCCTGCAAGTGGGCATTAAACCTGTAGGTGATTCCTATAATATCAGGCCTTTGCAAACGTAGCTCATTCATATTTCTTGACAGTGGCAATACCCTACCTTGTTTGTAGTTATTCTGTATCTTGCAGATTGGAAGCTCTCAAAAAGTGGAAGGTCAGGGATATAAAGAGTTTCTGACCATCTCTCCCACTAATAATGTCCTTGATTATATTTTGTGTATGTGGAATCTGGATGTCCTTAAGCACCTGAGATAACTGCCTCACCACCCCTGTGTTAGCTCAGTAGAAAGGAGGAACAGACTTCTTCCTCATCCCCCTCTCAAATGCTCTATGCTCACCTCTCAGTTAAACAAAACTGCAGAAAGACAATTCAACACCGAACGAAGATGAATATCACACAGGACAGTTTAACTCCCTCTAATCTCAGTTCAATTCCTGGCCACTCCAGTCAAGTTTTGCCTTCACATAATCAAAAGTCCTTCTGAAGGGTTGATTTTTTTTTCTATTTTTCTCTATGGAATAACAATATACTACTACAGAAAATCGGCATTTTCTTCCCACATGTGTAAATAAATATTTCAGAATTACTGATACTTAACCTCAGTTACAATGTTTTACATACATATTTTAAAGAATATATCTTTATTATTAATGTAATTATTTAACAGGTTCATTGGTGAGGAGCTAGGGAGGACTTTTAGTTCACCTCTTCTGTCATAAAAAAAATTAGAAACTAAAGAAAATAGGAAGTGAAAATAAATTATGGCATTATTACCTAGAGATATTGTTTGGGTACAAAATTGTGTTTTTTGCATACATATGTAATATATGTGGATTTCAATCTTATTTTATTATTTACATTTTCCTAATTCATTAAATGTTCTGTGACAACACCTTTTTTCAATGATGACATAAGATTTTATTTTATGGAAACATAATTTATGTAAAAAAAGCTCAATCGTTAGCCCTTATTTTCTCTTAACTTTCATAAATACAAATATTGCTACGAGGAGTACTTTTGTATATAAATCATTGGGGATATTTTAGAGTCATTTGAAATAAAATTTCTGGTTTTTCTTCTAGCAAATTGTAATCTGAAATTCATCAGAATAAACCATGGTTTTATTTACTCAACTCTCATATCAAATGAACATTATTTTATCTAATGTTGTGTCACTGTTTACTGAGACCATCAATCCAATTTGTTCCAGATGTCAATATTTCTATGTTCTTTAGTTTCTGAACATTCAGACTCCTTTAGGTAAGATCAGTCTTTGTTCTATAAGCTTTAGTAATCATTTAGTGTGTGACCAACCAAGAGTCCATATTGCCAAATAACACAGTGGCTTGGTTTCTTGTGAGGTTTCCTGATTCGGATTTTAAATTATAGGAGTTTCATTTTCTAGGCAGTTTGACCATCAAGATTATCAGTGCACAATTAGATGCACTTCTGCTTTAATGTTATTTTATGTCTGTTAGGCAGCAATGGATTTTTTAAATAATTGGTTAATAACCTTTCATATTCATAAAGTTATTAATGAGAGAGAGAGAATGCTGGCTTCGGCAGCAAAATGTGGCAATGTTACATGTAACAGATCCAAAGAGTAAAAATCTTGGTCAAGTCAACTTTTATAAATAATGCTTCCTCTGGTTTTATTTAATCTAGAACTCAATCATATTTATATTTTTAATCTTTCTCTCTAATCATAATAAAAATGCATTACAATTATGCAAAAATTGAAAACACAGAAAAACATAAGGCAGAAAATAAAAATTAGCCACAATTCCACCTCCCAAGGACATAACTGTAAATTTAGTGTATTTCCATCAAGTGATTTTTCTGTCTTTACATAAAATAAAAGTATATATGCTTTTTTTACTCATCATTATATTGTACCCACTGCTTCATTTTATTAAAAATTCGTCAAAACACAATTGTAATAGCTGTATAATATCCCAGTGCTAACCATAATTTAATCAATTTTTCTATTGAGAGATGTTAATACTTTTTAAAAATAATATTTCACTACAAAAAATTCTGAAATGAACATCTTCGTCAAAATATTAACCTAATTCTACAGGGTTGGTTTCCCAAAGTAGAATTACTAGATCAATAAATATGAACTTTTATTAGGCTCTTGTAATATATAGGCAAATTATTTTCCAGAAACTAATTCACACTCACATCACTGGGAAAAGAGAGTATCTGTCTCATGATACCTGTCAGCTGAATTTTTTTTAATGTTGACTAATTTAATAAGTATTGTTACTAAGCAGTTTCATAAGTTTATTGATTATTTGTGTTTCATCTGTGAAATAATGTGCTTCTGAGAACAAGAAAGTTGACTATAATAGTCATGAGGGGTACTGAAAAAAATGCTTACTTGAGGGTTGTTGAAATTAATTTTGTCATAAATTATATACATATACTACTTTATAAACAACATCAATTGTGTTCATTGGAGATGGATGAAAAACATCTAAATGAAAAAAAAAAAAAAAAAAAAAAAAAAAAAAAAAAAAAAAAAAAAAAAAAAAGAAAAGAAAACCAAACAGTTCTGAGGGAAAATAGGGATAATTTTTTTTCCAAAAGATCTTGAGAAGTGGGAAATTTGGCTGTCAATTCAAGATTACATCACAAGAATTGATTGTGATGGTTTTGAAATGTGAGGACATGAGATTTGGGAGTGGCCAAGGGTGGATATGGTTTGGCTATGTCCCCACTCAAATTTCATCTTGAATGGTAGCTCCCATAATTCCTACATGTTGTGGGAGGAACCCAGTTAGAGATAATTGAATCATGGAGGGCAGTTTCTTCCATAATGTTCTCATGGTAGTGAATAAGTCTCACATGATCTCATGATTTTTATAAGGGTTTTTCCCTTTCTCTTGGCTCTCATTCTCTCTTGCCTGCTGCCATGTAAGACGTGCCCTTTGCCTTCCTCCATGATCGTGAGGCCTCCCGAGCCCCCTGGAACTTTGAGTCTGTGTAACCTCTTTTTCTTTATAAAGTACCCAGTCACAATTATGTCTTTATCAGCAGTATTAAAAGAGACTGATACAGTAAGTTGGTACCAGGAGTTGGGTGTTACTGCAAAGATGTCAAAAATGTGGAAGCAACTTTGGAACTGGATAACAAGCAGAGGTTGGAACAGTTTGGAGGGCTCAGAAGAAGACAGGAAGATGTGGAGAAGTGTAGAACTTGCTAGAGACTTGTTGAGTGGCTTTGACCAAAATGCTGACAGTGATGTGGACAATAAAGTCCAGGTTAAGGTGGTCTCAGATGGAGATGAGAAACTTATTAGGAACTGGAGCAAAAGTGACTTTTGCTATATTTTAGCAAAAAGGCTGGTGGCATTTTGCCCCTGCCCTAGAAATTTATGGAACTTTGAACTTGAGAGAGATGATTTAGGGTATCTGGTGAAAGAAATTCCTAAGCAGCAATGCATTCAAAATGTGACTTGGCTACTGTTAAAAGCATTCAGTTTTATTGATTCACAAAGCTATGGTTTGAAACTGGAACTTATGTTTAAAAGGGAAGTATAGCAAGAAAATTCAGAAAATTTGCAGACTGACCATTGATGTAGAGAAAACTCATTTTCTGAGGAGAAATTCAAGCTGGCTGGAGAAATTTGCATAATTAATGGGGAGCAAGTGTTAACCACCAAGACAATGAGGAAAATGTCTCCAGGGCATGCCAGAGGTCTTCATGTCAGCCCCTCCCATCACAGACACAGAGGCCTGGGAGGAAAAACTGGTTTCCTGGCCCCTTGCTGCTTTGTGCAGTCTTGGTTCTTGGTGCCCCGCATCCTAGCTATGGCTCAATGGGCCAATGTAGACCTCAGGCCATTGCTTCCAACGATGCAAGCCCAAAGCCTTGAGACTTACACATGCTGTTGGGCCTGCGGGTGCACAGAAGTCAAGACATGAGGTTTGGGAACTTCCACCTAGATTTCAGAGGATGTATGGAAATGCCTGGATGTCCAGGCAGAGGTGTTCTGCAGACACAGGACTCTCATGGACAACCTCTGCTAGGGCAGTACAGAAGGGAAATGTGGGCTGTGAAACTCCACACAGAGTCCCCACATTGAAGCACTGCCTAGTGGAGCTGTGAAAAGAGGGCCACCATCCTCTAGACCGCAGAATGATATATCCACTGACAGCTTGCACCTTGCACCTAGAAAAGCCACAGACAATGCCAGCCCATGAAAGCAGCCAGGAGTGGTGCTATACCCTGCAAAACCACAGGGCAGAGCTGCCCAAAGCCGTAGAAGTCTACCTCTTACATCGGCATGATGTAGATGTGAGACCTGGAGTCAAAGGAGATCATTCTGGAGCTTTAAGATTTGACCAGCCCACTGAATTTCAGATATGCATAAGGCCTGTTGCCCCTTTGTTTTGGCCAATTTCTTATATTTGGAATGGCTGCATTTACCCAATGCCCCCATTGTATCTAGGAAGTAACTAACTTACATTTGATTTTAGAGGCTCATAGGTGGAAGAGATTTGCCTTGTCTCAAATGAGACCTTGGACTGTGGATTTTTAAGTTAATGCTAAAATGAGTTTAGACTTTAGGGGACTGCTACAACAACATTATTGATTTTGAAATGTGAGGAATGAGATTTGGGAAGGGCCAGGGTAGATATGGTTTGGCTCTGTCCCCACTCAAATCTCACCTTGAATTGTAGCTCCCATAATTCCCACAATTGTGGGAGGAACACAGTGGGAAATAATTGAATCATAGGTATGGTTTCTCCCATAGTGGTCTAGTGATAGTGAATTAAGCCTCATGAGATCTGATGGTTTTACAAGTGGTTTCCTCTTTCACTTGGCTCTCATTCTTTCTTGCCTGCTGCCATATAAGATGTGCTTTTTGCCTTCTGCCCTGACTGTTAGGCCTCCCAGCCATGTGGAACTGTGAGTCCATTAAACCTCTTTTTCTTTATAAATTATCCTGTTTCCAATATGTCTTTATCAGCAGTGTTAAAATGTACTAATAGAAGTACCCTTATAAAATTGGCCCAGGGAAACTCATTTGCCCCATTCACCAGATAAGGATGCAGCAAGAAGTCACCATCAATGAGGGACAGGCCCTCACCAGATACCAAATCTGCCAGTATCTTGATCTTGAACTTCCTACCCTCCACAACCATGACAAATAAATGTTTGTTGTTAATAAGCCACTCAGTCTGTGGTATTTTCTCATAGCAGCATGAGCAGACTAAGCCTTCATTGTAAAGGTGAACCAATGCACAGTTCAAGATGACTGTTTCAGCCAAGCCATCTCATCCATATTCTAGAAGCAGGAAGGTAAATGGATGAGCAAGAAGGGGACAAAGTGCATGCTCTGGCTACTTTTAAGTAAGATTCCAAAATGATGTCTCATGATATTTTCCTGTACATATTATTAGACAGCAGTTACACATCAGCCACACTCAACTACTACACAGAAGCTACACACCAGCCATGAACTCATCTAGAATTCACAAATCCTCTCATTTGAAAGAAAGGTGGTATGAAAATTGAGATGATAACTAACAGTCTCTGTCAACCTCTCTATATGTTGTAGGCAATGATTTTGTCAATATCTATGCCTTTGTATTTCCTCATAGATAGGACTAAGGTATTTCATAGTCACCAAATTACATCAATATTATTGCTGTTTCTACTTATGACAAACAGACTTATAAGTGATAATGTTATTTAGTATTTTAGAGCTAATAGAAGAAAATTGAAAATGTCATGAACTTTGCTTCTTGCATCTCTTCTCTTCCCACTGTTCAAACAGAAGACTACTGATAATTGAGGAAAATACCTTTGGGTGTCTTATGTCCACATTTACCTCAATATAACACCATATGTCATAGCAACACGTCCTCCAAACACGTTCACAGCCTTCCAGGTGGCCCTGCTGCAGAGCTTTCTACTCCCCTTCACCCCAGTGGAGTTGTTCCTGGCCAAGTTGTGAGAATTAAGATAAGGAACTACAAATCTCCTATTCAGTGACGTTCATTGAAAAGTTGGTGAGCAACCCTCTCTAAATTGTTATAAGACTCCAGGAGCAAATTTCTCACAAGGCCTCCAGAACAGCTTTTTCAGCTGTATGTTCACAAACCGGTTTGATTAAGGCTGTCTTTCCTAATGTTCTTAATTTCATCATTATTACTTAATATTCATTAAAATCCAGCCACGGTTTACCAAATGACCCAACAAGAACTTACGTTATTGTGTTAATACTTCTTGCCATCATCTGTCACCTTGATGGGCTCAAGAAACAACACAGAAACTAACAAGGACCCAAAGTCCCTGTTGCCATTACAGATTGTTTCATTTACTTCCTTGGACAATTTTTCCCTGGGAGAATTTGACAATATGTGGTCTTAGACCTTGTGCTTTCAAGTATAAGGGTTTCCATCCACCTCCAAATTATTACTTAGGGACAATGTGACTAAAATTTAGTTTGCAAATATTTTTTCTTCTTCTTAATGGCTTCTTATGACAATGTAGCCTTTCTTCTTCTTACCAAAAAAAAAATCATTTTGAGTTTTTGTTTGATTTGGTTTTGCCCTTCCCAGATTATCCTATAATAATATTAGATGAAATTATAGAAAATACCAAAGTCTTCAAATACTGCTTGAGATACCTTCATGATTGCATTTAAGCTTAGTGATCTTAGTGTCTCCTAGATGCTAAGTTGCCTGGAAAGACAGCCCAAATGTGTGTATGGGGGATAGTGGGGGGGATGGAGGGAAGGGACTTTAATTACAACATTGAAAAAAAATGTTAAGACATTTAATTTTCAGATGGAGTGCTGAATCATTTATATGATAACACCATGATGATACCTTTCATCATGCAGTCATCTTTATAGACCATATCAATCTATTTCCACTAACATATTAATAATATTTGGCTCTTCATTTAAATGACATTGACACAAGTGCCCAGTCATGGGTAAAGATTTCTCTCTTGTAAGTGAAGTTCCACTAGGTTATAAATAGCTGATGACTCTCCAAACTCCCCTGGTTTACAGGAGAAATAATTTAATGAAGGCTCAGATTACTTTGTGTAGCTTTGTTAATGTAAATGAGTAATGTGTATTGATTTTTCACAGCTTAAAAATCTTTTTACTCATCTTGTGCAAGAAAGTCTGTTAAGGAATTATTAATGACTGGGTAATTGCTTTAAGATCTATGCCCTAATTAAAACAGTAAATTCTTTATTACATCTTTATTTTAATTAGATGTACAGAAAGACAATAATTTTTACAAGAAACCCAGTGTAAAATAAAATTACTTCATTTAGAAATGCTTCAAAGAACCTGCAGTTGATGCTACTCAGAGACTCTGAAGAACCAAAACCATAGTGATTCTACTTGCAGTCAAAATTGAGATGCCATTTAACTGAAATTAATTCTGTTAAGTAGACTATTATAATTTTGGTGAAGAAAATTCACCTATATTGTATATGTCTGCCTCTACTTTAAAAAAAACTCATTTGTTAAAAGTAGGGATTTTTTTTTGGCTGAGTACAGTGGCTTAGCTTATAATCCCAGAATTTTGGGAGGCCAAGGTGGGCGGATCACCAGATCAGGAGTTGGAGACCAGCCTGGTCAACACAGTGAAACCCTCATCTCTAATAAAAATACAAAAAAATAAAAAATAAAAAATACCTGGGCGTGTTGGCTGGTGCCTGTAATCCCAGCTACTCAGGAGGCTGAGGCAGGAGAATCACTTGAACCCAGGAGGCTGAGGTTGCAGTGAGCCAAGATTGCAACATTGTACTCCAGCCTGGGTGACAGTGTGATATTTTGCCTCAAAAAAAAAAAAAAAGTAGGGATTCATTATTATTATTATTATTACACTTTAAGCTCTCGGGTACATGTGTGGAACGTGCAGGTTTGTTACAGAGGTATACGTGTGCCATGGTGGTTTGCTGCATCCATCACCCCATCATCTACATTAGGTATTTCTTCTAATGCTCTCACTCCCTATCCTCCCACCCCCGGCTAAAACCATCATTCTCAGCAAACTGTCACAAGAACAGAAAACCAAACACCACATGTTCTCACTCATAAGCGGCTGTTGAGCAATGAGAACACATGGACACAGGGAGGGGAACATCACACACCAGGGCCTGTTAGGGAGTGGGGGACTAGGGGAGAAATAGCAGGGGATTTTTTTAAAGTTTATCAGGCTTAATGAAAGATGAGGAAAATAAGCCTATTGTCATGAAAATTCTATCAACCTGAGTTAATTTGTTTTTGCAGTTGTACTTTGCTGTTTCTTCAGTTTGCAAGATGATGCAGTTTAATGATTTGTCCAAATATCTATGTATTGAAAAACCAAAACCAAAATCAATAACGATCTTTCATTTACCGTGTCTTTCTTTTCTACCTGTTTTTCTGTCTTTAATTTATATGCATGATTAACTGAAGCCATAAATGCTTCCTTGTGGAGTATGATCACTGACTTCAAGGACAGTGGATGAGATAATATTTGAGTGTGGACCTTGTGCTAAGCATCATGTTAGGACTTTTCACACTTGTTATTTAATCCCCACAACAACCAAACTTTCATGCAGAAGTCATTGCAGTCTTTGCTGTTAAATGTAATGGCAACTTTAATTAAGGTAATGGCAAAGTAATGACTTTCGCGCAAAACTAATATGAGTGCCATTAAGTGGAGAAAGGAACTGCCACCATTTTGATCCTCTAAACCAGGAGTCAGAATACTACAGCCTGTGGGCTATAATCCAGTTTATCACCAGATTTTATAAATAAAGTTTTATTGGAACATAGACACATGCATTTGTTAGGTGGAGTCTATGCCTGTCTTCATATTACAATGACAGCATTGAGCAGTAGAGTGAGAAGACATTCTGACCTATAAAACCTAAAATATTTACTATCTAATCCTTTAGAGAAAAAGGTTGCAGATCCCTGATATAGAGCAAGAAACCTGGAACTGCTCACACAATCGAACCTCCTCCCATTCATCCCCAATCCCGTTGTGCAATAAGTTTTGCTTAAAATAATCCATCCCTCTTTTCTAGCATGCTCTTCAGACTTCATTTATTTCTTTTTTCCTTCCTTTATTTTGACACTCTTCATATAAAGGCCTTTTTCCTTTGAGCAACATCTCATCTCTTTTCTTAATAGAATGAAATAACGTCTCTCTAGCTGATTTCTCTCTTAGCTGTCATTATTTATTTAACTCTAATCATGTTATTTCACTCGATACAGCATTTTGGACCTCAGCTAGTAAGAGGATGATTATAGCAAAGTATTGCTTCATGCTGCTCCTCTTGTTACCTGAATTTCTTCCCTTTAATTTTCTCACAGAACATAGATTGTCTGACTGCTGGGGAAAGAGTCCAGGCATTTACAATTTAGAAAGGCCACAATTATCACATAATGAAAGCTAAATCAAAGCAACACTCTGAGCAGTTACATCCTTCCTTGCATGTAGAGAAAAGGGAGACCCATGGGGTAGAAAGGGGTGGGGCATCCCTGCCCTGAATATATTAGCCAGTGGATAGCATATGCCAAACAAGCACTCTGCACACAAACACTACTTGTTATGCCGTAAAAGCTATCCAACTCCAAATTTACCTTCAACAAGTTCAGTTGCGTGGACTAATTTATTAGTTCTCCAAAAGAAGATACCCAACCAGTCTTCCATGAATAGAAGGGGTTTGTCTACAAGGAGAAGAAGGCCAGAGAAAGTCTAGTTAGTCAAAAAGTGGTTAAAGCTGGTGAAAATTGGAAATAATCTAAAATGGTCATGAACAGAACGTTAAAAATAAAATATCCATACCAAGGAATACTATGCGGTATCAACGATACTGCAGAAGAAATTTCATGATACAGGGACATAGCAGGTTCTTAAATACGTATGTCTAATTTTGTTAAATTTAAATTTTATTTAATATATACATACATATAGGGAAAAGGTAATACATACTACAGTGTTATACACAGTGGTTATATTTGGGCAATAGGGTTATTACTGATTTTGTTGTTTTCTTTTTTTTATACTTTTTCAATAAGTATGTATTACTTTTTCATCATAAGATGTTTCTTTTTATCATATAAAAAGGATACAACTAGGAATTCCATGGATAATCAGAAGGCAAACAAATGAGATCTTCCTCCTCTTAAGTGAATTTCAAGTTTTGGTCAGTGTGTGGTGTTTTTACCCTAGAGGCTCGAATTTATCTTAGAAGCAGATTGCCATCACAGCTCTGTTAAGAGAAAAGATTCTGGTTGTTTCCTCCTGAATGTCAAGGAAGCTAGAATAAGCATATACTGTCATTAGTCACTGAAGTACTTACTTTGAAGGTCTTTGGGGTTCCCAAAACTGTCTACCAACTGTGGTCTTTCTTCTTTGCAAGACTTAGCTAAGGCTCTTCCTTCAGTCGTCCTGCTCACCCTTGTCTTCTTGGACCAGCTAAGAAAGTTACTTCTTTCCTGTACGGCCAGCAATCCCTTCCATTTCTCATGAATCAGTACTCCCTTCCTGGACTGGTAACATTTCTATAACTCTTACTGGGTTGGACTATATTTGCTTCTCTCTCTTTCTTTCTCTCTCTCTCTCTCTCTCTCACACACACACACACACACACACACACACACACACACACTACAATGAAATCAAAGCCAGGTGTAAGTCATATTTCTGATGCTTTGAGTAAGTATTTGAATTGTCCATAGTAGCCAAATAGCTCTGCTCAGCAAAATTTGATTTCCATTGGCCTTCCTGCTCAGTTCTTAGATATGTCTCACTCTCTTCTTCCCCAGTCAAAGTTCTTGGTAATAACCCAGATGCATGGCTAAGAATGGAAGGTATGGTGGGCCAAGAGCTCCACTAGAGTGTATTTTTCTAAACTGTCACAGTTTAACAATTTGTTAAGTAATATGTTGACATCACATTTGGGAAGACTTGCAATGAAAAGTTGCTAGAGAAGACAACAGCGGTATGTATTTGAAACATTAGTCTTTGTCCAAGAGACTCATAAGGAAGGTAATCAAATGATAGTCCCATTTTACATGTGTCCTCCTCTACAAAGTAGACCACCACTGACACACCCTCACCCCATGCCTACCCTCCTTGTGGCCCTGTTTTGAGGCTCTTCCCTCAGCCCTTGCATGAGCGAGCCCTCTTAAATGTACCCAGCCTGACCTTTTTACCTACTTTCCTCTCTGCTCATCTGACAGGCCTGTATAATTTCCAATTTGAGGATTTTTGTTGAGATGTTCTTTGAGGCCCGGTAAAAAAATGTAGTCTCTCTCTAGAAATAAATTTTAATGCATAGCTATGAAACCAAAATTATCTATTATATTTCCCAACTCTTCTTTATCCTTAGTTTTCGATCTGTTTGATCTGCTAAAGATCGAACAAAGTGAATTTAAAAAGCTCCAGTAAGTAGTTTTTATGGTAAATGAAGTATTTAAGCTAGACAAGGCCTTTATTCAAGAAGGAATTAGACAAAAAGGAAGGGGATAGGGCCCTTTGGGCACCTCATTAATTCTACAACACAGGAGACTGGCTGTCTTTCCTGCTTATACATCATCTCCTCACAGGTGTTGAGGTGTAGGGTAAGACAGGAAAACAGGAGAGAGAAGGATGGAAAGGGGAGGAATCCCTAATGAAGAAACTCAATGTTAACCTGTTTGTGGAACACCTGTTATTCTTAGGCTTTTCAAAGTAAGACTACTATCTTATTCCTAATCAGCATGAAAAAGAAAAATATTAATTTTTGAACTGTTAACCAGCCACATTGATGTTGTCTTAAATTGTTATGATTTTCTGTTCTTTGATGAGGTAGTGTTGTCCATTGGATTTGTTTTCTGCCCTTGACTTCACACTAACCACAACACACCCCTGGGTCTTAGATCCCAAATCGAAATGAAACTGGAAGATAAGCCCAACAAAAAATCAGACAGCCATCTCTAGAGGCCCTCCATACTCTGTCTCTTTTTCCATAAGTTCTTTCTGTCTAATTTTCAAGACTACTTTATGAGAACAGGCAAAGATATTCCCATCACAGAGAATAGGAGATTACATTTTCACAATGGTCTATGTATTTGACCATCAGGAAAAGAGAGGAGGAAGATTTATACATTTGTGTTCTCTTGCAAACAAATATCCTTTGTAAGGCATGTATATTTTTAATTATCATCCATTCCTTTGAACTCTCAACTCAGTTTTTTGCAGAGAGTTAAACTAGGATAATAATAATGGTAATAACAATTAATACTTGTAAAGTGTTTGCTATATTCCAGGCACTTTTTGAGGCATCTGACATATATTGATATCTTTAAATATTTTTATTACTATTTCACTAATGAGAGAAGTGAGGCACAGAAACACTTGTCTAAAGTTAAACAACTTATAAGTGACAGAGCTAAGATTTCAGATGAGTTCAGATGGTTTTCTGTTGCCCATAAGGCTATTCTATTTCTTAAATATGAGGGGAAAGAAGAATTTTCAATGGCTGTCAAGTGTGTTCAGGTCTGTATCATCTGCAGGCAAAATTAAATTGAAGAGATAGTTTTGAGATTCAGTCACGTGTGGGACATTGGGCTGAATGCTGTGGCATTATTTTTTTTCTAAAAGACAGAAAACATCTTCCTTGTATTAGATCACTTAGTGTTTAGTAAAGAGATTAAGACAAACAGTAAAACCTACAAAGCAAGAAGAAATTACATGGTAGAAGATCCGGCAAAATGCTGTGATGGTTCAAAGTTAGACAAGATGCAGCAGTCTCTCGTAAAATTTGGTGTGACTGTGCTTTATCTTATAAGTTACAGATTCTATCTGTTTTGTTTTCCAATGTTCAGTATAAATAAATAAGGACTTTATTGTCAATTACACCACAGAGTTGGCCCTAAGCCACTGGCAGTGTGTAACCCTTAATCCCAAGGTTTGTGTTGGCTAAACATGCTTTAGTGCTTGCATGAAGCTGTAAAACAAGGCTAAAATAGGAGATAGTGATAGATCATCAATTGCACCTTATTTATTTTCTTTAGGTAAATGATCTGTCTAGCCCTTCTTCTTAAAATTATTATTTCTTTATTTTCTCTTTCTCTGAGTCTTAGATTTCCCCAAATATAAGATTATAGAGTACTTTCGGTGTTTGAGACATGAGTTTAGTTTGTTTCCTATACAATAGGGCCTTAAATATTTCTGACAGTTTCCAAACCTCAACACAATGCAAGTGTTAAGAGATAATGCATGTTAAGCGCACACACAATGACTGTCTTAGAGGGGGGTACAATTGTTGTTGGTTATTATTGCAAAGTTTTGGGGAGTGGAGGCATGCGGGGTGTATGTGTGTGTGTGTGTGTGTGTGTGTGTGTGTGTGTGTGTGTGTGTGTCTGTGACCCCTATCAAGCTCCAAATCCCAGAAGCCATTTCTATCACACCCTCCAGACTTGGAGGAGCTCTAAATCACATGACAAGGCAGAGAAAGCGTGTCTGGCACTGAATACAGCATAATACAAAGTTGGGAAGCTGTAGGTCGTTTGGAGTAAGTTCAAATTTTTAAGTTTGGTTGAAATATGGAACAAATTGGTGAACTAATTGTGGATACGGACTGATGAAATGAAAGCTGGTGTTTGGCTGTATTTTATGACTTTTTAACATGCGTGTGTCACTTTCATCTGAAAGAAAAATATCTTCTCTGACAACAATGTGACAAATGTGGCTTTTTAATATAGCAAGCTTGCCTAGAAGTTAAAGAGTAACAGAAAATGAAATTGTGTCTTAATCTTTAATCTACTTTGCCTGTTGCATTTTGTTCCAAACTCATTTTTACCTGATAATTTAACTTGCCCCACACTAATTAGTATTTAAATCAGTTTAAATACAAATGTAGATAAAACATAATTGTGTCTGGAGGGGATTAGTACATAGCATATTCGACAGTTACATTTAAATCATTTTAAATTATCTGCTAGTGTGGATTATTGACCCCTATGCCTTCAGTTATTGCAAAAATAATAAACAAGATTAGACTTACTGAAATTCTGAGTTTGTCTTCAAGGTGTTCATCTCCCAAAGTATACAAACAGCATGAATAATTCCAATGCATAGGTCAATCGTGCAGTATTTCAGGATGCAGGCATTCAATAGGAGCTAAGTTGGGCTCTGTTTTCCCTGCTTCAGGGTGAATACTTTCTTCATAATGTAGAAATATATAAATAACTAAATATGAATAGTAATTTATATGAATGAAATGTATTTTTCTTTGTAAAACAGGGTGATTAAAAGCAGGACTTACATTCCTGTGGTTTACTTTTGAAGTCCTAGTGTATTTAAAAACAATAGCAACGATAATAAATACCTGAACCTACAGCACAATGCAGTCTTAAGTCTGTCAAAATATTAACATGTTTAGATATTTAAACACTTTATTAAAATATGCTTACCAGTCTTATTTCTTTCGAGTACAACACTTAATGAATCAAAAACAATCAAACCTTTGAGAGAACAACACATACTTGTCCATGAGTAAAGTTAGAATTCACAAGGTGTAAGCAGACTGAGTCTGTTGTGGTGCAGACACAGCAGAACCTGTAGCTATGAATTGTTGATGGCCACTGAAAAGGCAAATATATAAGGAACCATTTTCTATTGATTATAAAATCATTTCGATATCAGAAGAAAAGAATAGCTGAATTCATTGCCATAATCACAGGTGTAATATACATCTCCTTTGCTGGGTTTAATAATATCAGATGAAGATGGTGGCAGAGAGGCTTCAGCAGTGAGAGCCACCACCACATCCCAAAGATCTGGCAGGGCCAGGCATACCTCACCATATGCCAGAATGGGTTGGCAAGGGACCCTTGGAGCAAAGTCCATCTCCTTGGAGGCCAGTAAGGATCAAGAATAGCACAGGAACCCAAAGCATTTGGACTTCCTTCCCCTGGTGTTGGGACAGTGCTTTGCCCCATCTTCAAGAATCTAGAGAGGAGAATCCAGAATCAATGAGGCTAAAATATCAGAAGCACTGTGACCTCAGTGGGATTGTATTGACATGATGATGAGACATTCAAATAGAAGTGATGAGAAATACTGTTTTTTGAAACATCACAGTGCTTTACATCCTCATTCTACCTTCCATTGTGTTTGCACTTTGACTTTGTTTTTAGTACTTCATAAAGTTAAGGGTACTAGAGGAGCAGAGGGGAGGGGTATCAAACCCAGACTTGGGGAAGGGGAGGGAGTAGAGAGGTCAGGGAAGATTTATCCAAAAAGGAGTGGCTTGAGCGTTATCTCAGGGAAACTGGTGGTGGCAGTGAGCCCCAGAACACAGTCAACCTGGATTTTAAATCAGTGCTTGTTACATAGTGCCATCTACTTGACAGCTATCTGTAATCAACCAGCTCACTACCTGGAACCTTCTGGATACAATGTAGGCAGTTGCTCTTTAAAAAAAAAAAATCCGACCAATTGTACATTTTATTTTATTACCTGATAGCAAAGCAGATTCACACAAATCACAGACTGATTCAGCACTCCAGACAGGAGGAAACCATACCTCACCATATGGAGCCTTGTAACACTCCATTCAATGTGAAACACATTTTGGTGATATGTTATAAAAGTCAACGTGGAACTGGGGAAGTGCAAACAACTGTTTAATCCCCAAAGGCTTATCCAACTCATAGAAAAAGAGTATGATAGAACAACTGCACATGAGTAACACCAACCCTTTGACAGTCCTAAGAAGCTACTTAGCTCAGCAGACTCAGCCCCACAAAGCTGGAAGCTTGGTTCCCACATTAGCCAGGGCCTTGTGAGCCTCTGTTCTTGGCTCAGGGTCAGATGATTACACAATGCTTCTCATAAGTGAGCCAGAGAAACAAGAAACCAGAAGGACCGTAATGCTTAAAAGTGTAACTGTCAAACCCAAGAGACACTCTCCAGATGTGTCTTGGCCCTTGGTTTGGGAACTCCTTTTTGATGAGAACTTGCAAATCCCAGCAGAGAGGCTCTGAGGACCCAAGGTGAAGGGCACAGTTGTGAAAGGGTTTATAGTGGCCCACGTGTCCCCACTGTTATTGTATGTTGATTAGAATGATCTACTGTTTGAAGAGTGGCCAAAAGATTTTCGTGTATATTTTTGTCATTGATGGGTCCTCTTGATCTAAATTTACAGATTGTTTTGAGTTGTTAAGATCATTTCTTCTGGCTTTGGGTCTTTGTCACGGTTTGGCTTCTGGACCAAGACAGAATAGAGCTCACAGACATTGTCTCCTGTTCTGAAAACTGCCCACACCCCTCACCACCTCTCACATACACAAAGTCCAGTTAGTAGCCAACCCTACTTTCATCACCACCTCATTAACCAAAATTAAATTCCATTATTACTTTAACATCTTTAAAGTCTTTATGGTGCCAACTAATTTTGGTGTGTTTGTTAATGTATCTTATCTTTCTTCATTTATTGTCTCAGCATATGTCTGTTAAGGCCACTGTACAAGGCACCTGGGAAGCAAAGCACACCATCCCTGCTCCCACAGATTCATAATCTAACAGGAAGAATTGGAAATACCAGCAAGTCACTTCAAACATGTCTACGAAGGATTCAACATAGAATGTCACATTTAATACGATTAAAAAATGAAAATTGGTATAAAAGAATTATTAGAGTGGAGAAATGTATTAAGTATCTGGAGAAAAGGCAAGGCACAGAAATTCACAGGGTCTTCTGTGAATAATGAATTTTCAAGTCTGGTTAGGACACAGGTAAGGTATGAAAGTAAGGTCATGGCTATATCCTAATCTCATTTCAGGTTTCAAGAGTGAAACCTGTCCCAAGCCTATAATTCAGAAATTTCCGTTATTATAAAATAAGCCATGTCCTCTTGCAGGTGGCACAAATGGTGCCCATAGTAGCTTTCTCTAGGTGTCATTTGTAAATTCCTTTAAATGACAAGAAAGAGTGGTTTAAACAGGAAAGATATTTATTTTTCTGTCCTGTCACATGAAGGCCAGTGGTGGGTCATTTGGGGCTGCTGCTATAGATCCATGACATCATTAGTGTCCCTGTATTTTTCCATTTTTCTGCCTTTTATATTTTAGGATATGGTATCCATTCTCAAGGCCATGATTATAAAGTAATTCCTGGATCTCCAGCTATCATATCCAATTTCCAGGTGGAAAGTAGAAAGTCTAGGGGAAAAGGGTGCAATTCAAAAGCACATTTTCCAGAAACCCTCTGCAACAACTGCTTACATCGCAGTAGCTAAAACTTATGTGGACAACACCAGTTCCATTCCCAGTAAAATCTGTTAGCAAAGTTCTAATGCCAGAATGATATAGGAAGGGCCAGCAGGCTCCATCATCTTCCAGCTGAGGCATTCAGTACGTTTTGAAATATCTTAGGGGTAGGAGAAGGTGTGTGAAAGTGGAATGAAGGCAAGCAAAGGAGACTAAGGCCTCTAAGAATGACCCTTTCCATAGAGACCCAGATGCCAGCCTCATGCTGGAAAACTTAAAAATGTGACAAACTTTGAGAAGTGGCCGCTGAAAAGTTTCTTCCCATGTTTCTCCCCAAACAGGTGGAGATTCAAAAACGTTGAAGCACGTTTTATGTGCATACACATAAAGTATATATAGTTTTGTATTCATATAGGTTTAGTTTTATTTTTATTCTTTTGAGACAAGGTTTTATTTTCTCACCCAGGCTGGAAGGCTGGAGTACAGTGGCATGATCATAGTTCACTGCAGCCTCCGCCCTGACGCCCCCAGGCTCAGGTGATCCTCTACCTCAGCCTCCCAAGTAACTGGAAATACAAGAGCGTGCCACTACACCTGGCTAATCTTTATGTTTTTTAGAGACAGGGCTTTGCCATACAGTATTGCCCATACTGATCTTGAATTCTTGAGTTCAAGTGATCCGCTGGCCTCAACCTCCCAAAGTGCTGGAATTACGTGTGTGAGCCACCGTACCTGGCCTATTTAATATAGACTTCTAATATCCACTTCTTCACATAAACATTCCAGCCTGTGTACTCCTCTCATAGAAAATACCCAATGTGATCTTTCAAAAATAGTGACCTAAGAGGAAATTTGCTTGTCAAATTGAGATATATATTTAATACATGTGGGGAAATTTTTGTTTTTAAAAAATCGTGTATTATTGAAAGCACTTATTTTTGCTTTCAAAGATGGTATCACACCCACCCCTGCCAAAAAGTATTCTTGAATTCTTATTAAAACAAATGTTGGCAATAGAGAAATCTTGCATAAGAAAATGCACAACTCTGTACATGTAATCCAATCTCATTTCACATCAAAACATAGAACTCTATTCAAAGGATGCAGTTAATTTAATGAAACTCATACAAAATTAAAATGTAATAAAAATAATCAAATGTTGGCATAGCAAGGGGTCATCAGTCAGGGTCCCAGCAGGAAACAGCACACTCAAAACAAACTATTTCAAGGAGGGTCACTTTTCTTTCTTTCTTTTTTCTTTTCTTTTTTTTTTTTTTTTTTTTGAGACAGAGTCTCTCTGTTGCCCAGGCTGGAGTATAGGGGTATGATCTTGGCCCACAGCAACCACCACCTCTTGGGTTCCAGCGATTCTCCTACCTCACCCTCCCAAATACCTGGGATTACAGGCTTGCACATCACGTCCTGCTAATTTTTGTACTTTTAGTGGAGGTGGGGTTTCACCATGTTGCCCAGGCTGGTTTCAAACTTCTAGCCTCAAGTGATCTGCTCACCTCTGCCTCCCAAGGAGGGTCGCCCGGCCAGGAGGGTCTGTTTTCAATGGAACTGTTTAGAAAGATGAAGGTAGGGAGTGGGAGGTACTGCAGGGACCACCTGAGCCAAGTAATGAAGGGAGATCTATGAACTCCCCTAGGCCTGAAGAGAACAAAAGCAGGAAGATGTTAGCAGAAAGCAGAGAGAGAGAGTTGTATAGAGAAAGTTGTCTTGAGGAGCAATGAGCTTGGGTCAAGGGACATAGCCAGCATTGGAGACAAATCTGGTGATCTCAAAGTGGAGGAAGTCAAATAATCAATACCCAGATCGCCTGCTGGGGCTTCTCTTGGCCAAATCCAACCAGCAGGCAGAGTGCAGAGAACCCTTGCTGGTATGGTTCATCTAGGTCAGCACTAGGACAGATAGCAGAGCAGAGAAGGGACAAGAGTAAACTTGGAAGGGCCCACACAACAAGCTAGGGATAGGTCTGTCATGTGAGATTCTTTATGTCTTGAGAGATGAAAGGCTCTTCATTTGAAGAAATATGTAATGTCATGCTTTGCCTGTCAACTTAATAGATTTCCTGGTATCACAAAGGATATTTCAAAGCTACTCTGCTACCTTTCCCAGAAGCCATCTACAAAAGCTAATTAATAGTGCACCCTTGTTAACAGATGCAGATTTGGCATTATTAGTCTAATTAAAAGGATTTTAACAGTCTCACCTTCCCCCCCTACTGATTCCTACCTATCCCAGTCAAAGTAAATTAAACCCATTAATCAAAGTGGTAAAAATGATATAAGGTACAGGATACAGGCAGAACTGAGGGGAGACTAACAGCCCTCATTATGTTTAATTTTGTTCCCCAGCAAAGAATAATAAACTCAAATTGTAGCATCATAAGAAAACATTTAATTATTCAAGAGCAGGGCAAGGCACATTATAATTAGCTCCCTGTTATGTGTCTTCATTTAGGTGGTAATAGATGCAGTTTAGTAGCCCAGCCAGTACTAAGCTAAAGAGCTTAAGTGAGATCTCAACCACTCTGTCTCGATGGAACAAGTCCTCTCGATGTGGGCAGGTGGTGACTTAAGGTTTGGCGTTCATTCACTCATTCTCTATTTAGCAGAGCTCAACTGAATGCTAGGTGTATGTTAGGCAGCCTTCTGGACACTGGAGCTCTTAACAGTGAATAAGCAGAGGGTCTTCCTTTATGGAACTTTCAGGATAACTGAAACAAAATCCATGCTTTTTGGTTTTAAAGCTCTAGGTTCTGTCCCCAGCCTACTTCTCAGAATTTATCTCATGCCACCTTCCTCCCTGCCCACTGCACTCCTGCCACAAGGCCTTTTGCTGTTTCTCAAACAGGCCAACCTCCTCATTCTTACCCCATGTGCTGTATGTTTGCTCTTCTATCCACCTGGAACTCTGTTCCCCAGACTGTTTACTTCTCATCATTAAGTTATTTAATTAAAAGAGACCTGTCCTGACCACCTTATCTAAAAAAAGCTCTCCAAACTTCAGTTATTCTGTTTTGTTTAACATTCTTCATAGCATTTATCACAATCCAACCTTATCTTTCCTGTTTATTTACTTACGGTTTACCTCTTCACTCATCCTCAGTAGAATATATGCCCCTCAGGTACAAGGACATTGTCTCTCCTCTTCACTGTACTCCCAGATTATGTGCAGCCTAGCACATAAGATGTTCCCAACAAATGTTTGTGACTCTGGGTAATTGGCTGATCATATTTTTAAGATGGCAACATCATCTCCTATCCCATATGTTTTCTAAAACCCTAGTCACATCCCAATAAAGAGATGCAGACTACTTCCCTACTTCTCCAACCTGGGTGGGTAGTCTTATGCCTAGCTTATAATCAGTTGTGTATACTAGAAGTGATACAGGCCAAGTATCCCTATTCTGAAATTCTTGGGACAGAAGTGTTTTGGATTTTTAATTTTTTTCAGGGTGTGGAATATTTTCATATATATAATGAGATATCTTGGAGATAGGATGCAAGCCTAAACATAAAATCCATTTATGTTTTATGTATACTTTATATACATAGTCTGAATGTATTTTATATAATATTTTAAATAACTTTTCTCATGAAACTATACCGTTTGTATACACTGAGCCATCAGAAAGTAGATGTGTCACTATCAGCTACCTATGTGGACAGTCTAGTTGCTTGCATGGGAGAATCTGCACATGTGTGACAAAAGTACATCACAGCTGAAGAGGGCTCCAAGGATCTTTGTTCCCTTGGAAGCATGGAATAAACTACTTGTTGTGCTCCTGCATTTTAACTGCAGCCTGTCACGTGGGGTCAAGTGTGAAAATTTCCACTGTGGCTTCATGTCGGCAGTCAAAAAATTTCAGACTTGGGAATGTGTTGGATTTCAGATTTTCAGATTAGGGATGCTTGGCCTGTACTGCCTACTGCAGAAGCTAGGTCATAAAAGGTGGTATATCTTGCCTTTGGAGTCCAAATTAACCGGTAAGCAGAGGCCCTGGAACTACATAAGACAGTGAGCTGCCCATCCGGCCTCCAGCTGCTTCAGCCCCACAATCTCCCAGCCCTTCACTCTCCCAGCCACTATCTGACCTGAAACCACAAACAGACCCTTAGCTGAGCCACCCAGCTGAGCCCTTCCAAGATTCCTGACCCACAGAAACTAGAAGAGATACAGACATAATTGTTGTTGTTTCAATCTACAACGTTTTGAAGTTGTGTGTTACACAGCAATAGATAACCAGGACAGTGGCTGACTGACTGAATTAGTGAATGAATGAATGAATGAATGAGCCAACAAGCATATAAAATACAACTTATTAATTCCAATCTGATTCAGAATGAAGTGAAGAACATGCAATCAACTCAGAAAACTATCTTTTACAGATCTGTGTGTCTAAATTGCATTTTAGCAAAATTCTAATATTAAGTGCCCCCAGTAAAATACAGATTCAATTGTACTGTTGATTACATCATATCCTCTCCAGAAGAATATAAGACATGTTTTACCACTACACAGAAACTGTTGCTTACATCACAGTTTGCCACTTTTCAAGGTAATTATGGCTAACTAATGATGGCATTTTTTCTTGCTTTGTAGCCTCACCATCCCTTTCAGATGGCCGTGAACAATTGATTAGAGTTGTCACTATAGATGTTTGCCATGCTAGCCTTACATAGACCCCGAAACATCCAAAAGAGACACAGACTATCTCCTTTCCTCACATCCCACTATCTCTTTCTCTGGGATTTCTGCAGTGAGGCTAGAACTAGGGACAGCATGACAAATTTGAAAGTTGACAATATTTGGCTTGTGTGTCAACTCTTCTGAAATTCTATGGGAACATCTATTTCCATCCCTAATGAGGAAGGCAGCATTTGTTTATTGACTGTTGGAATTACTCACTGGTTGATAAACAGTCCTGGAAAGCTCTATCAATAAGAGTTTGCTCAAAACAATTGGAATGTTAGGATGGTACTAGCATTTTCAAATCCTTTGTCCATTGGTTTGTATTGGACAACACTGGATTGTTAGTTCTGCAAGGATTTCTTTCACGCATAATTACTTTGTAGCTCTCACTTTCATCCACATACATGTGTGTTATTGTTATCTATAAAAATGGGCACAGTATCATTATTCGCTTTCAACTAAACTGAGAAAATAACAATTCTTTTGGCCCAAAGCAATTATCTAGGATCTCAAATACTATCTTGGTCAAGCAGTCTTTCCTGGCTCCCTATACTGTACTGCTCATTATTACTTTTTCAGAGCTCCAATATTGGTTGATGTTTCCGAGACATTCACTATTCCATGTGGCAGAATTATTTTTGCAATTGCTTTACCTCCTCCAATTATACTGAAGAATCATCCCTGACACATGTTTGCATTCTCTGCAGAGAATGGCTCTCCTTATAAGCAAATTCAGAAGCTCCTGAATAAATGACTCTTCTTATAGGCAAATTCTGAAGATCTAAACTATCAATGTTGCATTTCGACTCAGATTCTTCCAGTTCATACCCATGTAGCTCCTTGACAGAAGTCCATTTGTAACCTGAACAAGAAAGTGTATTGAAGAGTAATTCTGATTAGTGAGCTATGGTTCTTAACTGGAGACAGTACTAAGTCTCCCACCCCCAACAGGCAGTTTTGGCATGCATGGAAAGCATGTTTTCTGTCACAAAATTTGAAGGAGTTGCAATTGACATTTAGTGCCCAGAGTCCAAGAATGTTAAACATGCTGAAATGTGAGGAACAGGCCTATCTAACAAGAAGTTGTCCTGCTAAAGAGAACATTGTTGGACTATACCTGAGTGTTAATACTAGCCCTTGTTGTGTTCACTTATTCTGTGCCAGACACTAACTAAAAGGTTTGCTTACCAGTAATTCTCCACATTTAATATGCTTCAAAATCACCTGGAGGATAGATTAAAATACAAATTGCTGAGCCCCACCCCTAGAGTTTCTGATTTGGTAGCTGCGCAGTAGGTCCAAAAAATTGCATTTTTAAAATAACTTCCCAGGTGTTGCTGACATCGCTGGTCCAAAGACTACCCTTTGAGAACCAGTGACCTGCACTAATTTAACTTCATGATTATCATCTGAGTTATTTTCTGCGTTATCCCTATTTTTCATATGAGGAAACCAAATTAGAGAGGTTAAGTTCAGCACTTATTTAGAGCTACACAATAGGATTTCAATCCAGGTGTCATGAGTATTATCTAAAAGAGTGAGTACAGAATAGAGAGAATACAGAAATTCATTAGTTTGAGCAGCAAGAAGACAGATTAAAGTAAGGCTACTTGGGTTCACTCTTTCTTCGATGTATGATCTTAAACAAATTTCTTCAACTTTCTGAGCCTCAGTTTCCTTGACTTGAAACATTGATGATAATGGTCCTTTCTCATAGAAGTGTTATGAAGATGAGGTAATGAGTGAAATGCTGTTAGAATGTTTTAGGTATAGAATAATAGAGTGAATCAGAGTTCTCAAGTTTATATTCCAATGAAAAAGCCGGTTATTAAACCCATGGAAATAAACAATTCCAAACACTAGAAGTGCTATTAAAAAGTAGGACAGAAAATGACGTGGAGATAGGGAGGAGAGATAGTGAGGTCTAAGAAGCCTCTTTCAAAAAGATGACATTTGAGCTGAGAAAAGAATGATGAAAAGAAGATAGCCTACATAAAACTGGAGAATTCAGCCTACATAAAACTGGAGAATTCATGTTTCAGGCAAAGACAAGAGTAGATGCAAAGACATGGTGGCAAGAATATGCTTCTCTTGTTCTGGAAGCTGAAAGGAGGAGATGTTGGCATGTAGTGAGTAGGAGAGTGGAAGAAGTAGAGTGGAAGGAGATGGAAATCAAAGAGGTTGGTACCAGCTGATGACAGCTGACCTGGTGAGGCATGATGAGGTGAATGCATTGTATCCCAGAGGCAGCAGAAAGCTGTCAGGAGGTTTTCAAGGAAGGGAGTGACTTAATTCGATTTGTATTTTTAACAGATCACTTTAGGTACTCTTATTAAGAACAAATTGTGTCCAGTAAGAATGGAAACATGCAGACCTGTTATGGATCCACACTGTATAGATCAGGTGACCTGGACCAGAGAGGTGGCCAGAAAGATGAAGAGATGTAGACGAATTCAGTATTGGGGACTTGCTGATAGATAGCATGTATGGGGAAGTACATTGGGTTTAGCAACAGAATGGATTGCCATCCAGTCTGCTACAATAGGGGCAGCTGAGGTAGAAACATGTTTAGAGTTTGAAATACAAAGTTCTGTTTGGGATATGTAAGATAGATTACAAAGTCTACCAGGAAATTATTGGAAGCTATGGATACGTTCATCATCTCATCTCTACTGTGTGGTTGGTTTCATGGATTTATGCACAGACTACAATCCATCCCCTTGAACATTTTAAATATGTGCAGCTAGTCAATTACATCTCCATAAGCCCATATTTTAAAAAGCTATAAGGAACAATGACAAAAAAGTAAAATGTTTATTCACCAAATAGAAGTGCCAATAATCTACTGGATATGAGTATAGCACTGAACAAGAAATAGCTCATGAAATTTTTCCTGACAAATTCAGTAACTTGGAGATGAACCTTTCAACCAGTTACTGTCAGGGCTCAGCTTAAGTGAAGGAGTACAGAATTAAAAACTAGGAGATTTTGGTTCTGGTTCCTAACAAATCCTGGATAGTTGGGAACCTTAAATATGCCACTAAATCCCTGTTTAATCATGTTTTGCTTCAGTAAAATAAGGAAAATCATATTTGACTGGAGGAAGGATACACTTGGTACTGTTGTAGAAATGTTTGCAAAAGTTAAAATTGCTCCATAAATCTCAGTTGATCTGAGTATTATTCAATAGGAGAATACTTCAAAGATGTGGTGGTTTGATGAAAGGCTTTGATCTAAACTGAGACTTTGAAGAAGAAACACAGGCAAAACTAACAATGTTCCAAGAACAGAGAACATTATTTTGTATTTATTTAATAGTCAGAACTCAAAGCTTTTCTCCCCTTTTAGTCTTAAGAAAAACAAAACTTAAAGGTTCTTTGTGGACTAAAATGTATCTCAAGTTATTGTCTATAAAACATACATAATCTTGTACCTTTTAAAACATCACTAAATAATTATTATGAGAACACTGGGATAGGAATGGGTAATCGATATTCTAAATGTTCCATAAGGGCAATTTCTCTCTTTACAAAGACTTCTCTGCAAGATATACTGTCTTGTTGAGGTATGTTTAAAAATAAATAAGATAATACTGAGCTTGGGAATTACACAGAAGTAGCCAGTCATGTAAAGACTCATTAATCACTGATTTAAATCTCAGGGTCTCCAGCCATCTAAATTAAAGCCTGAGATCTTGACTTGAGTTACGATGTAAGCTAACAAGTCAGCTGTTTCAGCCCTTGCATGATAGGGTTGTGTGCATCCTTTACTTTTAAACATGTACATGTAAGCTTAACAAATTCCCTTAAACATAAATTAATTGCTTCCTAATAAAAATTATATTTTACAGAGAGGATCTACTATGAAGGGAAAGGGTTGCATTTATTTCACTACTTATTAAATAGTACTCCATATTTTTTTAAAAAATAGAGACCATATGATATTTATAGTCAACTTGTACACATGCTCCTCTCCTGCAAATTATCCTACCACCTCATGGAACTGAAGAGTTATCTGTTTCAAGGCTGCAGGGGAAAATTCGCTTTCTTGATTTATTAAGTGAAATGGGTCAGTAGACAAAGATGTTGCCTATGTTAAACGGGTAATTTAAAGAAATTTCAAGAGTAATTTTGTGGATTCTTTTGGTTTGTTATATATGTATATAATTTCAATAGCTTTTAAGGTGTAAGTGGTTTTGGTTGCATGGATGATTGTATAGCGGTGAAGTCTGACATTTCAGTGTACCTGTCACCTGAGTAGTGTGCATTGTATCCAATATTTAGGTTTTTATCCCTCACCTCCCATCCCACCCTCCCCACTTCTGAGTCTTCAATATCCATTATACTACTCTGTATACCTTTGCATACCTATAGCTTAGCTCTCAAGGGTGATTTTAAATGTAGACAATTTTCAGCTTCCAGGCAATGGTGAGTGACCAACTCTGCCTAAGAGGTGATGCTGCTGTTAATGGCTCATCTGCTCGATTCAAGTATACACATATAAAGCTTAGAATACAGTAAGTGCTCAGCAAATGAGAACTGTGACATCAGTAGAGGCAACCATTGTAGTCATGGGATCATTAGAATAATCATGTTAGTAGATGACACACCTAAAGAAAGATCTCTTTGAACAAATATTAGCAGTTCTGTGAAGCCAAGTAGAGCTTATTGTCGTGATGTTTTAAGGTTTCTAGGCACCTTAATTAAGAAATTACCCTGAATAATTGAGTACTTTTAGAATTTGGTATTATTCCTTTAGGAGGCCATTTTTAAGGGACTAATAAATGGTCATTTATTGAGAGATCACTCTATGTTCTGGATATAATCTTATTGCACTGACATCCTACTTTGTGGTTTTTCAAGTGGAGTCATTTGTTTATCCTGTGAATTGTTTAATTACTTAATTTTTCCAGCATAGCTTAAGCTAAAGAAATAATGAAAATTCTGGATTATAGGAAATTTGTAGTTTCTGTCAAGAATTTGGCTGAAACACAGCAAAATATCTGCTCTGCATTATTTAACATTAAAATCTAGATTAGCTTAGTATTAAAGGTAAAAATGTCCTCCTTTATTCTCTACCATTATTAATGTATTCTTATTATTAAAGTATTATTAAGAAATATTAAGGTATCTTTCAGGATAATTATAAATAAAAGGATTAACATGTAATTTTGATTTTTTAAAATCTAAGTTTGCCTGAATTTCATTAGCCAAAACCATTTCCTTCATGAAACTATGCAAAGGAGAGTTGGTAAATTCGAACATGTACATTCATGGTACCAAATAGTATGTTGTACCCTTTATACTATACTTTATGAGTTACAACATGCATTCATATCTAACATCTCAATCTAATGATATTGCAATGTACAATATTTAAAGCTAATAGGAATTGAAAAGTAAAATGGTAGAGCGAAGAGAACATAGTATTGAGAAAAAAATAATTATAATGTATTATTTACTGCTGTAGAATAAGTTGTTTATCTAAAACAGTAGAATATGTTCAAGATGTGGGCCACAGAATAATTTGAAAATTAAGTTTTCTCATCTGTTTTTCTGTATCATCTCCTTGATTTTTCCGTCTTTTCTTGGTACATACACAGGGGCTTTCATTCTTCTCCAGAATTGACCCAGACTAACTTGTTCCGGGGGCTTTCTGTGACTCCATCGTTTGTCCCACAATTTAATATAGAAGAGAGGGTAGAATAACAATGTTCACGAGACCTTTTGTACTGGAGGACTTAGGTCTAGACCCTCTGATGTACATCATTACCCTGAAGGAATAATCATCAAATATCAACCAGGGGTTCAAAGGATGGTCTCTGAGGTTATTTGTTCTAACATTTTGGTTAGCAGTTTACTTATACAAAAGTTTCAGAATCATAAATAAATTGAGATTGATTGTTTTTGGTGGGGGTGAAGTATGTTTATTGTATATATAATATATGAAAATATAGAGTATACGTATATATTTTAAAGAGTAACAATAAAGGAAACACTTGTGTATCTACCACCTAGCTTACAAACTAGAATGTTTTTTGTACCCCGTGTTTGTCAGGCCCTTCTGTTCAATGTAGCTGCTCTCCTAGCCTCTGTGGCATGCAATACCTTGCTTTTCTTTGCAGGTTATCACATAAGCATTCATCCCTAAACACTGGTGTTTAGCTTTACCATTTCTGAAGCTTATATAAATGGAAATATAAGTCTATACTCATTTGCATCTGAATTTGTTTGCTAAATATCATGTTCCTTATTCATCCATGTTGTGCCCAGGGTATTTCATTCATTTTTATTGCATAGTATTGATTCCTATGAATATATCATATTAATTTTTTCTACTATTAGAAAGTATTTGAATTTTTCCAAATACTTTTATTTTTACAGTGATACTTCTTCTTCTTGTATCTTCTGTTGCCTATGTGAAAGAGTTTTTCTAGGATATATATACAGAAATAGAGTTTCTAAGTGCTATGGTCTGAATCTCTGTGTTCCCCATACATTTATATCCTGAAATCCTGTTTGTCAAGATGGTGGTATTAGAACATGGAGTCTTTGTAGAGGCCGTTAGGTTATGAAGGTAGGTCCTGCATGAATGAGATTAGTACCCTTACAAAATAGGCCCAAGAAAGTTCTAACCTCTTTCACCATGTAAGGACACAGCTAGAAGTCACCATCTATGAACCAGAAAATGGGCCTTTACCAGATACCAAATCTGCCTTGATCTTGGACTTCCCAATTTCCAGAATTGTGAGAAATAAATTTCTGGTTTTAGTGTTTTTTTTGTTTTGTTTTTAAGTTCAATAGCTTTTGAGGTACAAGTTGGTTTTGGTTACATAGATAAATTGTATAGTGGTAAATTCTAGATTTTTGTGCACTTATTACCCAAGCAGTGCACACTGTATCGAATATGTAGTCCTTTATCCCTCTCTCCCCTCCTACCTTAAGTCCAATTGATTTAAAATACACTCTAGATCATATAGACTTAACAGATATTTACAGAACATTCTACCCAATAACTGCAGAATATACAATCTTCTCATTAGCACATGGAACATTCTCCAGGATAGATTATATAATAGGCCACAACACAAGTCTCAATAAACTTAAGAATATCAAAATCATGTCAAGTATCTTCTCAGACAACAGTGGAATAAAACTGGAAATCAACTCATAAAGGAACCTTCAAAACTATACAAATACATGGAAATTAAATAATCTGCTCCTAAATGATTTTTGAGTTGACAATAAAATGAAGATACACATTTAAAGATTCTTTGAAATGAATAATAATAGTGACACAAGTTATCACAACATCTGGCATATGGGCAAAAGCAGTGCTAAGAGGAAAGTTCAAAGCGTTAAATGCCTACATCAAAAAGTCTGAAAGAGCACAAACTGATAACCTAATGTCACACCTCAAAGAACTAGAGAAATAGAAACAAACTAAGTCCAAATCCAGAAGAAGATAATAAATTAAAAAATCAGAGCAGAACTAAATCAAATTGAAACAAACAAATACAAAAGATCAATTTTTTAAAAAGCTAGCTCTGTGAAAAGATAAACAAAATTGATATATCACTGGTGAGATTAATCAAGAAAAGAAGAAAGAAAATCCAAATAAGCCCAATTGGAAATGAAACTGGAGATATTACAGTCAATACCATAGAAATACAAAAGATCATTTGAGACTACTATAAACACTTCTATGCATACGAACTAAAACATCTGGAGGACATGGATAAATTCCTGGAAATATACAATCCTCCTAGATTAAATCAGGAAGGAATACAAACCCTGGGCAGACCAATAACAAGCAGAGAGATTGAATCAATAATTTTAAAATTGGCTACAACAACAACAAACCAGGACCAGATAGATTTACATCGGAATTCTACCACACATTCAAAGAATTGGTGCCAATTCTACAGAAAATATTGCAAAAGATTGAGAAAGACAGAATCTTCCCTAAATCGTTCTAAGAAGCCAGTATCATTTGAATACCAAAACCAAGAAAGGACATAACAAAATAAGAAAACTACAAACCAATATCCATGATGAACATAAATGTGAAAATCTTCATCAAAATGCTAGAAAACTGAATCCAACAGTACATCCAAAAGATAATACTTCATAATCAAGTGGGTTTCATACTAGGGATGCAGGAATGGTTTAGCACTCACAAGTAAATAAATGTGATATATAACATGAACATAGTTTTTTCATTAAATTTTTTATTTTTTTTAAGTTCCAGGGTACATGCGCAGGATGTACAGGATTGTTACATAGGTAAACATGTGCCATGGTTGTTTGTTGTACCTATTGACCCATCACCTAAGTATTAAGCCCATTAGCTATTTTTCCAAATTCTCTCCTTCCCACTTCCCCCATGATAGACCTCAGTGTGTGTTGTTCCCCTCCCTGTGTCCATATGTTCTCTTTGTTGAGCTTCCACTTATGAGTGAGAACATGCAGTGTTTGATTTTCTGTTCCTGCATTAGTTTGCTGAGGATAATGGCTTCCAGCTCCATCCATGCAAAGGACATGATCTCGTTCCTTTTTGTGATTGCATGGTACCACATTTTCCTTATCCAGTCTATCATTGATAGGTATTTGGATTGATTCCATGTCTTTGCCATTGTGAATAGTGCTACAACAAACATACATGTGCATATAATAGAATGGCTTACATTTTTGGGGGTATATATCCAGCACTAGGATTGTTAGGTCAAATGGTATTTTTTCTAGGTCTTTGAGGAATTGCCAGACTGTCTTCTGCAATGGTTGAACTAATTTACATTCCCACCAACAGTGCAAAAGTGTTTCTACTTCTCCACATTCTTACCAGCATCTATTGTTTCTTGACATTTTAATAATCGCTGTTCTGACAGGCATGAGATGATATCTCATTGTGGTTTTGATTTGCATTTCTCTAATGATCAGAGATGTTGACCTTGTTTTTATATGTTCATTGGCTGCATAAATGTCTTCTTTTGAGAATTGTCTGTTCATGTCCTTTGGCCACTTTTTAATGGGGTTGTTTTTTCTTGTAAATTTGTTTAAGTTCCTTGAAGACTTTGGATATTAGACCTTTGTCAGATAGATAGGTTGCAAAAATTTTCTCCCATTCTGTAGATTATCTGTTCGCTTCAATGATGGTTTCTTCCACTGTACAGAAGCTCTTTACAGATCCCATTTGTCAATTTTTGCTTTTGTTTCTATTGCTTTTGCTGACATAAACAGATTAAAAACAAAAACCTTATGATCATTTCAATAGGTTCAGAAAAAGCATTTGATAAAATCCAGCATACCTTTGTGATAAAAACCCTCAATAAACTAGGCATAGAAGGGACTTACCACAAAATAATAAAAGACATTTATGACAAACCCACAACCAACATCATACTGAATGGGGAAATGTTGAAAGCTTTCCCCCTGGGAACTGGAAAAAGACAAGGATGCCCCCTTTCACTACTTCTATCAAACATAGTACTGGAATTCCTAGCCAGAGCAATCAGGCAAGAGAAATAGATAAAGGGCATCCAAATTGGAAAAGAGAAAGACAAACTAGCACTGTTCACTACTGATATGATCATATACCTAAAAAACCTTAGAGACTCATCCAACTGACTTCTAGGTCTGATAAATGCATTTAGTAAAGTATCAGGTTACAAAAATCAATGTACATGAATTAGTAGCACTCCTATACACCCAACAATGACCAAGCTGAGAAATTAAGAACTCAATACCTTTTACCACAGCCACACACACACAAAATAAAATACCTAGGAATATACCAAGGAGATAAAAGATATCTAAAAGTACTAAAAAACCCTGCTATAAAAAAATCATAAATGACACAAACAAATGGAAAAACAAACATCCCATGCTCATAGAAGAATGGAAAGACTCAATATGGTGAAAATGACCATACTGCCAAAAGCAATCCACAGACTCAATTTCCGTTGTTTAGAAGCAACCTAGTCTGTGGTATTTTGTTAGACCAGTCAACAAAATTGGATTATGCATATCTTCACTTGTTAGTAGTCAACTGTTTTCTAGTTTTGACTGTGAAAGGATATTTTTCTAAATGTAAAATCATGACTTTCACACAAATATAAAACCAACACATTGAAGATTTTCTTTAACTCATTAATCAGTGAAGGAACCTGTAAGTGTTACAGCCCATTCAAATAATAATCTAAAGAACAGACAAATATATAGGCTTTAATGAATTTACAAATAGATGCAAAACTGGCAAAAAACACACACACACATTGGACAATAATCAGTTCTAGTCCCCCAGAAAGAATTTGCTTGTCTATGGGCAAAAATCATTTGCCTTACTATCAGTTTTATAAAACTCATAGACTGTAAAATAGCTCAAAAACAATGAAAAGCAGAATAACCTAGAAGGGTGCACTAGACAGGACACACAGTAACCTTCTCAAAGTCATTCACATTTTCCCCCCAGAGCACCACTTTATCCTCCCACAGCAGTAAATGGGAATTCTCATTGCTTTACATCCTCACCACATTTGGTACTGTCAGACCTTTTAATTTTTGTCAGTCTGGTGGGCATGTAGTAATATTTCACTATGATTCTAATTAATTTGCATTATCCTGATTATTTAAAAAAGCTAAGTACCTTTTCATATGTTTCTTGGCCATTTGGATAGCTTCTTTTTTGTTTGTTTTTAAATTTTTTATTTTTTATTTGGTGGGTACATAGTAGGTATATATATATTGTACAGGAGATGTTTTGATACAGGCATGCAATGTGAAATAATCACATCATGGAGAATGAAGTGAATAGCCTGTTTTTTGAAGTACTTTTCCAAGCTTCAGCCAATTTTCCCATCAGTTAAAGTAACTTTTTTGATGCTCAAAGGGAATTAAGGGGTTGTCTAGTGCAGAAGGTCCCCGTTTTCCTTTATTTTTGTTGTATTTTTACTTTATTGTTTTTGTTCAAATAGACTCATTTTCTACATATATTGATTTTAAAATTAAAATTTATTTGAATACCATAAATGGAAAACCAATATCAATTTGCCATAAACATCATATAGCAGTTTAAACAAATGCAATAAAAACAAAATTATATTGTTAAATTTTACTAGGTAGATTGGCTGTGACACTTGGGACCTGAGTTTCATTCTGTCTCCTTTTTCTCTTTCTCTTCCCGCCTCCCATCCTAATAAGAAGGGAAATAAGCAAGTATGAGAGCAGTCTGAAAGAAATACTAAAACCAAACAGACGTTTTCCCTGCCTTAATATGAAGACTTAAAAGAAACTGGCATGGGAATAACAATCTCAGTGTGTGATTCTCGGTGTCATTTAGTGTCAGATCCAGAAGGAGGATTCACTAAACTTGCATTGTGGTCCCCCAGAGGGACATTTTCACATAGTTTGAGAAACATTGATTTCATCCAACTCCCTTGTTGTAGAGGTGAAGGAGCTGAGGCAGTCCGGAGAAGGTAAGTGTGATAAGCAAACCAATGTTCCCCAAAGATGTCACCTTCTAATCCCTAGAACCTGTGAATAGGTTACCTTATATGGTAAAATAGGCTCTGCAGATGTGATTAAAGTCAGTCTTTGAGATGGGGAGATTAGTCAGAATTATCTGCTTAGGCCCAATCTAATCACATGAGCCCTTAAAAGAAGAAATATTTATCTAGCTAGAGTCAAATAGATGCAGCAGCAGAAGGTGCAGGAGAGATGAGAAGCCTGACAGGAAATGCCTCATCATTTATGAGATAAAGGGAACCAAGAGTCAGGGAATACAGGTGGCCTCTAGAAGCTGAGAACAACCCCTGGCTGGCAGCCAGGAAGGAAATGAGAACTTCAGTTTTCCCACTGCTTATACCAAATTCTGCCAGAAAACTTGCAAACAATGAATGAGGTTGGAAGCAGATTCTCCCCTCAGGGATCCCAGAGAAGAGCCTAGGCTGACATTCACCTGGATTTTAGCCTCATGGGAGCCAGAGCAGCACAACCAGTCAAGCCAACTGGGCTTATGACCTGCAAAACAGTGAGCTAGAAAATTTGTGTTAAGCAGTTAAGGTTGTGGTCACTTGTTATGGCAGCAATAGAAGATGAATACAAGTATTCAGCCTTCAAAAAAGAAAGAAATCCTGTCATTTTAGACAACATGGATGAACCTAGAGGACATGATGCTAAGTACAATGAGCCTGACACAAGAGGACAAATACTACGTGATCCCAGTGATATGAGGAAAACACAATAGTCAAACTCATCGTAGCAGAGAATAGAATAATGATTGCCAGGGGATAAGGGTGGGAGAAATAAGGAGATCATGATCAAAGGGTACAGAGTTTTAATTATGCAGATTAAAAACTAGAGATTGACTATACAGCATACTGCCTGTTATTAACAATACTGTACTAAATATGTAAGAATCTGCTAAGAGGGTAGATCTTATGTTGTGTTCTTATCACCAAAAAATATTTTTTTAATAAAGAGGGTAGGGAGAAACTTTTGGAGACGATGGATATGTTTATGGCATTGATTATAGTTTTATTCTCCAAACTATTATGTCATGTACAATAAATATGAATAGGAAGGAAGGAAAGAAGGAGAGAGGGAAGAGGGAGGAAAGAAGGAGATCTACTATAGTCATATTTTATAATTTGCCTTAACAGTGAACAGTGAAGGGAAATTTAACCTTTCTCTCTAGAGGTTTGGTAATTGAGTCTGTTGAAACTAATGCACAATAAACACATTAACAGGAGAAAAGTCAGACATGTTGATTAATGCAGACATGTGCATAGGAGCCAGATGATTGAAGTTTAAACACTTTTTCTTAGGGGAAAAGGATAAGAGGAAACGTAAATGATTTATAGGGGAAGTGAATGGGCATGAAAAGTAAATAACTGCCTGGGACAAAGTTCCTCTGGGCTCTGGAGGAGGTGGCAACAAGCTATGGGAAGATGAGGGACATAACTGTACCATGAATAAAATTGGTCTTATTCTGCAGATGGCTGTTCAGGTGATAACCCTTGGAAGAATAGTTGAAAGAATAGCTGAAGAGTTTGTCTAGGCATGGTATTCTAGGTATGGAGGCTTTTCATTTTCTCTCCTGTGATAAGAGTTAACATTTTATGGTTAATGTAAATTCCAGGAAGGGGTCTAAGACAATGGCATTTTTTTTAATTGTACTTTGGGTTCTGGGGTACATGTGCAGATCACGCAGGATTATTGCTTGGGTACATACATGGCAAGGTGGTTTGCTGCCTCCATCCCCCTGTCACCTATATCTGGTCTTTCTCCCCATGTTATCCCTCCCCTACTTCCCCACCCCCGACTGTCCCCCCTTAACCTCCCACTAACAGACCCCTGTGTGTGATGCTCCCCTCCCTGTGCCCATGTGTTCTCATTGTTCAACACTCACCTATGAGTGAGAACATGTAGTGTTTGATTTTCTGTTCTTGTGTCAGTTTGCTGAGAATAATGGTTTCCAGATTCATCCATGTCCCTATAAATAACCTGAACTCATCCTTTTATATGTCTGCGTAGTATCCCATGGTGTATATATGCCACATTTTCTTTGTCCAGTCTATCATTGATGGGCTTTTAGGTTGGTTCCTGGCCTTTGCTATTGTAAACAGTGCCACAATGAATATAAGTGTGCATGTGTCTTTATAATAGAACAATTTGTAATCCTTTGGGTATATACCCAGTAATGGGATTGCTGAGTCAAATAGAATTTCTATTTCTAAATCCTTGAGGAATCGCCACACTGTCTTCCACAATGGTTGAACTAATTTACACTCCCACCAACAGTGTAGAAGTGTTCCTGTTTCTCTACAACCTCTCCAGCATCTGTTGTCTCCAGATTTTTTAACTGGCATGAGATGGCATCTCAATGTGGTTTTGATTTGCATTTCCCTAATAATCAGTGATGATGAGCATTTTTTCATATGTTTGTTGGCCTCATATATGTCTTCTTTTGAAAAGTGTCTGTTCATATCCTTCTAGCACTTTTGAATGGATTTGTTTGTTTTTTTCTTGTAAATCTGTTTTCGTTCTTTGTAGATTCTGAATATTAGGCCTTTGTCAGATGGGTAGATTGCAAAGATTTTTTCCCATTCTGTTGGTTGCCAGTTATACTAGAAGAAAACGTAGGCAAAACCACCCAGGATGTAGGCATAGGCAAAGACTTCAGGACTAAAACACCAAAAGCAATGGCAATAAAAGCCAAAATAGATGAATGGGATCTAATTAAACTTAAGTGTTTCTGCACAGCGAAAGACACAGTGGCATTTCTTTTGGAAGAACTACCCTCTGTCAGAGAAAGAAACTTCAGAGAAAGCTTCTCCTTACACTTAAGGGGAGAAAGGAAGGAAAAGTCAGAGAAACCTTAATACTGAGGCAATTTGTAAGGCCTTTAATTTTCTTTTCTTTCATTCAAAGCATACCAAAACAACCGACTCTGGGGTATCATTTTCTGAGCCCCAAAACAGTCACACCATTCTCTGAAAACAAAATAAAATTTAAAAAGGAAACAAAAATTCATATGATGACTTGTTCATATTCATGCAGCTATCTAGAGTCAGAGCCCAAACTAGAACCCACGGTTTTTGTATTCTGTTCCAGGGTTCTTTATTCTATATTGCATAATTGTATATTGATAGAAAAGATTAGCCTGGTATATAATAAAGTGTGTAGGGAAGGCCATTTGTAAGCTGTATTCCTCATTCAGCCATTTATGTGTGTAAGTATACATATACATATCAGGACCATATATTTTCAAGAAAATTAGAAGTATTAAAATTTTTTTAATTACCCTCACAGAGCAAGAGCATTTGAACAATGTTTTTCATCCAAAAATGTTGCACTGGACTATTTTGTGCAAAGTGAATAATATCCTGAAAGGCAAAGGGCAGAACATGGGAGTCATATTGCTGAGGGGATAACTCATTCTATAGAAGCTTAAAAAAAATAAATAAAATGAAAATAAAAGTAAAAATAAAAAGAGAAAAAAACCTAAGAACAAAGTTCAGTTCTCTGGTTACTTAATGCAATCAATTTATAGTTCACACCAATTTTCTAAAGAAAGCAGTTGATAAAGGACCAGTTACACCACATAAGATGTCCTACTGAGGAGGAAATTGAGTGTCTCCTGTCCAATACCTACTGGGTTGGCTCTGACTTACCTAATAAATACACACGTTCTCTCCCTGAATAATAATTTTGCAGGTAGTAAGTTCTTGGCAAGCAAGGTGATGGCAGAGAGTTACTTCTCTCCCACAGTCATTATTATTTTTTCCTTAGGATGTGCAAACAACTCCATTGATGTCCAGAGCCACTGAAGTAGTAGCAAAAGGAAAGTATTTTGTGTCAAGGCTGATTCTTTGATGAAGATGAACAGGGTGGTGTGACTCTCAGATTTTGGCCAAGGCAAGACAACAAAAGATCCTACTGGTGGTTGCCATAACTTGAGGTCATTTTTTGGTGATCCACAGAACTGGGAAATTTAGCAAAAGTGCAAGAATTATGTTCTATTTCAAATTGAAAATATTAATGGTCTTTTGACAATTATGAAACTCCTACAGACTGTTTTTCTCCATTTTTGGCTATTCCATCATAAAGAGATTATAAAAATCAGTTTCATAAGCCCAATGTTGAACATACAACTGGAATCTGAGAATTTTGCCTTCTTATCAAATAATGTTTCAGAATTTTTATTATTAGTGTAACTTCTTTGTCAACAGTAAATTTTTTTATACTACAAACTTTTCGGGAAGATAACAATCAGATCTAGAATACTTTTATTATCAACTTCAGCTTTAGTTTCTCTATCAGGACAAAGTTTATACAAAATAACTCAGAAAGTCTAAATAAAATGTGTTATTTGGGCAAATTTTTTTCTCAATGATCACTAAAAATTGGCCAATGAGTAGTAGTATATAATCAGAAACATTCTCAGGCAGAGGACATCTTACATGAGCAGCTTCTGTAATAAACTCCTTTGCTATCCAAGACGTCCTGATCAATGAAAATCAGAGGCTTGCATAATTGTTGCAGGGGGAAAAATCGAACTACCTCTGTTCCCACTGTGAAATTTTCTATTACAGTTCAATAGTGGAATGAGATCACCCTCAGACTCCTCCACATCAATACAAACCAATTACATCAATCACTGCATTAATTGAGCACCTGGTGGGGTGTAAAAGTGGGAGAACGACTGGAGAGAGAGACATAAATCTCAGTCCTGGATAATTCCAATTCCCTTCTGGGTCTTAGTTTCCTCTTCAGTAAAATGGAAGCATCTCTTGAATGAAATAACATTTAATGAATCCTAAAGTCCCATCAGCTCTTATAATCTGTAATTCTGTAGCATGGACATCATATATTTTTAATCTTTTTATTCCAAAAATTGATATGTAATTATTATTTTTAAAATATCTACAACTTACAGAAAAATACAAAGAAAACATTTAAAACATTTATAATTTACACATTCAAAAATCTATTAAAATTCAAAGCAGTGTCTTTTCAGTTTTTGCTTGTACGTGTATGTAGATAATTATGTGTCTATATGCATATACATACACACATATGTATTTATGCATACAATATTTTTAACAGAAGGATTCACTGCACAAAGATTTTGAACATCCATTTTTTCATGTAATAAACACAAACATCTCACCATGTGAGAAAGTATAGATCTACATTATTTTAGGCTACTAGAGAGAATTCTATTATGTGTATGTACCACCATATATTTTGACAGTTCTCTGTTGCTGGACATTTAAGTTGTTTCTATTTTTGCTGTTAAAAACGATGGTGTAAATATGCATGTGCCTATGTATTTGCCTGTATAAGCAGATATTTCTGTGGAATAGAGACCCATAAGTAGAATTAATAAATCAAAGTGTATGCACATTTTATGGTTTTATATAGTACTTCTATTGTTTGTGTTGCAAGTACAATATTAGGAGCATGAAAAAGTCCATTTCTTCCTCCAAAGGCTTACTGATGTGATTCAAGTACTATGAGAAATAAATGCAAATCATGTTTGTACTGGAGACTTTTTTTTTTTGAGACAGGGTCTTGCTCTGTCACCCAGGTTGGGGTGCTGTGGCACAATCATGGCTCACTGCAACCTCAACCTCCTGGACTCAAGCAATCCTCCCATCTCAGACTCTCATATAGCTATAAGTGTGCACCACCACACCTGGCTAATTTTTGAATTTTTTGTAGAGGCTGCATTTTGTAATGTTGCCAAGACTGTTCTCGAACTCCTGAGCTCAAGAAATCCACCTGTCTCAGCTTCCCAAAGTGCTGGGATTACCAGAGTAAGCAACTGTACCCAGCCTGTACTAGAGATTTTTAAATCAAATTTGCTTTGATTTTTGGACCTGCATTTTGAGATTTTACCAGTGACGCCTATCCATGTAATTTCAGAAAAGTGTCAGATACGCTTAAGATATCTAACTTGGCAATATCACTATTCTCATCCTTATTGTCATGACACATAGAGAAGCAGTATCTCCCAAATCTCCTAAAAACTTTTAGCTGGTGCAAATAGATCATTTATTCAAATAATCTACTAAAGACTCAAGTTGGCAGAATTAGCCAAGTCAGCTATGTTAAATTAAAAGCAGAGTTTAGTTTTTCTTTAATTTTTCCTTTCTTTTTAAAAATTTATGCCCTTTCCTTTTGACCAAAATGTTAGTGGTAAGTACTATGAAGTAAATAGAACAGGATAAGGGAAGGAAGAGTTGTGTGATGCGTGGGGCTTCATATGTTGAGCTCCTTTGGGGAAGGGGGAGGTTAGGGAAGGCTTTGTAGAGGAGGTGGCACTAAAGCAGAGCTGTGATTAAAGTTAAGAAGCAAGCCATGTGACTATCTGGAGGAATAGTGCTCCAGTCCATGAGAAGAACAAATGCCAAAACCCTAAGTTCAAAACATTTTCTGGCATTTTATGTAACAGCTCTTAAGAACGGTAGTAGGGAGGATCTGGCAAGATGGCCAAATAGAAACATCTCTGGTCTGCAGCTCCCAGTGATATCAACACAGAAGGCAGGTGGTATCTGCATTTCCAACTGAAGTAACTGGTTCATCTCAATGGGACTGGTTATACACTGGATACAGCCCACAGAGGTCAAGCAGAAGCAGGGTGGGGCATCACCTCACCCAGGAAGTGCAAGAGACTGGGGACCTCCCTCCCCTACCCAAAGGAAGCCATGAGGGACTGTGCTATTGGCCCAGATACCAAGATTTTCCCACAATTTTTGCAACCCTCAAACTAGGAGATTCCCTCATGTGCCTACATTACCAGGGCCCCGGGTTTCAAGCACAAAACTGGACTGCTGTTAGGGCAGACGCCTATGCTAGCCTCAGGAGTTTTTTTTTTTTTTTTTCATACCTCAGTGGCACCTGTAACCCCAGTGAGACAGAACCATTCACTCCCCTGGATATGGGGGTGAAGCCAGGGAGCAAAGTGGTCTCACTCAGCAGGTCCCTCCCATGGAGACCATCAAGCTAAGAGCTGCTGGCCTGAAATTATTGCTGCCAGCACAGTAATCTGAAGTCAACCTAGGATGATCAAGCTTGGTGAGGCATCTGCCATTACTGAGGCTTGAGTAGGCAGTTTTTCCCTCACAGTGTTAAGGAAGCTACCAGGAAGTTCAGACTATTCAGAACTCACCATAGCACTGCAAAGCCCCTGTGGCCAGACTGCCTCCCTAGATTCCTCCTCACTGGGTAGGACATCTCTGAAAGAAAGGCAGCAGCCCCAGTCAGGGGCTTATAGATAAAACTCCCATCTATCTGATACAGAGCACATGGGGTAAGGGCCGGCTGTGGCGCAGCTTCGGCAGACTTAAACATTCCGCCTGCCAACTCTGAAGAGAGCAGCAGATCTCTCAGCACATTGCTCAAGCTCTGCGAAGGGACAGTCTGACTCCTCAAGTGGATCCCTGACCCCCATGCCTCCTGACTGGGAGACATGTTCCAGCAGGGTTTAACAGACATCTCATACAGGAGAGCTCCAGCTGGCATCAAGCAGGTGCTCCTCGGGGAGGAAGCTTCCAAAGGAAGAAGCAGGCAGCAATCTGTGCTGTTCTGCAGCCACCACTGGTAATACCCAGACAAACAGGGTCTTAGGTGGACCTCCCACAAACTCAAGCAAAACTGCAGAAGAGGGACCTGATTATTAGAAGGAAAACAAGCAGAAAGCAGCAACATCACCATCAACAAAAAGAATACCCACTCAAAAGCCCTATCCAAAGGTCTTCAGCATCGAAGATCAAAGGAAAACAAATCCATGAAGATGAGGAAAAACCAGCACAAAAATGCTAAAAATTCCAAAAATTGGAATACCTTTTCTCCTCCAAATGATCACAACTCCTTTCCAGCAAAGGCACAAAACTAGAGTAAGAATGAGTTTGAGAAATTGACAGAAATAGGCCTCAGAAGGTGGGTAATAACAAACTCCTCCAAGCTAAAGGAGTATGTTCTAACCCAATGGAAGGAAGCTAAGAACCTTGATAAAAGGTTACAGGAACTGCTAACTAGAATAACCAGTTTAGAGAAGAACATAAATGATCTGATGGAGCTGAAAAACACAGCATGAGAACTTCATGAACCATACCCAAGTATCAATAGCTGAATCAGTCAAGCACAGGAAAGGATATCAGAGATTGAAGATCAACTTAATGAAATAAAGATAAAGACAAGACTAGAGAAAAAAGAATGAAAAGGAACAAACAAAGCCTCCAAGAAATATAGGACTATGTAAAAAGACCAAACCCATGATTGATTGGTGTACCTGAAGGTGACAGGGAGATGGAACCAAGTTGGAAAACACAATTCAATGTATTATCCAGGAGAACTTCCCCAACCTAGCAAGGCAGACCAGCATTCAAATACAGGAACACCACAAAGATGGTCCTCAGGAAGAGCAACCACAAGGCACATAATTGTCAGATTCTCCAAGGTTGAAATGAAGGAAAAAATGTGAAGAGCAGCTAGAGAGAAAAGTCAGGTTACCTACAAAAAGAAGCCCATCAGACTAATAGCAGATCTCTCTGCAGAAACCCTACAAATCAGAATAGAGTGGGGACCAATATTCAATATTTTTAAAGAAAAAAATTTTCAACCAAGAAATTCATATCCAGCCAAACTAAACTTTGTAAGTGAAGAAGAAATAAAATATTTTAAAGACAAGCAAATGCAGAGAGATTTTTGTCACCACCAGGCCTGCCTTATAAGAGGTCCTGGAGTAAGCACTAAATATGGAAAGAAAAAACTGGTACCAGCCACTGCAAAAACATACCAAAATATAAAGACCAATGACACTGTGAAGAAGCTACATCATTGAACGTGCAAAATAACAAGCTAGCATTGTGATGACAGGATCAAATTCACAAATTACAATATTAACCTTAAATGTAAATGGGCTAAATGCCCCAATTAAAAGACACATACTGACAAATTGGATAAAAAGTCAAGACCCATCAGTGTGCTGTATTCAGGAGACCCATCTCACTTGCAAAGACAAACAGTCTGAAAATAAAGGGATGGAGGAATATTTATTAAACAGATGGAAGCCAAAAAAAAAAAAAAAGCATGGGTTGCAATCCTAGTCTCTGATAAAACAGACTTTAAACCAACAAAGATTTTTTTAAGTGAAAAAGTAGAGCATTACGTAGTGGTAAAGAGATCAATGCAACAAGAAGAGCTAACTATCCTAAATATATATGCACCCAATACAGGAACACCAGATTCATAAAGCAAGTGGGAGACTTTAATACCCCACTGTCAATATTAGACAGATGAACAAGGCAGAAAATTAACAAGGATATTCAGGACTTGAAGTCATCTCAGGATCAAGCAGACCTTAGACATCTACAGAACTTTCCACCCGAAATCAACAGAATATACATTCTTCTCAGCACCACATCACAGTTATTCCAAAATTGGCCACATAATTGGAGGTAAAACACTCCTTAACATGCAAAAGAATGGAAATCATAACAGTCTCTCAGACCACAGCATAATCAAATTAGAATTCAGGATTAGGCCGGGCGCAGTGGCTCAAGCCTGTAATCCCAGCACTTTGGGAGGCCGAGGCGGGTGGATCACGAGGTCAAGAGATCGAGACCATCCTGGTCAACATGGTGAAACCCCGTCTCTACTAAAAATACAAAAAATTAGCTGGGCATGGTGGTGCGTGCCTGTAATCCCAGCTACTCAGGAGGCTGAGGCAGGAGAATTGCCTGAACCCAGGAGGCGGAGGTTGCGGTGAGCCGAGATCGCGCCATTGTACTCCAGCCTGGGTAACATGAGTGAAACTCCGTCTCAAAAAAAAAAAAAGAATTCAGGATTAAGAAACTCACTCAAAACTGCACTACATGGAAACTAAGCAGCCTGCTCCTGAATGACTACTGGGTAAATAATGAAATTAAGGCATAAACAAATAAGTTCTTTGCAACCAAGGAGAACAAAGACAGAATGTGCCCGAATCTCTGGGACACAGCTATAGCAGCATATAGAGGAAAATTTACAGCACTTAATGCCCACATCAGAAGGTGAGAAACATCTAAAATTGACACCCTAATGCACAATTAAAAGAACTAGAGAAGCAAAAACAAACATTCAAAAGCAGCAGAAGACAAGAAACAACTAAGATCTGAGCAGAACTGAAGGGGGCAGAGACACAAAAACCCCTTCAAAAAATCAATGAATTCAGGAGCTGGTTTTTTGAAAAGATTAATAAAATAGATAGACTGCTAGCCAGACTAATATAGAAAAAATAGAGAAGAATCAAATAGATGCAATAAAAAATGATAAAGGGGATATCACCACTGATCCCACAGAAATGCAGACTACCACGATAGAATACTTATAAACACCTCTACTCAAATAAAATAGAAAATCTAGAAGAAATGGATAAGTTCCTAGACAATTACACCCTCCCAAGACTAAACCAGGAAGAAGTTGAATCCCTGAATACACCAATAATAAGTTCTGAAATTGAGGCAGTAATTAATAGCCTACCAACCAAAAACCCCAAGACCAGATGGATTCACAGCCAAATTCCACCAGAGATACAAAGAGGAGCTGGTACTATTCCTTCTGAAACTATTCCAAGCAATACAAAAAGAGGGATTTCTCCCTAACTCATTTTATAAGGCCAGCATCATCCTGATACCAACACCTGGCAGAGACACAACAACAACAAAAAATTTCAAGCCAGTATCCCTGATGAACATCGATACAAAAATCCTCAATAAAATATGAGCAAACCAAATCCAGCAGCACATGAAAAAGCTTATCCACTGTGATCAAGTTGGCTTCATCCCTAGGAAACAAGACTGGTTCAACTTACACAAATCAATAAACTTAATCCATCACATAAACAGAACCAATGACAAAAACCACACGATTATCTCAATAGATGCAGAAAAGCCCTTCAATAAAATTTAACACCACTTCGTGCTAAAAACACTTAGTAAACTAGGCATTAATGGAACATATCTCAAAGTAATAAGAGCTACTTATGACAAACCAATAGCCAATATTATACTGAATGGGCAAAAGCTGGGGGCATTCCCTTTGATAACTGGCACAAGACAAGGATGCCTTCTCTCACCACTCCTATTCAACATAGTATTGAAAGTTCTGGCAATCAGACAAGAGAAAGAAATAAAGTGTATTCAAATAGGAAGAGAGGAAGTCAAATTGTCTCTGTTTGCAGATGACATGATTGTATATTTAGAAAACCCCATCACCTCAACCCAAAAACTCCTTATGGTGATAAAATTCAGCAATGTCTCAGGATACAAAATCAATGTGCAAAAAGTACAGGCATTAATATACACCAATGATAGAGAGCCAAATCATGAGTTAACTCCCATTCACAATTGCTACAAAGGAAATAAAATACCTAGGAATACACCTTACAAGTGATGTGAAGGACCTCTTCAAGGAGAACTACAAACCACTGCTCAAGGAAATAAGAGAGGATGCAAACAAATGGAAAAGCATTCCATACTCATGGATAGAAATGACTATTGTGAAAATGGCCATACTGCCCAAATTAATTTAAAGATTCAATGCTAGTACCATCAAGCTACCACTGACTTTCTTCACAAAACTAGGGAAATCTACTTTAAATTTCATATGGAGCCAAAGAAAAAAGAGCCCACATAGCCAAGACAATCCTAAGCACAAAAGAACAAAGCTGGAGGCATCATGCTACCTGACTTCAAACTATACTACAACTCTGTAGTAACCAAACAGCATGGTACTGATACCAACACAGATATATAGACCAATGGAACAGAAGAGAGGGATCAGAAATAATGGCACTACTCTAAAACTGTATGATCTTTGACAAACCTGACACAAACAAGCAATGGGAAAAGGATTCCCTATTTAATAAATGGTGCTTGGAAAACTGGTAGCCATATGCATAAAACTGAAACTGGACCCCTTCCTTACACATTATAAAAAAATTAACTCAAGATGGATTAAAGACTTATGTAAGACCTAAAACCATAAAAAACCTAGAAGAAAACCAAGGCAATATCATTCAGGACATAGGCATACACAAAGACTTTATGACTAAAACACCAAAAGCAACTGCAACAAAAGCCAAAATTGACAAATGGGGTCTAATGAACCTAAAGAGCCTCTGCACAGCAAAAGAAAGTATTGTCAGAGTGAACAGGCACCCTATAGAATAAGAGAAACTTTTTGCAATGTATCCATCTGACAAACATCTAATATCCAGAATCTACACGGAATTTAAACAAATTTACAAGAAAAGCACAAACAACTCCACCAAAAAGTGGGCAAAGGATATGAACAGATACTTCTAAAAAGAAGACATTTATTTATGTGGGAAACAAACATATGAGAAAAAAGCTCATCATCACTGGTCATTAGAGATATGCAAATCAAAACCACAATGAGATATCATTTCAAGCTAGTTAGAATGGCAATTATTAAAAAGCCTGGAAACAACAGATGCTGGAGAGGATGAGGGGAAATAAGAACACTTTTACACTGTTGGTTGGGGTGCAAAATTGTTCAACCATTGTGGAACAGTGTGGCAATTCCTCAAGGGTCTATAACCAGAAATACCATTTGACCCAGCAATCTCATTACTGGGTATATACCCAAAGGATTATAAACCATTCTACTATAAAGATACATGCATACATGTTTATTGCAGCACTATTTACAATAACAAAGACTTGGAACCAACCCAAATGCCCATCAATGATAGACTGGATAAAGAAAATATAGCACATATACACCATGAAACACTATGCAGCCTTAAAAAAATGAGTTCATGTCCTTTTAGGGACATGAACGAAGCTGGAAACCATCATTCTCTGAAAACTGACACAGGAACAGAAAACCAAACATAGCATGTTCTCACTCCTAAGTGGGAGTTGAACAATGAGAACACATGAACGCAGGGAGGGAAACATCACACACTGGGGCTTGTTGAGGGGTGGGGTGCAAGGGGAGGGATAGCATTAGGATAAATACCTAATGCGTATGGGGCTTATAACCTAGATGATGGGTTGATAGGTGCAGCAAACCACCATGGCACATGTATACCTATTTAACAAACCTGCATGTTATGTACATGTATCTTAGAACTTAAAGTATAATAATATTTAAATATAGAATCGTCATGTTTATGTAAATATTTTGTTTTAAAAAAGACAGTATGGCTGAAATAAAGTATAGAACATAGTGATTGGAAATGAGATATTAAATATGAATGTATCAAGTAAAGGTGTCAGTTGGATATAGCCATTTAGATTTCAGAGCAAGCTTAAAACATGAGATTAAATTTGAGAATTATACATGTATAGACGTACAACACTCAAAATTGTGGTTGAGTACAACTTGAAATGGACCAAATATATGTGATATGTATAAACATGAAGAGTTGGTGTTTGTTTCTGTTGAGTTCCTCTTAGAGGTAGGTGCCAAGAGGAGATCAGCCATACAAGAGATTTATTGGAGAAAATTCTTGTGAAGGATATAGGAGGAAAGGAGCAGGAGTAGGCAATGGGAAACTTTTTATTGTAATGCAGGTCTGAGACATCTGAAAGCAGAAAGGAAAGGAAGTGGTATTGGGTAGGAAGCACCTTTGACTATAGCACAGCTCTGAGAAGGTCTTACCCAGATGATGGTGAGCACCTAAGCAAAGATTGTCCATTGGAATATAAGGTATGCCCATTTCCCACATCAGGCAGAAATGGCCCAGCTCTAGAACCCCTACTGTGTTCTAGAGTCTGTCTATGAGTAGCTCTGAAGAAACATGACCTTGGCATGAATGTCACAGTGAGTCTGAAGGTGTAGCAGCTGGAGGCTTTTGGCCAAATATCCTCTGCTCAGTTTTTCCCCAAGAGAAAGGAGATCTGAGTAGTGCATTCAATGGCAACAACAGTTTCAAAGTGTTCTTTGTCATTGTTCAAAAGTGGCCTTGAAAATGTGACAAGCAAACTGTTCTACATGTTCCCGTTTAAATTGGTAGTAAGTAAAGTTATTTATTTGGTTTGAGAATTTTCTAATTGAATACTCTAATTGAGATTGCATAAGTTTGATTTCATTCATATGGTCTCAACAGTGGAAGAATGGATAGAGGGAGGCAGGGATGGATGGATAAATAAGTAACAGTTGAGGCATTTCAGAAAAGTATTTTGCCATTCGGGCAGAAGGTAAAAGTGTTGTGTCTGGACTTGCCAGAGAACAGCAAAATAAAGCATAATTCCAGAGAAGAGGCTAGAATTGATAGATTTCAGAGAAGACAGTGAAAGGAAAAGCAGTGTAAATCTTCCAACCCGGTCCTGCATTCTTCTCACACAGTTAAAAGCCAGCTCATGAGCTGAAGTCAGTTCTCTTTTTGCCCAACTGTGGCTCCAACAGCTCCTCAAGTTGTTGGCCTGGTAGTTCTGCAGTCAAAGAGGAGCCAATGTATCTAACACAGTTGATCTGAAAGTTACTTATAAAATTGGAAGGAGATAAGGAGCAAATTGCAAGTATCATTAAGCATAATAGCTGCTTTCAACACATAGCTGACATCCAATCAACTGAGACAATTAATTCTGTTTCTACTCAGTGCTGGCAAGTTCATTTATGACCCAACTTTGTAACGTCCGATTATTTCATGATTGGTTTTCTTTCCTGTCAATGATTTTAATCTAGGTTTATCTCAAATATTTTATCTTGGCAATCTTTTCCAGATCAGAAAAGAAAGGGAGAAAGATGCAGAGTAAGCACTTGGGTGCTAGAGTCAAATTCTTTGGGTTTGAATTCTGACTTCACTTACTAACTATGACTTTGGACAAATGATTCTACCTTCCTACACCTTGGTTTCTTTGTCTCTAAAATGGGGACAATGCATATAAAGCTCTATAGCATTGAAATGGGCCATAATAAAGGCATTTTACAACATTTCTCTGATCAGCTTGCCATTTTGAGTGCAGTGGTGTGATCTCAGCTCACTGCAACCTCTGCCTCCCAGGTTCAACCAGTTCTCCCACCTCAGCCTCCTGAGTAGCTGGGATTACAAGCATGCACCAGACACTCAACTAAGTTTTGTATTTTTAGTAGACACTGGGTTTCACCATGTTGGCCAGCCTAGTCTCAAACTCCTGACCTCAAGTGACCTTAAGCCTCAGCATTTTACTCTTTTTGAACAACATATCAGCAGTATTAAACAAAAAAGAGAAACTTGGGAGAGCTGACTTTGATCTTGACGTTCTTCCTATTTGCTTAGCTTGCAAGGAATAGTCCTGAAAACCTCCCAAGTGACAGTCAGTGAAGAAAACAGCGATCCTACTAGATTCATATCTTGTCCTTCAGGAGATACCTTTACTGCATTGCTGATGCTGCACGGGTGTTACATTCTAGCTCTATTGACCTGTGTTAATGAAGTGTTATCATGGACAGTTATAAATTGTGCTTGAGCATCATACAGTTCCTTCCACTTCTTTAGAAAACAAAATTAAATGTGAATTTTTATTTTATGTTTATATTAGTAGTTCCACCTAAATTGTACTTGGCAGACCCATTAGTATAAGCCAAACTTATTTAGCATAGGATTTGCATTTGTGGAAATGAACAGGTTAACTGATTTATTATCTACAATCAGTCTACAATTAAAGGTTGATTCACTGGTATAGTTATCTACTCCCTATTCTTAAGATTTGTTATCTCTGCCCAAAGCTAGCCTGACTTACCTGGGCCTGACTGCAATGAAACTTGCATTTTGATACCCATTGGGTGTTTTAACCATACACAGATCCCTTATGTTTTTCTCTTTTAGAACATTATCAAACTATTCATTGTGAATGAAAACATAAGTAAAGGGAAAGATATTTATGGTAAAAACTCCACTGTGGAGCAAACAGAAATCCTACTTCCAACAGAGGAAAGGGTAGAGTGTTGCGTAACGTCTTATTTGGCTGAGAAAAACAAAAAGATGGTAGCCTTGCTCCCAAACTAACCAGTAATGTACTGAACCATTGCTCTGTGGGACAGAGCTGAAGTAAAGGTACCTGCAACCTCTTGGACATCTTTTACTCTAATAACTCCATCATTACATGCCAAAACATGTCTATTTAAAGACCGTCAGTCTTAGTATTGTTGACCAGCAGAATATTTCTATTTGAAGTAATCGTTAAAAAGCCACATCTATTCTGTGAAGTCTCTAGATTTCCATACAATCAAAGAAGGAGAAGAATGTCAACATCCAGGAACTGTTTTATAAGAGTAAGTAACTGTGACAAAGAAAGGAGGATGTCATCCTGATGGAACAGATGTGTACCCGCTGTGGGAGAGTTGTGAATGCCTTGTGAATGCTCTCTGCCCCGGTCAGATGCCCAGCTTCTCCAGGGGACAGCCATCCAGTCCCCAGGAAGGGACCATCAATCATTATCCACGGGTCAGAATTTCCAGCAAGGCTAGAGGAAACATTTTGATTAATGCCTACATGGTGACCTGGATGTGCTGAGGGCTGAAAGTTATAGTGAAAACGAGGAAATAAATAATTGTTTTTTAATAACCTTGATAATTGTCCTTCTTGTGGTTATGATGAATTCCAAATTCATTCCACACTATTAAAACCCAGTCTAGATGTGTTATTATGAATGAGTTCCTGTAAGCTAGAAACCACGAGAGAATGCTGGTTTGAGCCCCTGGAACATAGCATGCTCTTGCTTTATATATTTAAAAAATAATCACAAAGATGTAAATAAGACGAATTATATTTAGCCAGAGCAGGTATAGAAAGTATAGAGAGCAAGGAAATTGTTTTTAAACCAGATTTCACAAGATTCCCTCAAATACTTAAGAAATCCTTATTTAAACAAGTCCCAGAGGCCAGGTGCAGTGGCTCACGCCTATAATCTCAGCACTTTGGGAGGCCGAGGTGGGCAGATCACCTGAGATCATTAGCTTGAGAGCAGCCTTGGCAACATGGTGAAACCCCATCTCTACTTAAAAAAAATACAAAAATTAGCTGGTCATGGCGGCACATGCCTATAATCCCAGCTACTTGGGAGGCTGAGGCAGGAGGATTGCTTGAACCTGGGAGGTGGAGGTTGCAGTGAACTGAGATCACACCATTGCACTCCAGCCTGGGCAACAAGAGCGAAACTCTGTCTCAGAAAACAAACAGAAATAAGTCCCAGAATCACAGCAGAACACAGAAGAACATTTGTTAGGAGGTTGATGGAAATATTGACCAAACTAGAGGAAAGGCAAGAGCTGCTGAATTCTCCTTCAATTGCAATACTTAGAGTTATCATTCTCTTAGGTGACAGTGGTCTAAACTTCATTTGTATATGAATTTTTAAATGACAACTATCAATCTTTACCTACAAATTCTAATGTGTGAGAATTGCCAGTTTTCCTTGTTTTAAAGAAAATAATTTTAGCCCCTGGTATGATGGAATGAAAGGACCACTTCACCTTGGTGATATTTGTTCCAAAAATCCACATTCCCAGTGTAATTGCAAGAAAAGCATCAGACAAACTCACATTGAGCAAGTTTCTATGAATACCTGGCTAGTACTCATCAAGGCTGTCAAGGTCATGAAAAGCATGAAAGACTGAGAAGCTATCACAGGCCAGGAGAGATGTGGAGACATGACAACAAAATGCTAGGTGGTACCCTTGATGGAATCCTGGAACATAAAGGGGATGTCCGTGGAAAAACTGGTGAAACCCAAATAAAGTCTGGAGTTTAGTTAATAATAACATATCAGTGTCAGTTTCTTAGTTTTGACAAATGTCCCATGGTAATATAAAATGATAGCAATAGGGAAATTGGGTGAGGTATATATTGGGGACTCTCTGTACTCTCTCTGCAATTTTTCTGTAAATCTAAAATTATTCCAAAGCTAAAAGTTATTTTAAAAAATTACATTAAACCATGAGCCATGATTCCACTGGGCTAACTGAAAATGCAGTCTTTTAGTCATAGTTGAAGTTTTCTGCACCCTCATCTTGTGCCAAGGCACCAGTGTTTTGGTCCATAACAGTTACCATTGCTGTGTTCATTGTCAACATGCACCAGGTTGCTTAAAACCAGAAAATGTGGTGTTGTGTTTGGGAGGCACAGGCAAGAATGAGAATTGAGCTAGAGTTCAATTCTCTTAAACTTACATGAGAGCCATGCCCTTAAAACTATGGGTGTATCTATAAGAAACTGTCACAGAGCAGGACACAGGCCCCAGTGCTCATTGGAGCCTCCTGCCTTGCGTCCACTTTTCAGTCAAGGGATGGGGAAAAAAACCCTGTCTTTCTTTCCCTGCCATCCTCAAATACAGCTAACTCCCCATCCTCTTCCCTAGAAATACCTAACATCATATTTTCCCTGAGCTCAAGCTTTCACAGAAGGAAAGAAAGCGAGTCAACTTCCTGCCATTTCTTACTGGACCCTGCAAAATCCCCCAATACAAAGAATACAAAGACTGGCTACTTGCTTGGAATGGGTGAAGGGAAGACTACAGCAAAAATAAATACTAATTAATAGATAAATTATCCTACCACTTAGGTAATTACAAACTGCTCTATTACAGTAACTCCAGTAACAAGGAAGTACACAGTTGGGATTCTGCACATCTCTGCCTTCAACCTTCATTGTGGAGCAAAAGAAACTGATACACGGACCATTCTCCTCTTGCCTCAGGGTACTTACTTCCCTGAGTCCAAAGTTACTGCCATGCTTCTGCTCTGAGAAGAGCTTCAAGCTCTCTCTGTTACTCTCACCTTGCTCCTTTCCAAGACAAGAGATTTAATGAGCTCACTCTGGACGTGGGAAAATCTTAATGCCAGGAAGACAGCAAGCCCAGGAGGAACAGGAAAGAAAGTAGGAGAATTTTGATGTTGTAGAGGAGGCTGAGGTAGAGAAAGGTCCAGAGTAGAAAAGGAAGGAGGAGGAGGGCTCTGAAAAGGGCTAGAGACCCAGTTTGGTCTGAGGAGGACAGCAGCAGAGCAGGCCCCTGGGGCTGTTCAAGATCAGTGACAGATCTGTGAACTGGATTCATGGGTGGTGTGTGCAGAAATGAATTATAAGTTCTTCAAACTCCCCACATTGTCCAAGTTTGCCAAGGTTAATTGGAGAGTGAATCAAGGTCCACAGCTCTTTAACTATAAAAATAGAACCGGTCATGCCAAGTAAAAGTTTTTGCTGAGGATGAATCTAGGAGGCAATACTGTAAATACTCCCTCCTCAAGAGACATATGTCACAAATTGTGACTTTGGAAAGAATTTTTGTTTCCCTCAGTTATGACCCTGACATTTGTGGGGCCTGGGGCAAGGGAATAAATGGAAGCCCATACGCAATAGCTCTAAATGTTTAGAAGTTATAAATTCATCTAACAAACTATTAAACAAAACTCATTCTTTCTACCTTGGCAAATATAACTTCATTATGCAAAAAAAAATATGTGTAAAAAAGGTATCTTTCTTTTGTGACTAATAGTTTGCCAAGTATTAAAGGTAACTGAATTTAATTGTTACTAAGTTCTATTCTGGGTATTCTGTTATTAAGATAGTGATGTTTAGATGAGTAATAAAATCAGGACATAATTCTTCTATGATTACATATTTATTGCAAAAATGTTTTGACCTTCATTTTAGCAAAATTACTAATTATATTGCCATAATCATAGTTTTTGCTTATTTTATGTTCTATTGACAATGATAGTATAAAAGATTAGAAAATTAAATGGAATTGTATTCAATCTACTTACATGTTTAATTTATTTCATCAAAAATGCAAATTAAATGGTAAAAATTGAACTTGAAGTCATTGTTAACTTTTCAAAAAAGCTATTTTTTAATTATTCAGAAGTATTTGTTAAAATTAAGTCAGAATAGTAATTATAATTATACATTTCAACTGAATTATTTTTAAAAACTAAAATCTTATGTTCTCTTTTAATTAAATGATCTTGACTGCATTTATAAATGTTTTTGGGGGAACAGGTGGTGTTTGGTTACATGAGTAAGTTCTTTAGTGGTAATTTCTGAGATCTTCGTGCACCCATCACCCAAGCAGTGTTCACTGTACCCAATATGTAGTCTATTCCTCAGCCCCCTCCTACCCTTCCCCCTGAGTTCACAAAGTCCATTGTGTCATTCTTATGCCTTTGTGTCCTCATAGCTTAGCTCCCACTTATGAGTAAGAACATACAATGTTTGGTTTTCCATTCCTGAGTGACATCACTTAGAATAACAATCTCCAATTCCATCTAGACTGCTCAACCCACACATCTTTATGATATTTGGTAGAAATGATCTTTTGTTTGAGTTTGTTGGAGATGTGCAGAAGCGTTTTCTGGGCCTGAATAGGGTCATCCCCAAGAGGGAATGATTAAACTAATGGATCATGCTGCAACATTGTGGAGGGCTGACTCCCAATTGACAGAAGGGCCACATGTTTTTTAGTAAGTTTATTTTTTCGGTATTTTGGTATGTGAGGCCACTAAAGTAAGGATCTCAGGCTCTTCTTGTCCAAGCCCAGGAACATTACTGGTTTCTTTTAATGACCTTGGTCACCAAACATGATCACTCAAATCCTGTATCATGTATCATATATTTTTTAAAACAAATCTTATTGCCGTAACAGGAAGGATTACATCAGAGTCACAACAGCTTGATAGACAACATTAATTTGGGATTACATAGTCTTATGGAGCAAATAATGACAGAATAAATATCATGAAATACATTTTTCCTTCTTCATACCAAGCATCTTAGAAAGGTGTAAGAATCAAAGATAATGAGGTAGTATTTATATATATATAAATTATATATATATATATAATTTTGTACTTTAGGTTCTGGGAGATCATGCAGGATTGTTGTATAGGTACATACATGGGAATGTGGTTTGATGCCTCCATCTCCCCATCACCTATTATCTGGCATTTCTCCCCATGTTATCCCTCCCCAACCTCCCTACCCCATGCTGTCCCTCCCCTAGTCCCCCCAACAGACCCCAGTGTATGATGCTCCCCTCCCTGTGTCCACGTGTTCGCATTGTTCAACACCTGCCTATGAGTGAGAACATGTGGTGTTTGATTTTCTGTTCTTGCATCAGTTTGCTGAGAATAATGGTTTCCAGATTCATCCATGTCCCTACGATAGACACAAAAACTCATCATTTTTTATGGCTGCATAGTATTCCATGGTGTAAATGTACCACATTTTCCTTGTCCAATCTATTATTGATGGGCATTTGGGTTGGTTCCAGGTCTTTGCTATTGTAAACAGAGCTGCAATGAACATACATGTTCATGTGTCTTTATAAGGGAACAGTTTATAATCCTTGGGATATATACCCAGTAATGGGATTGCTGGATCAAATGGAATTTCTATTTCTAGGTCCTTGAGGAATCGCCACATGGTCTTCCACAATTGTTGAACTAACTTAGACTCCCACCAACAGCATAAAAGTGGTCCTATTTCTCCACATCCTCTCCAGCATCTGTTGTCTCCAGATTTTTTCATGATTGCTGTTCTAACTGGCATGAGATGATATCTCAATGTGATTTTGATTTGCATTTCTCTAATGACCAGTGATGATGAGCATTTTTTCATATGTTTGTTGACCTCATAAATGTCTTCTTTTAAAAAGTGTCTGTTCACGTCCTTCACCTACTTTTGAATGAATTTGTTTGTTTTTTTTCTTGTAAATCTGTTTTAGTTCTTTGTAGATTTTGAATATTAGCCCTTTGTCAGATGGGTAAATTGCAAAAATTTTTTCCCATTCTCTTGGTTGCCAGTTCACTCTAATGATTGTTTCTTTTGCTCTACAGAAGCTCTGGAGTTTGATTAGATCCCATTTGTCTATTTTGGCTTTTGTTGCCAATGCTTTTGGTGTTTTAGTCATGAAGTCCTTGCCTATGCCTATGTCCTGAATGGCTTTGCCTAGGTTTTCTTCTAGGGTTTTTATGGTGTTAGGTCTTATGTTTAAGTCTTTAATACATCTGGAGTTAATTTTAGTGTAAGGTGTCAGGAAGGGGTCCAGTTTGTGTTTTCTGCACATGGCTAGCCAGTTTTCCCAACACCATTTATTAAACAGGGAATCCTTTCCTCATTGCTTGTTTTTGTCAGCTTTGTCAAAGATCAGATGGTTGTAGATGTGTGGCGTTGGCTCCGAGGACTGTATTCTGTTTCATTGGTCTATATCTCTGTTTCGGTACCAGTACCATGCTGTTTTGATTTCTGTTACCTTGTAGTATAGTTTGAAGCCAGGCAGCATGATGCCTCCAGCTTTATTCTTTTTGCTTAGGATTGTCTTGGCTATGGGGGCTCTCTTTTGGTTCCATATGAAGTTTAAGGTGGTTTTTTTTCCAGTTCTGTGAAGAGGGTCATGGGTAGCTTGATGGGGATAGCATTGAATCTATAAATTACCTTGGGCAGTGTGGCCATTTTCACAATATTGATTCTGCCTAACCATGAGCATGGAATGTTTTTCCATCTGTTTGTGTCCTCTTTTATTTCCTTGAACAGTGATTTGTAGTTCTCCTTGAAGAGGTCCTTTATGTCCTTTGTTACTTGTATTCCTAGGTATTTTATTCTCTTTGTAGCAATTGTGAATGGGAGTTTGCTCTTGATTTGGCTCTCTTTTAGTCTGTTATTGGTGTATAGGAATGCTTGTGATTTCTGCACATTGATTTTATATCCTGAGACTTTGCTGAAGTTACTTATCAGTTTAAGGAGAGTTTGGGCTGAGATGATGGGGTCTTCTAAATGTACAATTATGTTATCTGCAAATAGAGACAATTTGACTTCCTCCTTTCCTAACTGAATAAGCTTTATTTATTTTTCTTGCCTGATTGCTCTGGCTAGAACTTCCAATACTATATTGAATAGGAGTGGTGAGAGAGGGCATCCTTGTCTAGTGCCAGATTTCAAAAGGAATGCTTCCAATTTTTCCCCATTCAGTATGATATTGGCTGTGGGTTTGTCGTAAATAGCTTTTACATTTTGAGATAAGTTCCATGAATACCTAGTTTATTGAGAGTTTTTTAACATAAAGCGCTGTTGAATGTTGTCGAAAACTTTCTCTGCATCTACTAAGATAATCATGTGGTTTTTATCTTTGGTTCTGTTTATGTGGTGGATTACATTTAGAGACTTGTGTATGTTGAACTAGCCCTGCATCCCCAGATGAAGCCTACTTGATTGTGATGGATAAGCTTTTTGAATGTGCTGCTGCAATCGGTTTGTCAGTATATTATTGAAGATTTTTGCATCTATGTTCATCATGGATATTGGCCTGAAGTTTTCTCTTTTAGTTGAGTCTCTGACAGGTTTTGGTATCAGGATGATATTGGTCTCATAAAATGATTTGGGAAGGATTCTCTCTTTTTGGATTGTTTGGAATAGTTTCAGAAGGAATGGTACCAGCTCCTCTTTGTATGTCTGGTAGAATTTGGCTGTGAACCCAACTGGACCTGGGCTTTTTTTGGGTGGCAGGCTCTTAATTGCTGCCTCAACTTCAGTCCCTATTATTGGTCTATTCAGGGTTTTGACTTCTTCCTGGTTTAGGCTTGGGAGGGTGCAAGTGTCCAGGAATTTATGACTTTCTTCCATGTTTACTGGTTTATGTGCATAGAGTTGTTTATAGTAATCTCTGATGGTAGTTTGTATTCTGTGGAATCAGTGGTGATATCCCCTTTATTGTTTTTATTGCACCTATTTGATTCTTCTTTCTTTTCTTTTTTATTAATCTGGTTAGTGATCTATTTTGTTCATCTTTTCAGAAAACCACCTCCTGGATTTATTCATTTATGAAGGGTATTTTGTGTCTCTGTCTCCTTCAGTTCTGCTCTGATCTTAGTTATTTCTTGTCTTCTGCTAGCTTTTGAGTTTTTTTGTCTTGCTCCTCTAGGTCTTTCAATTTTGATGATAGGGTGTCGATTTCAGATGTTTCCTTTCTTCTCATTTGGCCATTTATTGCTATAAATTTCCCTCTTGACACTACTTTAAATGTGTCCCAGAGATTCTGGTACATTGTGTATTCATTACCATTGGTTTCTGCCTTATGTCTGCCTTCATTTCATTGTTTATCCAGCCAACATTCAAGAGCCAGTTGTTCAGTTTCCATGAAGTTGTGCAGTTCTGAGTTAGTTTCTTAATCCTGAGTTTTAATTTGATTGCACTGTGGTCTGAGAGGCTGTTTGTTATGATTTCCATTCTTTTGCATTTGCTGAGGAGTAATATACTTCCAATTATGTGGTTGATTTTACAGTAGGTGCAATGTGGTGCTGAGAAGAATGTACATTCTGTGCATTTGGGGTGGAGAGTTCTGTACATGTCTATTTGGTTTGCTTGGTCCAGAGATGAGTTCAAGTCCTGGATATCCTTGTTAATTTTCTGTCTCATTGATCTGTCTAAAATTGACAGTGGAGTGTTGATGTCTCCCAATATTATTGTTTGGGAGTCTAAGTCTCTTTGTAGGTCATTAAGAAATTGCTTTATGTATCTGGGTGCTCCTGTATTGGATGTGTATATATTTAGAATCATTAGGTCTTCTTGTTGCATTGATCCTTTTACCATTATGTAATGCCCTTCTTTGTCTCATTAGATCTTTGTTGGTTTAAAGTC
>NW_016107462.1:795844-836664 GCF_001604975.1 Cebus imitator | reverse complement strand
CAATTTGCCAGTCTGTGTCTTTTGATTGGGGCATTTAGCCCATTTACATTTAAGGTTAATATTGCTATGTGTGAATTTGATCCTGCCATTTTGATGTTAGCTGATTTTTTTGCCCGTTAATTGATGCAGTTTCTTCATTGTGTCAATGCTCTTTACCATTTGGTACGTTTTTTGGAGTGGCTGGTACTGGTTGTTCCTTTCTATGTTTAGTGCTTTTTTCAGGAGCTCTTGTAAGGCAGACCTGGTGGTGACAAAATCTCAGCAATTGCTTGTTCATAAGGATTTTATTTCTCCTTCACTTATGGAGCTTAGTTTGGCTGAATATGAAATTCTAGGTTGAAAGTTCTTTTCTTTAAGGATGTTGAATATTGGCGCACACTGTCTTCTGGCTTGTAGGGTTTCTGCTGAGAGATCTGCTGTGAGTCTGATGGGCTTCCCTTTGTGGGTAACCTGACCTTTCTCTCTGTCTGCCCTAAGTATTTTTCCTTCATTTCAACCCTGGTGAATCTGATGATTATGTGCCTTAGGTTTGCTCTTCTCTATCTTTGTGGTGTTCTCTGTATTTCCTAGACTTGAATGTTGGCCTGCCTTGCTAGGTTGGGGAAGTTCTCCTGGATAATATTCTGAATAGTGTTTTCCAGCTTGGAAACATTCTCTCCATCACATTCAGGTACACATATCAAACATGGATTAGGTCTTTTCACATAATCCCATATTTCTTGGAGGCTTTGATCATGTCTTCTTTTCACTCTTTTTTCTCTAATCTTGGCTTCTCATTTTATTTCATTGAGTTGCTCTTCAATCTCTGATATTGTTTCTTCTGCTTTGTCAATTCAGTTATTGAAACATGCGTATGCTTTGCTAAGTTTTCATGATGTGTTTTTCAGCTCCATCAAGTCATTTATATTCTTCTTTAAGCTGTTTATTCTCATTAGCATTTCATGTAACCTTTTTTCAAGGTTCTTAGTTTCTTTGCATTGGATTAGAACATGTTCTTTTAGCTCAGAGAAGTTTGTTATTACCCACTTTCTGAATCCCGTTTCTGTCAATTCATCAGACTCATTCTCCATCCAGCTTTCTTCCCTTGCTGGCAAGGAGTTGTGATTCCTTGGAGGAGGAGAGGTGTTCTGGTTTCTGGTGTTTTCATCCTTTGTGTGCTTGCTTCTTCCCACCTTCATGACTTTATCTACCTGTGATCTTTGTAGTTGGTAGCTTTCAGATGGGGCACCCTTTCTGTTAATGTTGAAGTTATATCCTTCTATTTTTTTAGTTTTCCTTGTAACAGGCAGGCCCCTCTACTGTAGGACTGCTGGAGTTCCACTCCAGACCCTGCTTGCCTGGGGATCACCTGTGGTGGCTGCAGAACATTAAGAGTTGCTGCTGGTTTCTTCTTCTGTTATCTTCATCCCAGAAGGGTACCCACCAGATGTCAGCCTGAGCTCTCCTTTATGTGGTATCTCTTTGGATATATGGGGATTGGGAGCTGCTTGAGGAGACAGTCTGTCCCTTATAAGAGCTCAAGTGCTGAGGTGGGAGCTCCGTTGTTCCATTCGGAGCTGCTGGACAGGTACATTTAAGTCTGCTGCAGTGGAACTTATAACCACCTTTTTTCTTAGGTGCTCTGTCCTGGGAAGATGAGGCTTTATTTGTAAGTTCCTGATGTGCTGTTGCCTTTTTTTCAGAGTTGCTCTGCCCAGCAATGAAGTAGTCTAGTCATAGTCTGCCAGCAGAGGCATTGCTGAGCTGCTGTGGGCTCTACCCAGCTGCTTTGTGAACTTCTTTGTGGTTTTGTTTACAGAGGTACAGTTAGAACTGCCTTGGTAATGGTGGTCTGCCTCAGTAATGGCGGACTGCCTTGGTAATGGTGGACTGCCTCAGTAAAGGTGGATTGCCTCTGTAATTGCTGATGCCTTTCCCCCCACCAAACTGGACCAGCCTGTGCTTGCTGCAAAATTCTCAGTCCAGAGCAGTTCAGATTGCTGGTCTTTGTGGGGGTGGGACCTGCTGAGCCAGCTCACTTGGCTCCCTGTTTCAGCCCACTGTTTTTCAGTTGAATGGGTGGTTCTGCCTCCCAGTTGTTCCAGGTGCCAGTTGAAATGGCCACCCAGATTTGTGTGAGTATTTGTGTGGAGACCCGTGGCACTGGCTGTTTCCATGCTGGAAACGCGTGACACTTTTTAGCCCAGGAATCTCCTCATCTGTGGGCAGTAAAAACTCTGGAAATATAGTGATCACTCACCCTCTGCATGGTTCTCACTGGGAACTGTACTCCAGAGCTGTTCCTATTCAGCCATCCGTGGGGTATTTTGTTAATGACAAGTGCCATCACTCATGCCCAAAGTCACATAACTATTTGTAGACACTATTTCCTCTTTTTGCTGGAAAATTCAATAGAATCCTAATTCAGTATATGGTAACACTAGATAGTTGGGTGTCTCCAGGCTTTACTCTGTTTCCTGGGACATTCTGGGACAAAGGTACTGTCTGTGAGGCAGCAAAATTGCCCAAACTAACAGCTTGCCAAATGGCATACGTTTCTTCTTTCCCATGAATCCCCTAAACCAGCCCTGCCACTTTGAGGGTCACCTTGTCATCTGACATTACAGGCAGGATGTTTTGACTGACAGGATTTGGATTGGAATGTCATTGAATTGAATTTCAGGCAGCCCCTAAGGAGTCCTAAGACTTTCAGCAACACAGGGAAATGAGATTCCAGAATCTCTCTTTCCTTTTCATGTAAGACATCCCATGCTGTGTCCAGAATCATGTCTTGGCCCTAGTCTCCATAATGCAAGCCCAAAGACTTCCCCAAAGGCAGCTTCACATAAGTTTCAGCTGTAATCTTCATATCTTCAGAGACTGAGATCTCTATTTTCCTGAATAAATGTAGCATACAAGACACTTCATACAAGACAAGAACGGTTTCTCAGGCCTCTCCTCCAAATAATGCCAAACCAATAAAAATTATGGACTGTTTAACTTAGGTTCCCAAATCCATGGAGACCATGTATTTTTGTGGCTTATGCTTTCTACAGAGACTCAAATCTGCAAGTTGTGCTAGCTGCAATGAGATTTACTAGGCAAGTATCACTTATTTTAAGGGCTAAGTTTTCTAGAGAGTTCAGCTGCTGGAGCTCTGAAGGTCACCTAAGCAAGAATTTTCAGTCTGCAGGCTCAGGGCCTGCCTTCTGAAGTAACATAAGAAACATGAATGACATGAAAAAAACACTGTGCACCCTCTATACACTCAGGAAAAGAGAGATCTAAAAAGTCGTGGCCAATTTGGAGAACCCAGAACTGAGACCTTGAATCATTGAGACTCAGTGGACTTCCTCTTTGTCTAAATGAATGAGATTAATTCAGACCAGGTAGAACCAGGTGATTGTTGCTTCCTTGAAGTCGATATGCAAAGGAAACTGGAATACTGGATATTGTGAAGAAGAAAGTGAGGCAGCTTTGGGCAAGGTAGGGAGATCCATTTTTCTTAGAAGCATTCCAACCTAGTATGTGTTTAAGAGCATGAACTCTAAGGCCAACCTTCCATGGTTAAAATTCCAGTTCTGCCACTTAATAACCACACAGCCTTGTACAAGGATTTAAATACTCTATGTCCCGAGACTGAAAATAATAAATAATAGTAGCTGCTGTTTGGGTTATTAGCAGCATTAAATGAATCAGCAATAGTAAAAATTTTATAACAATGCTTGGGTGTTACCGAATTCTCCATTAATATTATTTATTATTATCATTAGCCATCATAATCATTACTAGCTCTTGGAGCTGGGCCATAGCAATGCCTGACTCCAGACTCTGCTCTACATGCAAAATGATGACCCCTGAATGAAAGATTTCTGAAGGCTGAGTTGGCTTCTGGTCTTTGGGGGACTGATAAACAACTATTTTATAGAAGATACATATACATTTTTAGAATTCCTAGCTGATTTAAACATCCAGCTGGCTAGTGAAGTCCTCTACATTTTAGACATCTGCTTCTAAAGGGCATTAAGATGTAGATAGGGTAGGAAAGGATTCTTGAAATGCTGTTGCAATCTGAGCTCATTCTCAGCTAGGAACTGTTCAAGAACAAGGAAATCCAAAACTTGTCTTTCTGATGGAAATCTTCTCTTTAGGACCCCATTCCATGTTTTGGCCAAAGTTTACAGCTTATGGGTGTAGAGAGTGACCATTTATATAGTTGTGACTCAGCTGCCTGCTTCAACATGACCCACCTCACTCATGGTGTACAATACAATACAGACCCTTGATGCTAACATTGGAACTCAATTTTTTCATAGCAACAGCCATAGGCAGACTATGGAATCCCATGATTTTTATTACATTATTTAAAGACCTTCTATCATGCAGAAAGAAGATAATGCAAGGGGAAAATGTGGAATTGCATGAAAAATGAACACCAAAAATGGTAACTATGAAAGTAACCATTAAAGATATTTTTCCATTTTTAACACTCTTTAAATATTTAAGGCAAGAATAATAACACTTTACAGAGTTTATAGACTGCAGAAGTAAAATGGTACAAACAGGGAGAAATTCAACTTTTCTGTGTAATATGTGAAGTAATATAATACCATTTGGAGATAAACCGTGATAAGTATGTCATATGAATTCAAGAGCAACCACTTGAAAAATAAGGAGTCAGTGAGCCCATAGTAGAGACAAAATGAAATGATAAACAATAGTCAATCCAAAAGAAGGCAAGAAAATACTAGTATAGAAACAAAAAACTGATTATATAAAGAGGAAATAACTAGTAAGATAGTAGATTTAAACACAGACATTGATAATCACATTAAATGTAAATGGTCTAAAAATCTAATTAAAAGATAGAGATTGTGTAATTGGATAAAATGTGAAACTCAATTACATGCCACTTACAGAAAACTACTTTAAATATAAAGACATAGACTGGTTAAAACAAAAAGGACATATCATGCAGATACTAATCAAAAAGTAGTAGGAAAAAGCATAGTCTGAGATTCAGGATTGAATCTTAGTTTTAGTGCCTAATTGATGTTGAACTTGAACAAGTCACTTAATTTCTCTGAACTTAATTTTCTTCCATCTTTTAAAAATTGAAATAAGATGCCTATTTCATAGGGTTGTAGTAAATCTTAATGGGTCAAGGTAAAGTATATGACTTAGTTCCTAGCATACATTAAATACCTAACACATATTAGTGTTGTTGAATAATAATTATTACTGTTTCTAGGTCCAATTTTAAAAACGTTAAATGGGAACCTCCGAAATAGCTTGCCAAATAGTCAAGATGTCCAGAAAGTTTTCACTTTAGTCTGGGCCATGGGATTCCAAGCCCATGTGCAGAAGACGTTTGTGTTTCAGTGGCTGAAAAACAAAATTTAGTCTGCAGTATCAGTTACTTAGGCAATCATGGTTGCTGAGCTGTGGAGTTCTTAGAAAAGATCGATTGGTCTTATCTTTAAGTGGAGCTGGGACCATCTGTTATCCCCAAGCTGACTGGAGGTTGGCCTCACTCAGCCCCCAAGGAGACAGTATGTGCCCTACTTGACAGGGAAATAGCTTGATAAGTGAGTGCAGAAAGGCAGAAAAGACACCTGGAAGCTGCAGGATACATTTACTGTCAGTGGGCAAACAAGGAAACAGCACCCATTCTCCCATTTCTGTTGTGACATTACGTAAAGATAATGTAACACAGATGCTCAGGATAAATAATTCAGGAGAAAACAAGAGACATAAAACCAGAGTGCTGTGAGCAGCAGCCAAGATATCTGTGGAAGCAGCTCTTGCACACCCTCATTCTGACAAAGTCTGCATTTGAACTTTATATCCAGATGTGAATGCTTAATAGGAAAGGGAAATCATAATAATTCCATGGGGCTGGAAGCTGTGTGATGGGTTTGGCCGAAACTGCTTCCTCTAGCACCTGTTTCTCAGTATTTTGCCTTTTTCTTTTTTGTATGTGCAATTGCCTGCCCTCTCTCCTGTTTTCTCTTCACAATCTTCACCCAGCAAGCCCTAAATTATTAGATGTCTTGATGTTTCTTTTGACAAGAGTATTGCATCCGTATTTTATTGAATAATAATAATTGATAATTATACCATAATAATACTCAGTAACCTTTATTGAGCACTCAGCACATGGCATTATGCTAAGTGGGCCTGTTTTATCATGTTAAATCCTTCCAAACACCCACCTTTAGAATAAGATCCTGTTGTTTTTCCCATCTTGGAATAGGAGTAGATTGAGTTCAAAGATATTAAGTAACTTGCTCAAGGCCTTATGGATAATATAGTTGAGTAATAATTACAAGCTGGGCAGTCTGAACCCAGAGCCTATTCTTTATTTCACCATTACATAAACTATGCAACAGGAAAATTATTTCAACGCAAGATGATGATCCAGTGTTTGGCCAGTGTTTGTAGAGGTAAGCAAATATGCACTATAGTGATTAAAAGCTTGGGCTTCAGCCCTAGAACTTCTGGGTTTTTTAATGCCACTGCCTTCAGTTCCTAGTTGAAGTCCTATGGACAAGTCCCTTACCCCTTTGAGCCTCATTATCCATCAGAATAATAGAGGTTAAGAAAGTACCCACCCCATCCATCCCTAGAGGAGAAAACAAAATAATCAGTGTATAGGACTTAAAACCGGGTCTGGAATATACTCAGGCCCACAGATAGTAGTGATTTGTGAACAGCTGACAGTGGATGAGGCATTGGTGATAAGTAGTCATTCTTCAAGAACAGCAACAGGCACAGCTCAGCTCCTGACTTTCCTGCTGCATGTGGGGATCAGCTGTGTAGTTATCCTGGAGGAGGCTAAACTGAAAGATGATATAAATAAAGAGAGAAAATTTGTTTTAGATAATCAGTAATTATGATATTTTAAAGAAAATGATTTCTGAGGTGTTTGGGGTGGTAGATGAAGAAGAACAATTTTGCCCCTTCTAGTGATGGAGTTATACCTTCACAGAATGGCAGATAAAATCTTGTGATAAGATGGAATCTGAAACAAATATGGCCATCATACATCCTGGAAAAAATAAATAAATAAATAAACAGCCTTATCAGAGATGAAGGTCCACTGAAGCAGTGGCCCAAGGAATTTCCCACTGGGAACTCATGGGAAGGTGTCTCAGAATTAAGATACCCACTGAGTTTGGAGAATGGAGTGATGCACAAGCCTTTTTCGGTATTTACTGGCTCGACTGATAGACATCCTTGAGCTATGTTTGTCAGTGTTACACAGTGGGAGAAGGTAATCACCACAATACATGTTCATGAACCAAGCTGCAATTTATCGTAGAATCAAATCCAGATGCTACCTTTTTTATCATTAAAATTATAAAGGGAATAGTAAAGGTCATAAAATCAAACAAAATTCATTGCTAAGACCACTGATTGAAGAGGAGATAATACCGCCTTAATATTTTCAAACAACAGCAAATATCTCTGCTGCATGGAGACCAACACATATCTTGGAAACACTTATTAATCAAGTGATAATACAAACAGTTCAATCTTATTTGGCCAAAGCCCCCAAACTATAGATTTTATAAATGGTGACAAATAATTTAATATGTAATAAGTTTTAATATTTCATTTTTTGTCCTTTTGTGATATACTGAATGAAAAAGGGCTTATACCTTATATACACACAATAGTGTTCCTTTAATTATAAATCAGAGGACTCTTTTATGAGCCAGGCTGTCTAATAGAGACTTTTTAAAATAATTTTATGCTTAATCTCTTTAGACAAAGTCCTAATTTAATTCTGTTACAAAGCCAGTAAATTAATAGTGAGGTATGAGTGTTTTTGTTTGTATCCCATAGCACTCACCATTTTTCCTCTAATTTGGCATTTGATTATTTCTTTAGACTCTTATTTTGTGTTTTTTACCCACCCCTATTTATGTTTCAAGAAGTGAAAGTTACATTGCACTTGCATCTCCATGGTAATAGCACTAGCAGAGTGTTATTTTCATATAAAAACTCTGTATACACTTACTAAATAAGTGTCCTTATCCACCCATGCATACATTGATACACACACACACACACACACACACACACACCCCTCATGAGTGCAAACTGACAAAAAGAAATGGCAAGTAGAATTTTTCAATATCATTACATGATTACCTATTTCATGAAAAGTTACACAACTACTCATTTACCTTAATTTACATATAAAGCAATGGAATTACATAAATTTTCTAAAAAACTATAAAAAATAGCTAATACTTAGCACTTAGCTAGGCACTGTGTCAAGCACTTTATTTGCTTTGTTTAATTCTATTCTTAAAACAATCCTGATGTATGTTCTATAATCATCTCCACTTTACAGATGAGAAAACTGAAGCTTAGAGGAGCTAAGTAACCCTCCTGAGTTGCTCACTTAGTAAAATGGAAGGGAAGTGATGCAAGTCCAAATCTTACTGTCTCCAAGTCTGTTTTGTTAGTCACTTCATTAGCCTGTCTCTCTTAGAGGTAATCAAGCCAATTCATTCACCTTTGAGTGAGGGCCAGAGAGGCGGAATGGACTGCCCAGAATTCAGAGGAACCTTTCAGAGACAGAGCCAGAACAAGAACATACCTCCCCTGATTCTCCATCCCGTACTTTTTATTCCCTGGTTGGTTCTTGAAAGTTGCTTTTTCTTTTCCCTGACGTTCATAAATCCCCTTAGAGTGGCAAGGGCTTCACATGTTATTACTGTTGTTTTTTTTCTTACCTTTAATTAGCAATGTGCCATGGACACAAGGGTACAAGGCTGGCTTTGGTGAACACCTGCTTTCGATGAAGGCTGTGAGAGAAAGCAGTCCCTGAGTCCTCTGGGAATTTGCTGTGGTTTCAACCTCTCTGGCAGCATGTTGAAACCACAGCAAATTCCCAGAGGACTCAGGCTGGTGAAGTACCAGTTGCTAATATCATCCTGAAATTCCCCTAGATCCTCCAAGATGTCTCACGGCACGTTTAAGAGCCCAGGCCTGCACTTGCATGTGCTGTTTCTCATGTACTAGACCAGATGCCATTCATTTTTGAGTCAACATCTGGTGTTGTCAGGGTAGTTAACAGTTGCTGATTGGTAATGTGAACAGAATATACTGATCACTTTTCCCCAAGCTTTTTAAAGGAGAAAGAGAAGGAGGAGAGAAAAGAGAGAAAATGTTACTTGTAACAATATTTAAATTTGTCACTTGTTTTGTCTGTCTCCCCTTTAAACTGATCACAATGCAGCTAAACAATGTGTGTAATTATCTGCTTAACTCCTGTCTCCATCTCCGTGGCATAAATTTCAGGACGACAGCAACTATGTCTGTTTATTCACCAGTACCACATTCCCAGCACTCAATTTTTGAATAAATAAGCAGAACAATCTTACTTAAAAAGACAGGGTCTGAGGGTGACCAAGAGAACAAAGCAATACTATGGACACATTTACTGAAGTCACAAAATATTGTCTTATTGTAATAAGCTTTAGGTTGAAATTACTGCTGATTTCAGGGGTGCTGTTCCAATGTTTGTTTTTGAGCACATGCTGCACACACAGAAAGATGGAAAACACTGGTGTAAAATTGAAGTAATGAATTCTTTTCACATTTGAGGGTAGAAGAGAATGAACTAGTTCAATTATGGAGTAGCAGCCTAGAGAAAAAGCTAATCCCAAATACGTGTCTCCTATAACACATTAGGAACAACTGAGTGTTTACATCTCCCACAAGAACAGAGCAGCACCCTACAACCCTAGTGTTGGCTTACATGCTTACACCAAAGCCTGCAGAGTCATCAGGTTGGAATAGAAATGTTCCTGGGTGACCTGAGAGCTTGTATCTGCTGAGAAGTAGATGGACGTATATACTGAATCCCCCCTAGCAGCCTGCACACAGAAATGCTGACAGTTGCAGACGGTTTGGGATAAACCAATGGGAAGATGAGCCTCGTTCAAATTCTCACACAAACTGTCAGTCACTAAACTCAGTTGAAATCTCATCAGTGCAAGAAGTAGAGTTATAAGAGTCATGTGAAAAAGAGTTCCAGAATTAAATACTGAGGGTCCATCATTAATAGAGTGAGTTCTGTTTTGCTGGGAAGGAAAATAGTGATCAATGGTTCACTTTATTCCTTTCATAGTACCATTTTTAAGTGTATGATTGTGAGAAAAAATATCAGATCTCTCCTCTGAAAAACAATAGCAATAAAAAATATTTCAAAGGAAGATACAATAGTGGCCTGTCTTCCTAAAAGGTTTTATGAGTTTTCTTTCTTCGATGAAGCTATAGGTTTTGATTCACATATGATAAAGGAGTGTTTGATGGTTTTTTGTGGCCTTCTTCTTTCAGGGCAGTTTTCTACTAGAATACTGAGAAAATGATGTCTTAAAATCCTAGGATCCCCTCTCTCCGCAATTTGTCCTCATTTTCTTAGAAAATTTGAAAGAAAACTAAGAATTATGTTTTTGACCTTTCATTCTGGTTAATGGGATTTTTTTTTAGCCCAAGTCACATTGGCAAAAGAATTCTACACTTTGATTCTACAGTGCAATGGCATTAGCGTATGACATGGATGTGACATTTAATGTTTCATGCCTTGCATATATTAGTGGAGGGGGGAGTTAGAGAAAGATGTCCTGAGGGTGAAGCAAGACTTCTATTTTTCTTCAAATCTTCATCGCTTTTCTGCTTTCATCACAAAGGGGGATTATAATGCCTGAACAGCTGCAGGAAGACATCTCTTGGAATCCAGCAGCAGCTCCGAGATGCCGAGAAAAAAGTTTAAATAACATTTTCTACAGAATTCACATACTTACAGTTAATATTTTGGATCATTTCAAGAAAATGTAATCGTGAACTCTTCCCACTTTTTTCTTGTATGTTGCCATGACAACTAGGATCAGATTGTGTTCATAAGTAACTCAGTGGAATTGCATGAATCGCCTTACCAGTAAGCAGATCACTTATAACCTCATCTTTCCAATGAAAAATATTGTGGCTACTCACTTATTTTCTGTTCCATCCTTAGCAGAATATGTTGTTTAAGGGTTTTGTTTTGATTTTTTTTTTGGTGGTGATATTTAAATTGATAGCCAGACAAATAGCTAGTCACCCTTTTGAGAGCATTAGGCAGATGGTCGGCAGGGGGTTGATGGGATAAAATAAAGGTATAGATCAGCTGGAAATTAATAAATTGGATACAGATCAAAGTTGTGACTCTGACATCATTAGCAGCCTGTTCTCATTAAGAGAACTGACTATACTTGTTCAGGTATATAAATTCTCCCTTTTTCAAATATTTAACATTTTGGCTCTACATGGAAGCAATATATGACAGTGCAGAGAAAAGAGGGTACCTCATTGAAAATGAAATCTCTCCATATTATAACTCTTTTTGCCCCAAGATGGTTTCTTTTCATACACCTGAGGAGAACTGGCATGCAGCATGTTTATTAAAATGACCATAGTGTTTACTAGGGCTAGTCTCACATCCTAATTACATCTACTAAGAAAATTATTCCAAGAGAGTGGTCTGGCCACTAAAAGTACCTGACCCATTTTACCTCTGTCACTATATAAGTGGTTATCTCTTCCAAGATTAGTATATAAAGAAATAACCTACTCACAAATTAAATAGCTTAGGGAGTGTGACATCTTGAGGATGAAGATTTGAGCTCCTGTTATGCAAAAGTAATATTTAAAGGTCTTCTATTCTATCCCAAAAGGAAATAATGCCTCTTTTCCTTTTCCTTTTTCTCTATCCCTGCCAGTTCCTAGGTACATGAAGTTCAAAGTTTCACAAGATAATCTAGGATGATTTAACAATAACAGCTACACACATCTCAACACTAATTAGTTTTGTTTCTTTTGGGGAACTGTAGTGGGGAATAAAGCATTTTATTTTCCCTATTCAGAAAGAGAGAGCATTGTTGGGTTTTCAGGAGAAAATTGAGTTATCCTTCTGTTTTGTTTTTTACTGACACATTCCCCCTCTCTCTCTACGTCTCTCTCTCTCTCTGTCTCTCTCTGTCTCTCCCCCCCCTTCGTCCCTCCCTCTCTCTCTCTCTCTCTCACACACACACTCTCTCTCTCTCTCTCTCTCTCTCTCTCTCTCTCTCTCTCTCTCTCTCTCTCTCTCTCTCTCTCTCTCTCTCCCTCAACCCAAATACACACAGGAAAGATTTAGTTTTCATGTTTCAGACTTTCAAAGTCAGAGAAGATGGCTACCAGCACTGGAGTTAGAGGAGGACAAAAATGGAGTGCCTTAAACAAAAACAGGCTTTCCATAGAAGAACGAAATAATGGGTTTCCAGAGTGTTCAGGAGATCATAAAGCCACAGTGAGGCAGCATATCTATGGTAGTGACTACACATTAGATTTCACATATTTGTGAACAACTGGTGCAAAAATCTCCATGCCCCAGTTTGCCATAGGGAGTGGAGCTGTTCACCTTTGAATCATTATGAGAGTCTGACCAATGAGCATTTAGGTTAGGGTTCAAAGCCAGATTTTTTTTGTTTTTTTTTTTTGAGATGGAGTCTTGCTCTGTCGCCCAGGCTGGAGTGCAGTGGCGTGATCTCGGCTCACTGCAAGCTCCCCCTCCTGGCTTCAAGCAATTGTCCTGCCTCAGCCTCCTGAGTAGCTGAGATAACAGGCATGTGCCACCATGCCCAGCTAATTTTTGTATTTTTAGCAGAGACAGGGTTTCACCATGTTGACAGTGGAGTGTAGTTGTACTTTCACCTGTGTGTTAGCATATGTCTTAGGGTTCCCTAGAAGCAGGTCCTGAGAAAGACCAGAAATAATCTAGTTCTTTTTCAATTCATTTTATCAATAATGTAATGGAGGTCTAGAGAGAACAAACAATGTGTTTAGGTTTCCTCTCATGATTGATAAACCCTGGAAATCAGAGGTTCTGATTTCCAGCCAAACATTGCATGATTATTTACCTGTTTGCATCCACACATGCATTCCACCATTGTAGGTTGTTTTGAGAGCAGCAGCCTGACATCATTTAGGATAGGCCAGGTTGTACTGAGGTAGTAAATGACCCCAAATTTAAATGACTTAAAAAAAAAACAATTGATTTCTTGTGCACATTTTATGTCCATCAAAAGTCAGCTGGGGTCTCTCCTGCACATTGTCATCATTCTCATTCAGAGACCCAGACTGGCAGAAAATGCTATCTGTAACATTATGCATCGTTTTATGGGAGAGAAGGAAAGTATGGTGTATTAGTCCTTTTTCACACTGCTATAAGAAATGCCTGAGACGGTAACTTATAAAGTGAAGAGGTTTAATTGACTCACCGGTCCAAATGGCTGGGAAGGCCTCAAGAAACTTACAATCATGGCAGAAGGTGAAGGAGAAGCAAGCACCTTCTTCACAGGCCAGCAGGAGAGAGAAAGAGCAAAGGGGGAAGTGCCATTTTAAACACTCAGATTTCATCATAACTCACTCACCATCACGAGAACAGTATGGGGAAAACCACTCCCATGATTCAATCACCTCCCACCAGGTTCTTTCATCCACATGTGGGGATTACAATTTTAGAGAAGATTTGGGTGGGGACACAGAGCCCACTCAAACCATATCAAATGGCAAAGCATAGAGTGTCTTTTGATCCGCTACTTGGCAACAGTGCATGTCATTGCTCTGTTTCATTGGCTAAAGCAATTCTTAATGTGCTAGAATATTTGTAAGCCTTCTTAATGACTGTCCTTGTATTACCCTTGCCTAGCAAACTACAGATGTTTAACAAATGCTTGATGAATAAATAAATGATTAATGAACCAGTGAATATTTATATACATTTCTTTGTTTGAGATGCATAAACTATTTTGGGTAATGTAAATTGGCATATATTAAGGTTATTTTTTTTTCCTTCACATAGCCAATTCATCATAATTGTGGCCATTGAGCCTGTGTGCTAGACTTCAAGCCAAGTGCTTTAGAGATTCATTTAGTCATCATAACAATCCTGTAAGATACCTGTTACTATCATTTCTATTTTATAGTTGAGAAAATTGAAGTACAGAGAGATTATCATTTATTCAAAGTCACATTGTGACAAAGTGGTGAAATCAAGTCTAAATTCATGTCTATTTGGCTCCAAAGCCCATGTTATTAGCTATTTATTGTACTATTCTCCCTTAACTTCCCTTTCTGAACTTTTCATAGCCTAGGTAAGGATAGTTCCAAAAATGTCCTAGCAAGACCATTTATTGCAGTCAGTTCATAGGTAAATATGAAATCAATCAACGTAAGTACAGTGGCTAAGAGAGGCATTTTCAAACTGGAGATGTCCAAAACCTCTTCTAATATTCGGTATTTTACACTTTTTCTAGCTCTTGACACTGTGGTTACCAAATGCAAAAACCTGAGGTGTCCACTGGATGCTTATACAAATATTTAAAGAGGTCCAAAGTTCTTATCTGGGGCAAACTGGACACTTGGCCCCACTGGCTGCCTATTCCGAAGCTACGGAAATTGAGCTGCCTTTCTGCCTGTCAGAGAATCAGGCTCAGCTTATAATCACAATGTAATGACCACTCTGCCCCCTGGTGGAAGGGATGTGTGCCGCTGTCCTAGGTCCTGAAACAACAGTTAGCCATGAGTCACAGCTCTTTCTCATATCCTGTGATTCCAGGCGAGATCTTGGTCTGACCCATGACATTGCTCAGTGGCTCCTCATTTCTTTTGTCCATCGTGATAAACAATAGAGCTGATTTCATGTAATTTGTATGGTTCTGTGTCTTCCTAAACTTACTAATTTTGTCCAGGAAGTAGAGAACATCTTTTTTTTCTCTGTGTATTCTGATCTTAAAAGTTTATGTCTCCTCAGGTCTTGTGGCTATAGCTTGTTGCAATTATCTCAGTAAAAACATGGAATAAATATACTAAAGGTGGCAGAGTGACCACAAAGGAGCAGATAAAAACATAGGCTTTGGAACCAGTCTGACGATGGTTGAAGCTGAGCTCTCAGATTCTTACAAGCTGAGCAACTTTGGGAAACTTTCCTGACTTCTTTGAGTCTCAGCTTTCTCATCTTAAAAATGAGATTATGACTATGCCTAACTCAGAAACTTATGGGAAACCTTAAATAAAATTTTGTTTGTAAAATATTCAACATGGATCTTGGCTCCTGATAAGTATGCAGTAGTTATTAGCTGCTACTGTCATTTTGTAGCAGCTGTTGTTATTTTGATTAGTCTTATTATACTTTCTACTCATTGGGAAATTAACTTTGATATAACACCTGTCATAGGTTTGCTTACTGTAATTAATATTTTGAGGAAGAATCCATGGAAATTGTTAACTATCCATTTTTCCATTCTGTAACCCACTGTTAAATAAGGTATGCAGAACAGAGAATGTTATCTCAGCTGTTTCTTCTCACCCCTTCCAAAAATGCCAATTTCATTAAGGATGAAATGCCATTTTCATTCTATAACAAATGCCCATTTGTTATAGAAGATGTAAAATTTTTTTCTTGCAGGAGTTCTTGCTTCCTGCAAAGCTGAAAATATTCTTCACTGTTAGTCAATGAACCTTTTATAAGAATTAGTTGTAAGAAAGTTTTTCCCAAGTATACTTATCTACCTTCTTTTGTCCAAAAAAATAAATGAATATTATGTAACCTAGTTTTTTTTCCTCTGTCTTAGCAGCTAGGAAATGTATAGCTAGACTCAGTTTTTGATAGTTGTAGTGAGTTCATCTCAAATGCCTGGTATGACCTGCACTCCCTCCTCCTTCAGATAATCTTTTTCTATTTTTTATCGTTAAATGATTTATCTTTGCATGCACAACCTACCAAAATTTATTTTTTTATCATTTATAATTCTTATGGATAGTCAATCTATTTTACACTACATTTTGTCAGCTGCTATAAATATTTTAATATAAAAGAACATATTCTAGATATATAAATAAGCCATAATCCTAATTAACTTAATATATTCCATGTAACAATTGTATTTAAGGAGTTATGAAAAATAAGCAGCTAATTTTTATATTACCATGAATGAAACAACTAGAACTAGAAATTAGATTAGCATGGTTCACTCAGTGTTGTTTCTTAAGTAGGCTATTACAGTATACAGCCGTGAATACCAAAAGACAAGCGTGCTGGTGGGATTAAGAACCTGGGCTTTGACTCAAAATGTTTGCAACTCTCTTTTGTTACCTGTGTGATTTGGACAAGCTACATGATTTTTGTGTTTGTTGTCCCTTATTTGTGAAATAGAGTGGTTATGAGAGTTAAATGAGATACAAATTAAAGAGACTTGCTACATAGTAAGTACTCAATTAATGTTAGCTGCTTCTTTGCCTAGAATGACCAATAATAAGAATTACTATTAGGCTGGGTACAGTGGCTCAAGCCTGTAATCTCAGCCCTTTGGGATGCCAAGACAGGCAGATCACTTGATGTTAGCAGTTCAAGACCAGCCTGGCCAACATGGTGAAACCTCATCTCTACCAAAAAATACAAAAATTAGCCAGCTGTGATGGTGTGCCCCTGTAGACTCAGCTACTTGGGAGGCTGAGGTGGGAGAATCTCTTGAACCTGAGAGGCCAAGGTTGCAGAGAGTGGAGATTGTGCCATTGCACTCCAGCCTGGGCAACAGATGGAGACCCTGTCTCACAAAAAAAATAAGAAGAAGAACTACTATTACTGTTATTATTATTGCTGTTATTCTTCTCTGGCCATGCTGTTTCAATTTGCAAGACAAGCAAACAAAATTGAAAAGCATTTATTATCTCCCTTCCCAGTTTAATTTTCCCTATGTAATATTTATCACCATCACACATAGTATGCATTTTACTCATTTGTTTGCTCATTTTCTATCTCCCCTACCAGATTGTAAAATGTAGACAGAGCTTCTTATTTGTTTTTTGATTTGTTTTCTTTCATATTCTCAGCACCCAGTACAGTGCATTGTGTGTAGTATGTGCTTAGTAAGTATTTAATGAATGAGTAAATAGATGAATGAATAGTCTATCAAGAGTAAGTACTTATACTAGCATTTAGTGGGACACAGGACTCATTAACCCAGAATGTAAAAATGATAACAAAAAGGTTATATGAGTCTACCTGAACCCTATATAATTCATCATAGAGCCAACCTGAGCATTATTATTTGTCACAACTGTGAAATTCTAAATAGTGAGTTTTGAAGATCAATTTTAAGATTCTCCTTTTCAAAAAATTGGTGACCATTTCAGCCAGTATGACTGAGAGACGTTCTTACCACATTACATGTTGATAGCATGTTCTCTGTTATTAGAGATGATAGAGCCTATATACTTTAGCTGTTTGAACAGAATGTCTGTGTCTATTATAAAACCCCAGTTAACGCATTTTGTTTCATCATTTAATTCCTGCTAATCTCTTGCAAGTTTCTGGCTGTTCTGCCTAGCAATGGCCAATCCTTTTATCAGGGTTGTTACTATACTCTTTATCTGTGCGTTCAAAAAGTTCAGGCCATATGAATGTACAGCTCTCATTGACCACAATGTTCAGGTAGAGCCTGTGTTTCACTCTTCACTCCACCACTTACTAGCTGAGTGGCCTTAGTCAAATTATTTATATACAGTACTTTGAGAGGCCAAGGCAGATGGATTGCTTGTGCTCATGTGTTCAAGACCAGCCTGGGCAACATGGTGAAACCCTATCTCTACCAAAAATACAAAAAATTAGCCAGGCATGGTGGTTCACACCTATGATCCCAGCTACACAGGAGGGTGAGGCATGAGAATCACTTGAACCTGGGAGGCGGAGGCTACAGTGAGCCGAGATTGTGCCACTGTACTCCAGCCTGGGCAACAAAGCGGAGCCCCTATCTCAAAAAAAATTACTATATATATAATTACTATTTATCTGTAAAATGGGACTGAGGAGCATCCCTGATTCATGAGACTTTTGGGTGGCTTGCATGAAAGAAACCACCTAAAGTGCCGAGCCTATATTAAATGCCCAATGTTAGATTTTGTCATACATGTCTAATTATTATGTATCCTTAATTTGACACAGCATAGTTTTTAGAGGTCGTGGGAGTGATAGGTTGACCATTAGCAAAATTGTGACAAAATTGTGTACTTGATTTTGGTCTCTTCAGAAATATATCTGAAGACAATGAGTACAAAGGAAGGGAAAAAAGTGGTAGGTCTTGAATTTGGAAATCAAAACCAAACTTAAAGGAGAAAGCTATATTTAAAAAAAAGTCTCAGAAGAATTAATGATCAACTATGAGACGCAGAGCAGCAGTTGTTTTCACTGTGGCTCTGACTACCCTGTTGTGAGCTCCCAGGATCCACTGACCAGAAGCATGCTCTCGCATCAATAAGCCAGGCCATTGCAGCTAAGGATTGTACTTGGAAATAAACAAACCAAAGGAAAAAATATTTATCAGGCATTGACAAATTACTTGTAACCAAATAAGGGCATTCAAGAATTTGATCCTTGTTGACAATACCAGCCAGGAAATCTTAAGTATGTCAGGAAAAATAAAGGCACATGAACAAAGCCCGCTCTTGGTAGTAAAAGGTCAGGATTTGAATTAGAGAAGGTACTTAGGGAATTTTCTTTGTGTTTTGTTTGAGGAGATGCTGTTTTATTTTATTATTTATTTAGTTTTCTCATATGAAATCATCTAGATAAGAGCAAGGTTGAACTCTAGTGGTGAAAAGCCCAAACTGCAAGCTGTTTAAAAATCTCTCTACAAATGAAATAATGGCCCTGGAACGCTGTGCCTAAATAAAGAGATTCAGGAGGCTGCAAGCTCCAGCGACAGCAGCAGACTTGACTTTAAAAGAGGAGTCTGTTTGAAAGCACCCAGGTTTCCTCCCATATGGTATGACTGTTATGGCTGCATCAAGGCAGCACGCTGTTCTAGGGCAAATGCCAAGGGACGGTATTTTTAGATTTCTCAAAAGCAACTCTGAATATATATGAATCTACAAGGATAGCATTCATGAAGTAATGTGCTGAAAATAAATTTTATTACAAATTCCTTAAGCCAACCTTGACTGTAACCATGTTAATAAGGAACAGGACCAGCCTGAGTTTCATTCATTCCACAAACACAAATTAAGGCCTTTCTCTAGGTAAGACACTGTTGGAGGACATAAAGAAGCATTAGGTAAGTGTCTTGCTTTCCCGGGTGTAAGATTTCCCCTTGTTTCTTCAGCGGAAACACAGGTGTAGGGAACTCGCATAGCTGAGCTAATCAGACTAAAGAGCCTCTGAAGACTACTGTGAACAGCACCTACCCACAGCCCTTGGAGTTGTGTACTTTAGACTTGTACGTGCTTGCCTTGGTCTTTGCACAATATCACACTGTCTCTGATTATCTTGCTCTTGTTGGAAGCTAAGAATCTATGTAGATTGCATCCATGAACGAGTAGAAAAAATCTACATATCATTCAGAGACAAGGGTATCATTTGCTCTTGTTGGTTGGTTACGTGCTGTCCTTTAAAATTTTCAGTGGGCTAGTCAACAAGTCAGGCTTAATTGCTGAGATTGTCACTGGGCATTATGTAAAAATGGTATTTAGTGTGTGTTAGTGAGCCAATCTTAAAAGAAATAAATTTTCAGAAGTCAAGACAGGTGGATCTGGCTTCAGGAATGACTGGATTTAGAGACTTACATGCCATATTTTTATCCCTGTTAAATCCCTATTATTCTCCATTATGTGTGTTTTCCTCCTCTATTTGTCTCCATCTCTCAGCTAATTCTCTTACTGAGAATTATGTTGGCTCCTGTCCTGCCATAGACAGACTTTCTCCATGAGGCAAGCAGTATGATTGGGCCCCTTAAAAGTCACAGCCTAAGAATGATACAATGGATATTGGGTACTTAGGGGGAAGAGTGGGAGGGAGTGAGAGATAAAAGACTACAAATATGGTGCAGTGTATATACAGGTGATGGGTGCACCAAAATCTCACAGATCACCACTAAAGAACTTACTCATGTAACCAAATACCACCTGTACCCCAATAACTTATGGGGGAAAAAGTGACGGCCTTAGATCCACAGCCTGAGAGGCAAGGGAAGTCTGTTTCTCAGATTCATCATTTAATTCTCAGATGTCCTCTGATTGGCCAGGCTTAGTTTGTGTGTCCATCTGTTAGACAAATTTTGAGCCACAGAGGCATATCTCTGTGCTAGGACACGCTATGTCTGTATCAGAAGAAGGTGAGGTAGAATTGTTCCATGTTAGGCTACCATGTTAACTTCAATCTACTCTAAGGAGCTCTTTAGAAAAAGAATTCTGTGCCCATACGTAGTTAAGAATTTTTTTCAAATCTGGTTTTATTACAGGGCTGCTCAGAAACTTTAAGATGCTACCATATGTTGCAGATCTTCACGAAATGAACATGGAATGCAGCAATTATTATTAATCCTTTTTTGTCCAGATGACAGTCTGCCACTGCAAATTGATAAGCCTTTGGCAAAGCATGCAACTCTAGAGAAACAATACTGATAGGCTGTTCCCCTTCCAAATGTTATTAATAAGCACTGCCCTCCTAGATTTCTGTTTCTTATAACCAGTATGTCTGATTAATAGAACTGTTCTGATTTATATTTTACATTTTCTCATTCGTTTAACAAATATTTACTGGGTGCCTAACATGGTTCTTGGTGCTGTAGATAGCAGTGAATAAAACAGACAGCATGTGAGCCCTGACAGAATTATATTCCAGTGGGGAGACTGACAAAAAGACAAAACAAAAAATATTTAGTAAGCCCTCACTTAATATCCTTGATAGATTCTTGGAAACTGACTTTAAGTACAACTACATATACTGAAAGCAATTTTACCTAGCCTAACATATAGCAACAGGAGTTAAGTTCTTTTGCCGTATTTCTGGTCACAAAATTGCCAGACTTCTAATGAAAGACCCAAAACACGTTTAATATTAAACATTGAAATTAATGTGAACTATACTTACATTTGAAAAAGATTAATCAAAACAAGTGAGATAATGATTTATCCAGTTCTTCCAGCTCAGGGTCTCAGGTGCCTGGAATCTGTCCCAGTGACTCAGAGCACAAGGTAGGAACCAGCCTCAGACAGGACACCAGCCCATTGCAGGTGCACTCACACACACACGTACTCAGATGGAAACCATTTAGACACACCCATTAACCTGACATGCACAGCCTTGGGATGTGGGAGGAAACCAGAGGACCCGTAGAAAACTCACATAGACATGGGGAGAATGTGCAGACTCCACAGAATCAATTACTTTTCTCATCAACATTGTAATGAAACATTGAACAAAATGGTATTCTTCAAGGATCTGCCATATAATGTGAAGTAATGATAAATGCTTCAAAGAAAAATAAAGCAGAGGGGAAAAGAGAATAAAGAGTTAGATCCACTATTCTGTTCATGGAAGTCTTCTCTGAGAGAATGAAACTTGAGCATAGTCCTGACTGCTACATGGGAGCCAGCCACTTGGGTATCCCGGGCAGAGGGGCTAGTGCATACAAAGCTCCAGGGGTAAAGATACACCAGCATGCTTGGGAAAATGCAAGAAGGCTACTGATTAAGAGAGGTAGGAAACCTTTGCTATTACCATGTAGTGGGGAAAGGGTAAAAGATTTAAGCAAATGAGCAAAAGTCTGAGTTGCTGAGTTGTGCTAGGAAAACCAAGCCAGCAGCTACTGGGTGTATTTTAGAGGTGCATTACAGGAAAGAGGAGTTAGGAGACCAGAGTGGTTTTAGGTAGTGTGGGCATAAGCTAGGGTGGTGGCAGTGGAATGGGGAGAAGGCAATCACTGGACTTCATGTTACTGGGTTGGTACATTCTACACAGGCTTCAAGGCAAATGAAATGTTGGGAAGGATGAATAAAGAGCTAGATCTCCTAGATACCACTGGGAAAGATGCCTCAATCACAAATTAGGAAGTCAAGAAGACTGGTGCAAGAAGAGCTCAGAGACCACTGGGTAGCAAAGACCACGTAGAGACTATAAACACTCAAGCCCATATCAGCCCTACACTGTCCTATGTCCTACTTCCTGGAGACTCTGAGGAGAGGCAGAGGACTGATGTACTTATTTGAACAAAGGTACTAATCATTCATATACCTACATTCCAAAAGCTGCTGCTTCCAACTCTGAGGTGTTGGAGGTAAATAAATGCCATTTCAAGCCTGCTGGCCACACAGATTAGGGCCGTACTAGGAGACACTATAGCACAGTGGTTTACGATGTGCACCTGGCCCGATTCTACTGTTTCTTAGTTATGTGAACCTTGCCAACCTCTGTGTGTGTCAGGTACCACATCTATACAATGGAAATAATTATAATGATACTTAGATCAGGATTTTATGACAATTAGATAAAAGAATCCATGCAGAATCCTTAGAACAGTGTCTAAAACTCTATGAAAAAAGAGAGTGCTGTCTTTATTCTGTAGACTTTTCTACTTAGCCCCACTCTTCCTGTCCTATATCCTCACCTTCCACCATAACAGAGCATCAAATAAAAACTAAGAGGGAAAGGCTAAATTGATCCTTATAACAAAGAATGGAGAGAGAAGGAAAGGGAGCTAGATCTGGGATTGGAGACAATTGCAGAAGTGAGGAACAGAATTTAATGTTTTAAAGCTGGACTTCCTGATATAGCAGACACTAAACACATGGTGGGTATTTAATTTTAAATTAAGTTAAATTGAAAATTCAGTCCCTCAGTCACACTAGCCATATTTTAAGTATAGTCACTGTCCCCCTGGACAGCCCAGCTCCAAAGTGCCAGATTCTACCTCATGCATGATTCTCTCCAACCTTAATCTAGTGGCTTGATAGAACATTCATTTTTACTGAATGACATCCCATTGTCTGAATGTATCACAGTTTATTTATCCATTTACCTATTGAAGGACATCTTGGTTGCTTTCAGTTTATAGCTATTTTAAATAAAGCAGCTGTAAACATTCACACGATGGTTTTTGTGTGGACATGAGTTTTTATATCAGGTGAGTAAACACCTAGGAGCATGAATCTTGGAACATATGGTAAGCCTCTGTTAGCTTTGCAAGAAACTGTAAAACCTCTTCCAAAATGACTATACCATTTTGCATCCACTGCAATAGGTGCAACTTCCTGTTGCTCTGCATCCTCGCCAGCAATTGATGTTGTTAGTTTTTTAAATTTTAATTACGCTAATAGTTATGTAGTTGTATCTTATGGTTGTTTTAATTTGTACTTCTGTGATGGTAGATTATATTTAGCATATTTCCATATTCTTCTTTGCCTTCTTTATATATTTCTTGGTCAGGTGTCTGTTTAGATCTTTAGCATATTTTTTCATTGGCTTATTTTCTTATTGTTGTGTTTTAAGAGTTCTTGTATATTACAGATTCAAGTCCTTTTTTAAATACATTGTGTTAGGCCATTCTTGGATTGCTATAAAGAAATACCTGAGACCGAGTAACTTACAAAGAAAAGAAATTTAATTGGCTCATGGCTCTACATGCTTTATAAAAAGCATGATCCTGGTATCTACTCAGCTTCTGGGGAGGCCTCAGAATCTTACAAACATGGCAGAAGGCAAAGGGGGACCAGATGTTTTACATGGTGAGAACAGGATCAAGTGGGGGAGGGAGGTGCCACACACTATTAAACAATCAGATCTCAGGAAAACTCACTCACTACAGCAAGGACATCATCAAGCCATAAGGAATCCACTTTCATGACCCAAACACCTCCCACCACGCCCCACCTCCAATATTGAGGATTACAATCCAAACCTCATAATCCTGCCCCTGGCCCCACCCATCTCATGTTCTTCTCACATTGAAAAATACAATCATCTCCTGCCAGTAGTCCCCCAAAACTCTCAACTCATTTCAGCATTACTCAAGAGTCCAAAGTGCAAAGTCTCATCTGAGACAAGCCAAGTCTCTTCCACCTATGAGTCTGTAATATCAAAAATAAGTTTTTTACTTCCAAGATACAAGGGGGTGGGGTACACAAATTAGTAAACATTCTCATTCCAAAAAAGGAGAAATTCACCAAGAAAAAAAGGAGTTATAAGCCCACGCAAGTCTAAAACCCAGCAAGGCAGTCATTAAATCCTGAAGCTCCAAAATAATCTCCTTTGACTCTATGTCCAACATCCAGGACACACTGCTGCACGGAATGGGCTCCCAAAGACCTGGGAAACTCTGCTACTGTGGCTTTTTCATGCTGAGATTGCGAGCTGCTGGTGGCCCTACCGTTCTGGGATCTGGAGAATAGTGGGCCCCTTCCCAGAGCTTCACTAGGCAATGCCCCAATGAGAACTCTGCATGGGGCTTCCAACCCCACATTTTCCCTCTGCACTACCACAGTAGAGGCTGTATGTGAGGGCTCCACTCCTGCAACAGACTTCTGCCTGGACACCAAGGCTTTTCCATAAATTCTCTGAAATCTAGTCAGAGACTTCCAGAACTTCTTCATACTTGCACTCGGTGAGCCTGCAGGCTTAACACCACATGGAAACCACCAAGGCTTATGGCTTGTGCCCTCCAGAACTGTGGCTTAAGCTGTAACTGGGCGCCTTCAAACAATGGCTAAAGCTGGAGCAGCCTGGATACAGGAAGCAGTGTCCAAGGCTGATCAGGGGTGCAGGGTCCTGGGCCTGGTCAACAAAACCCTTCTTGCCTTCTAGGTCTCTGGGCTTGTGATGGGAGGGGGCTGCTTTTTCTCTGAAAGGCCTTTGAGAGCCTTTTCCCATTATCTTGGTGATCAACACTTAGCTCTTTTTAGTCATGCAAACCTCTCTAATAAGTGGTTGCTCCACAGAATTCATCCCCCAAAAAGGCCCCCTTTTTTTGGCCTCATGGCTAGGCTGTAAATTTTTCAAACTTTTACACTCTGCTTTCTGTTTAAATATAACTTCCAAATTTAAGTAACTTCTTTGCTCCCACCTCTGAGAATAGGTTTTTAGAAGCAGCCAGGCCAAGTCTTAAACACTTTGCTGCTTAGAAATATCTTCTGTCAGATACCTCAAGTCATCACTCTTAAGTTCAAACTTCCTCAACTCCCTAGGGCATGAACAGAATGCAGTCAAGCCCTTTGCTAAGGCATAACATGGGTGGTCTTTGCTCCAGTTCCCAATAAGTTCCTCATTTTTATATAAGACCTCATCTGCCTGGACTTTGCTGTCCATATAACTATGGAGCATTTTGGTCACAATCATTTATCCAGTATCTAAGAAGTTCCAAACTTTCTCTCATCTTCCTATCTTCCTCTGAGCCCTCCACACTCTTCCAACCTCTGCCTGTTATTTCATCCTACATTTTCAGGTCTTTTTATAGCAATACCTCACTCCTGATACCATTTTCTGTGTTAGATCATTCTTGCATTGCAATTAAGAAATAACTGAGACTCGGTAATTTATAAAGAAAACAAACTTAATTGGCTCACACTCTTGCAAGCTTTATAGGAAGTATGGTGTTGGCAACTGCTTCCTGAGGCTTCTAGGTATAGCATGGGTGGCTTCTGGAGAAGCCTCAGGAAGCTTACAGTCATGGTAGAAGGTGAAGAGGAAGCAGGCATCTCACATGACAAGCAGGAGCAAGAGAGACATGGGAAAGTGACACATACTTTTAAATAACCAGATCTTGCAAGAACTCACTACTGTGAGGACAGCACCAAACATGAGGGATCTGCCCGCTGAGGTGACCCAAAAGCCTCTCACAAGGCCTCACCTCCAAAACTGAGGTCTACAATTCAACATGAGATTTACAGGGGACAGCATCCAAACTATCTCAAGTGTTTTGAAAACATTGTTTCCCATCCTATGGCTTGTCTTTTCATTCTCTTAATGTCTCCTGCACAGCAGAGCTTTTTAATGTAATAAATCTACCAATCAATTTTTCTTCCATGTATTGTGCTTTTGGTGCTGTATCTAAAGACTAACCCTCAAACCTAAGGTCATGTAGATTTTCTTTCATGTCTTCTTTTAAAAGATGTGTGGTTTTGCCTTTTAATTTAGGTCTATGCTATATTTTAAGGTAACTTTTGGAAAATGTGTAAGATTGTGTCTAGATTCATTTTTTTTATATAGAGACATCCAATTGTTCCCACACTAATTGTTGAAAAGACTGTCTTTTCTTCATTGAATTATCTTTACATCTTTGTGGAAGAGCAATTGACAACATTTGTGTAAGTCTTTTTCTATTTTATTGATCTTTGTGTCCATTCTTTTTCCAATACTATGTTATCTTGATTTCTAGGTTTATAGAAAATCTTAAAGTTAGGTATTGTGATTCCTCCATGTCCTTCTTCACTATTGTTTTAGCTATTCTAAGTTTTTTTGTCATATAAACTTTAGAATCAGTTTGTCAATATCTATAAAATTTCTTGTGGAAATTTTGAGTAGAATTATGTTGAATCTATAGATAAAGTTGAAAAGAATTGCCATCTTAATAATATTGAGTCTTCCAATCCAGGAACATGGAAGATCTCTATCTATATCTTCTTTGATTTTTTTCTACAGAATCTTATAGTATTTTGCATACAAATCCTATAAACATGTTAAATTCACACGAAGTATTTCTTTTTGTGGGTATACAACTAAGTAGTATCTTTTTAAATTTCAAATTTCAGTTGTTAGTTACTAATATATAAGACAGCAATTAACTCTTTATCTTGACCTTTTATCCTGCAAGCTTACTATACTCACTTATTAGTTCTGTTAGTTTTTTGTTGATTCTTTCAGTTTTTCTGCGTAGATGATTATATCATCCACAAATAAAGACAATTCTATTTCTTTCTTTCTAATCTGTATACATTTTATCTCTTTTTCCTGTCTCACTGAACTAGCTAGGACTTCCAGTATGATATTAAATAGGGGTGTTAAGGGGAGATTCTTGCCTTGTTCCCAATCTTAGAGGAACCTGTCCAGTCTCTCATCATTAAGTATGATGTTAGCTTTAGCTATTTTGTAGATGTTCTTGATTAAGTGGAGGAAGATTCTCTTTATTATTAGTTTTCTATGTTTTATTTTGCTGAATGCTTGTTTAGCATCAGTTGATTTGATGACATAACCTTTCTTCTTTAGCCTACTGATATAGTGGGTTACATTGATTGATTTTTGAATGTTGAACCAGCTTTGCATACTTGGAATAAATCTAACTTAATTTTGATGTATAATTTTTATACATTATTGTATTTAATTAGGTAATATTTTCTTGAGGATTTTGCATTTTTGTTCATGAGATATATTCATGTGTGTTTTATTTTTCTTCAAGCGTTTTTGAGATTAGATTAATACTAGATTCCTAGAATATTTTAGAAGTGTTTCATCTGCTGCTATTTCCTAGAAGAGATTGTGGAGAATTGGTATAATTTCTACCTTAAATGTTTGTTAGAATTTACCAGCTAACCCATCTGAGTCTAGCTTTTTTTTAATGAAGGTAGTAATTATTGATTTGAATTATTGAATAGACATAGGGCTATGCTGGTTATCTATTTATCTATGTACATTTTAAAAGTTTGTGTCCTTCAAGAAATTGCTCTGTTTAATCTAAATTATCACAGTGGTCATAGAGCTGTCTGTGCATAGTATTCTTTTATTATCCTGTAGATGTCCAGTGGATCAATAGTGATGAACTTACTTTCATCTCTGATGTTGCAACTTGTGTCTTCTTTTTTTTCTTTTCACGGTTAGCCTGGCTAGAGGTTTGTCAATTTTATTAATCTTCTCAAAGCCCCAGTTTTTAAATTCCATTGATTTTCTCTTTTGTTTTGTGTTTTTACTTTCACTGATTTTTATTTTAATTTTTATTATTTCACTTATTCTGCTTCTTTAAATTTAAATTGCTCTTTTTTGCTCAGTTTTCAATAGCAGAACTTTAGGACACAGAATTTTGATAATCCTTATTTCCTAATATGTACATGCAGTGCCTTAAATGTCCCTCTAAGAACTACTTCCTCTGTGTCCCATGTGTTTTCATAAGTTGTATTTTCCTTTTCATTTAATTAAAAATATTTTAAAAGTTTTATTGAGATATCTTATTTGACCCATGGTTTATTTAAAAGTGCATTTTCAGATACAACTTTCTGTTATTGATTTTGAGTCTAACTCTCTTGTGGTCTCAGGACGTATTTTGTATAAATTCTATTCTTTTAAATTTGTTCAGGTATGTTTTATGCTTGAGGATGTGGCTTACGTTGGTGATTGCTCCATGTGAACTTGAGAAGGATCTGCTGTTGTTGGATGGATTATGCTGTAAAATATCAATTAGACCAAGTTCATTGATGGTGCTGTTCAGATCATTTATAATCTTATGACTTTCTGTCTGCTTAGTGTATCACTTACCAATAAAGAGATGTTGAAATCTCCAACTATGATGGTGGATTTATTTGTTTCTCCTTACAGTTATTCAGTTTTTGCCCTATAGATTTTGGTGTTCTCTTTGTAGTTGCATATACATTTTAAATTGTCATGATGTTTTTGGAGAATTGTCCCCTTTACAATTATAATAATGCTCATCTTTGCCCCTGATAATCATTTTTGTTTTCAAGGCTGCCTTGCCTAAAATTAATTTAGCCACTCCAACTTCCTTTTGACTAATATTAGCTTGGTATCTTTTTCTATTTCTTTTCTTTCAGCCTGAGTCTTTATACATAATGTATGTTTCTTGTACACAATATATAGTTAGAATTGTTTTTATGTCCACTGTAACAATCTCTTTTAATTAGTGTTTATAGAGCATTCCAATTTAAAGTTATTGTTTATATGGCTGGGTTATCATCTACCATGTATCTGTTTTCTATTTATTGAATTGTTTTTTTTATTCTTTTTATTCTCTTCCTACCTATCTCATTTTTCTGACTACTCTGGTTTCAAATGAGCATTTTATATAATCTTATTTTATCTCCTTTCCTAGCATATCAATTATATTGAAAAATTTTTTGATGGTTACCCTAAATTTACAATGTATTTTAAATTAATATAAGCCAACCATCAAATAACACTGTACTGATTCACATGTAATGCAGGTACATGAAAATAAGATATTCCCAATCCTCCCTTTTGTGCCCTTACTGTCATTAATTCACTTATCCAGATCCTATAATCGCCCAGTATATTATCATATTACTTTCAATACATACTTGTCTTTTAGATTAATTTAAAATAATAAAAATACAATATTTTATCTTATCTTCATTGATTTCTTTTCCAATACTATTCCTTTTTTGTATATAGTTCCAGGTTTCTTGCCTATATCATTTTTTTTCTACCCAAAAAACTTATTTTAACGTTGCGTGCGGGACAGGACTGCTGGTAAGTTCTCTCCATTTTGTTCAACTAGTGAAGTCTTTCTTCTTCATTTTTGATGGATAATTTCACTGTATATAGAATTCTGGATTGGTGTTTCTTTTTTCCAGCAATGTATTGCTGCTTGGGCTGCCATAACAAACTACCATAGACTTGGTGGCTTAAGCAACAGAAATTTATTTTCTCGTAGTTCTAGAGGCTGGAAGTCCAAGATCAACTTGGTTTCAACTCATTTGTTTCCTAGTGAGGGCTGTCCTCCTGGACTGCAGATAACCACCTCACTGTGTCCTCACATGGCTTTTCCTCAGTGCATTCAAGTGGAGACAGAGTGTGTGTGAACTCTGTGGTGTCTCTTACAAGGACACTAGTCCTACCAGGTGAGGGCCCCACACTTATGACCTCATTTAACTTTAATTACTTCCTTAAGAGGCCCATGTCCAAACATAGCTGCACAAGGGATTAGGACTTCAGCATATGAACCTAGGGGACACGCAGACATTCAGCCCATAACACATACCTTGAATATTTCATTTCACTCTCCTCTTGTTTGCATGCTTTCTAACAAGCAATCCACTGTAATTTGTATTCTTGTTCCTCTGTAGGCAAAGTTCTCCCCCATCGCTGCCTCTGTTTCTTTTTGTTTGTTTTGCATTTTGGAATGCCTTATAATCTTGAAAGAATAATAAATCAAGATTTATTCTTTGTCCTTAACTCACTTAGTTTATTATATGCCTAGCTGTCATTTGTTTGTCTTTTTTTGGTGGGGGAGCAGGTTGTTTATGTTTTACACTGGTGCCGTAGCTGGGATTACAGGCACCTGCCGCCATGCCCAACTAATTTTTGTATTTTTAGTAGAAACGGGATTTTACCATGTTGGTTAAACTGGTCTCAAATCCTTGACCTCAGGTGATCGGCTCTCCTCAGCTTCCCAAAGTGCTGGGATTATAGGCATGAGCCGCCGTGCCTAGGCTGTCATTAATTTTGAAAAGTGCTCAGCCATTATCACTTCAAATATTTTTTCTTCTCCATTGTCTCTTAATTTTCCTTCTGGTATTCTAATTATACATATGATATACCTTTTGTAATTGTCCCACAGTTCTTGGATGTTGCTTGTTTTTAAAGAATTGTTTTTCTTCTTTGCATTTCAGTTTGGAGAGTTTCTACTGACATATCTTCCATGCTGTCACTGTGATTCTTTCTTCACTCCATGGATGGCATTCTTCATTTCTGGTACACTGTTTCTGATTTCTAGTTTGGGTTATTAATGCTGTTTCTATTTCCTTTTGATTATTTCTTAGAGTTTTCATCTCTCTTTTTATATTACCCATATGCTCTTGTAGGTATGGTGTCTACTTTTCCATTAGAGCTCTTAACATCTTAATCTTCATTATTTTAAATTTCTGTTGGATAACTCCAACATCTGTGTCATATCTAAGTCTGGTTCTGATGCTTCCTTTGTCCCTTCAGACTGTGTTGTTTTTTGGTTTGTTCTTGTTTGTTTTGCATTTTGGAATACCTTATAATTTATTGTTGAAACCTGAACACTTACTAGGAACTGAATTAAATAGTCCTATGGTGTAAGGATTTATGTTAATCTGGCCAGAAATTCAGCTGTGTGTAATGTTTGCTGTGGCTATAGATGCCAGCAGCTTCAAATTCCTCTAGAGTTCTTGTTTGAGTTCTTCTTCTCTCTTGACTTTGGGCTTCCCCAGGTACTCCGTTTCAGAGAGATTCTGTGTCTTGCAACTCAACCATAATCTGCTGTTCTGATACCAGAGCCCTGTTAGTGTGGTAACATAGTGTAGGTAAGGGGGCACATTCTGTATCCTTCCAATTAGATCTCAGTGTTTTAGTGGACCAGTGACTTGGGCTGTGACTTTCACAAGTGTGTCTCCTTCTTTTCCCCTGTTGAGTAGACTTCGTTATGGAGACACCTCTGGGCATATTTCACAATGATTACTCTCCCCTATTCCTTCCAGAGTCACAGAGTATCTTTCTTGGATCCTCACTGTGAGAATCTGGCAGAGGTTCCTAGATGTAAAAGCCATGAAGGTATGAGTCCCCCATAAGATGTGTCCTTGCTTAAATGTTCCTACCAGTTTATAGCACTAGCTTTTGCTCCAGATAAGCCAATCTCAGCTATGTCTCTCTGGATGACCCTATCTCTCCTGTTGATTTCCAGTTTGTTCATATTTTACTTGTTGTAAAAAGGCGTGTGTTGCCTCCCAAGTTCTTTACACATCTAAGCTCAAACCAGAAGTGATAGTATAGATTTAAATGAAATCCCCATAGCTAACAGAACTAGGATGAGTTTCATAGCTTAGGTGAGTTAACACAATAGGAGGCACCCTGAGAGGCTTATCTCATCTGTGGCCTTTATACAATTTAAAATACACGTCCAAAAGCTGAAACAAAGAACTGTTTTATCTGTTCTTTGTGCTCCTGTTAATATTACACTATTCAGGAAAGGGGCACTATTACTTCCTCTTTCTCCCACGAAGGTTGTAACCCTGAGGTTACACAGATGGTTGTTTACCTAGATCCCTAGAAAATGGCCTCTGTGACTCATTTTCTGCTCTCGATGCTTCCTTACACAAAAGATTGAGTGAATTTATGTTTATACAATGTCCTGAGACTCTTTTGTTGTTTAACAAGGTAGTCAGCCCCAAGCAGTGTTCTGTTTTCTTCCAAATAGATTCTGGAGAAACCTCAGCCTTGACTCTGACAGTGACAGACACCTCATTCAAAACTCTTAGAGATTTCCCTTGTGCTCCATGGCTGTTTCTGTGGAGCAGGAACACATTTTGGGGACCTATTTCTTATTATCTTGCTCTAAACATATTCAAAAGCTGCAAGGTTATTACCATAGAAGGTAGAATCACACGCAGTAACCTCATCTATAAAAACAGTCTCTATAGAACACAAGCATGTGTGGCTCAATATGAGTATTAGCCAGGGAGGGCTATTTGTTACTTGCAAAAAGCCACAGGGATCATATAACGGAGCACAGACATAACACCCAGACTCTCTGTGCTCTGTACAAAATGAAAGAAAAGCCACAGGAAAAAAAATAGGATCCATCACTTGTACTGTACTCTAAGTTGTCTGGGTGGTTTATGATCATTCATTAGTTATTCTTCACAGTACACTTGTGAGAAGACGTACTGGGTTCATTCAGAGGGAGGAGTATAGACCTTGAATTAAGCATTGTGGCTTTTCACTCCTTTTCCATCCTGTCCTGCGAGAATCCCTGGATAGGTATTGCTTTCAGATGATGGAGAGTTCAGGTTAAAAGAAAGGTAGGAATTTTCTGCTCACAACTTGCATCTGGTAATAAAAATTCTCCTTCAGAGAAATGAGAAAAGAATATATGACTGCAGCCAATGGAAACTGAGGATGCTTTCATTCAGGCCTCCAACAGTTTTGCTTCTGGATCTGGGCACTGACATATCTTTTCAGAGCCATCTTGCTGCAGAGTTGTTTACAGTTATTCACAGTGGTAGATATTCTCTGTGGACACAATTTAAAATTTTTGTCAAGATGAGGAAGAGTCAGGGGTTGGACAGTTACAGTACTTGGCCAATAAAAATATTGTAAGACATCAATATCATTCATCTGAAATTTTTCCTTGAACTGTTTCAGAAAATTGCATCAACTCGTTGTTTTAGTCTTTGTGGGAATACACCATCCACATGTAAACAGGGGCCTTGTGCTGTGTGAGTGTCTAGGACAGGCGCAAAATGTGCTCTGTTCTGAAAATGTGCTCAAAAGTGGCTGTTCCAGGGAACTCTGCTGCCTGTTTCTGAATGAAGCCAGATCTGCAGAGCCAGGAAATCACAGCTTCTTGGAAGAGGTCCATAGGGAGAGCAAATTCTATGAGCTCTGGATTGAATCAAGGGCTTTATGAGTATTTTGGAATTTTTTAGAAGAGCAGAGGGCTATCCATCCTAGGAGCCAAACTCCCTCTCAATTTGGGGTATGCTCTGATTTGAAGACAAATCAACTCCTGTTAACTTAAACCTTTGAAATTTTCCCATAACATCTCGGGTGGTCAACCCAAGTTTCCTAAACAGGGCACACAGCCTCTGGGGAGAGGAGGCCTTAACTTCCCACAGAGTGGTATAGTTATTCATTCAGAATACCAAGTCATTTCCTAGTTTTGCCATGTATTTCTTATATGTGGTAGAGAAAGTTATTTATTGCCTCTAAATCTCCATATCCTCATCTTTCAAATGGGGTAATAAGAGAATCTATTGTAGGGAGATGTAAGATTTAAATGAGACAATGAAGCAATGTATTTTCTGGAACATAATTAGTGCTCAGTAAATATTTAATGCTACTGTAGTTGCAGCAGCAGCAGCAAGAATGTTGCTGTCATCTTACTTGGATGAATTGCCTTGTGAAAATATCTAATGCCTTATGCTGATTTGGGTGTGCCTTGTTAGCTCAGATCCTAACCGAACTGAGAAGTTAGCATTTTGATCACCCTTCCTCCATCCTTTTTGGTGGCAGGGGGTGTCTTTCCCTTTCACACTTAGTGTCTGTCTTGGCGAGGAGAGCAACACTAATAAGTTGTTCATACTTAATTTTAAATTACTTCAAGTAAAAATCCTCTCAGGCATATTTGCATTTGGAAAACCAAAAAAGAGTTGATTTTAAGAGACTGTCCCCCGCCACCTCCAATACGTACAGTAGAAGTTCAGATATGGACATAGTTATCAGTGAGATGGAGGAAATAACCCACAAATAACAGTAGGTGCGCACACACAGATGGCATATACCTGTAGATTAATTCTGCATGGTATAACATTTGCTGACTGTTGTCATATTGCTTATTTCTAGGAGACAAATTTGAGGTTACAATGTTGTTGAAGCCCCATGGCTTCTTAAAGAAGGTTTAAATAAAACTATATTCTTACATATAGTTATTTATATAAATATAGTTTATAGTTATTTATATAAATATAGTTTATTTATATAAATAACTATATGTAAGAATATAGTTATTTATATAAATATATATATCAACGCTATACCCAAAAAAAATTACCCCAAGTAATAAAATAATGTTGGCAAAAGATCATATATTAGGCTGAAGCACAGCTTTGGAATCTAGCTCTTTTGTGGAAATTGACCTATTTTTGTACCTGTGTATGTCTTTGATCTTATATATTAATAAAGTCTTCAGTGTTAGGGCCACTTAAAGGCAACTGCTGTGTCAACCTCGTTTGGAAAAGCCAAAGTTATGGAAATAAAGTTATCTCATAATTGAATTAATCATGGATGATTTGAATGATCAAACAATGAGTACACTATAAGATGCATGTGATCTATTGAGACTTCGAAAATATTGTTTTGATGACTTGACAAGAAAAGAATGCTTTGGAAGTTGTTCTTAATTGGACAGACATTCTTTGTCCAATTTAGTTCATAGCCGAATGATTTTAAATGGGCCTAAACGCTTCTTCAAATTGGAGAGAGTTTCTGTTTTGGAGCTGAGATACATACATTTTCAGAAAGCCATGTGCAAAGTAAACTCAAGCCTCTCTGGAAAGAGTCTGCTATAGTTGTTGAAACTTAAAATATGTTTCTGGATACTTTTCAGTGTGAGAATATCCAAATGTTTAGCTTAAGGCTAAGTTTTTGTCACACAACTCCCCGCAAATTGGTTAATGTATTGACATCATCCATCCTGAATTATAAGTTAATTTGTTCAGATCATCTATTCCTCTCTGGAGTTGAGATCCTCACAGCAAGCGGTTGAGAGTTCTTCTGAGCTGTGGTCCCAATCCATTGTCCTCTTAGGCATTGAGGACCCATTGCCAGATTCCTGCCTTGGCTTCTAGTTGTTACTAAGATTAATTCCCAGCTTTGATGAGGAAAGTGGCCCCCTCTCAGACACTTTAGGCCAAATCCCCCTTGGACACTGAAAAAGATGACAAACCTATACTTTCTTTCTGGAAAAGACAAGAGGGAACCTATTAAACAGAAAAGATGCAATGCAAGATGGGGAAAAAAAAAAAAACACGGCATGACTCATCTGGTCTACTGGTCCATTCCCTCACTGTTCCTTGACTATGTTATCCCAAAGAATGCCCCAGAACTCTGTTTCTGGAAACTCAGTTGGGGCAAAGATCTATTACTTAGGTTGATTTCAGTTTTCTTGGTTTGTCTGCACAAAGAAAGTACGAAGTCATTATTTACTGTTGAATTTTTCAACAGCTTCAGATCTTTGGAGGAAACCACTACGGGTTACAGGTACCGCTTTGGCTGGTATCACAAGGGAGAAAGGGCGCCAGGAATATAGTAAAAGTAGGTGTAGCCATCTAGTCCCTTGTTATCTGGTATGCAGAAACACTTGTCCCAAATGGATTGCAGGTAAGCCGAGTGACACTTTAGCCCCTCCCTATAGCCCAAAGTTTGCCTTGCTTACTTGCCCCATGTGCTATATATAAAATTATAATTTTTTTTTTTTTTTGGAGACGGAGTTTCGCTCTTGTTACCCAGGCTGGAGTGCAATGGCGCGATCTCGGCTCACCGCAACCTCCGCCTCCTGGGTTCAGGCAATTCTCCTGCCTCAGCCTCCTGAGTAGCTGGGATTAGAGGCACGCACCACCATGCCCAGCTAATTTTTTGTATTTTTAGTAGAGACGGGGTTTCACCATGTTGACCAGGATGGTCTCGATCTCTTGACCTCGTGATCCACCCGCCTCGGCCTCCCAAAGTGCTGGGATTACAAGCGTGAGCCACCACGCCCGGCCAAAATTATAATTTTTGATGTATCCATGGTATAAAAAATATTAGGAAGGATTGCTCTTGATCAGTGGTTCTTAATATTTAACATGCATCGGAATCACACGACAGGCTTGCTACAACAGATTTCTGACCCTTTCTCCAGAGTTTCAGATTCAGTAACTCTGAGGCTTGAGAACTTGCATTTCTAATACGTCCAAGTGGTGCTATTTCTACTAGTCTAGGCAACAGTTTTGAGATCCACAGCTCTAGATGTTCTGAGAAACAAACAAAAAGAGTGTGATAAAAGCAGCACGCAGAAGCTTCAAAGAATCTGAGTCATGTCTTATCATATCTTCCATTGCTAGCAGGATATTAACTGAGACGCAAATCTTAAATCAGTCTTCAAAACTTCAATTCTAGGAATCATGTGCAGTCTGTGATCCTCTAATACCTTTATTTCTGCAGGTAACTTTTTTCTGTCATATTTTAGATATCTATTTTTCATCCTTAAGGACTCATTCATCTGTTTTCAAAATTAAATCTACTTAAACTCAAATTAAACGAAATCTTAGGTGGTTGACCAACGGTTTCAGGACTGCAGGGATTTCTAAGAATACAGAATTTTCAGTGCTGAAAAAAGGAAAGTCCCAAGAAAACCAGGATCAATTGGTCACCCTACTTTGCAGTCTGGCCAAATTTTAATCACCCCTGAACTTAATGAGCATACACTTTTTTTATTCTAAATCACTTCTAAAACACCAAGTAACACCTACACCAGGAATACACAATATTCTCTTTAGCCTAAAGGCCAAGTTGAATAAATAAATGTAAAGGCCTTTTTATAACATCTCTTATCTTCATATTTTCTTCCTATTAAAAAAAAATCTTATCTATTGCCCTTAACAGACTATAGGAACCATTTGATATGGAAAATGATTTCTATGCTATTATGCTACATATATCCTGTATATCTGTTGGGAAGAAGAATATATTTGACTTTAGACAGCTTTCTAAAAGACAGATTTGAAACACTAAATTAACCCTGACCTATAGCCAAAATTGGTTCTTAAAACTCAGATGTTTGAGAGTAAACAAAACTATTTATTTCTGAAGGCTTTTCACATCATCTGTCTTCTGGGAGATTAATTCCATGAACTTTTCTAAAATAGTATGATTTGCCAGCAGCAGGAAAAGTGTAACCAATTAATTATAGATGTATGTTAAATTACTTTCATTACCATCCCTAGTTTAGGAACAGGCTGGCATACATGAGTGGAATGACTGATCAAAGAGTTTTCTGGTCTGTCCACATAGCACTAGGTACTTTTGTTCTGTTTGTAATGCTGTACTTAGATAAGGAAGGAAACCAAGCCTGGATATAAAGGGCTATTTGCAGATTACTGAAAAAGGAACCTATGGCAAGTCCAACATGAGATATCCAAGTATAAATGTAGATGTAAGCTTCTTTCCCTTGGGTTCCCACCAGTCTGGTATCTTAGTCTATTTTGTGCTGCTATCACAGAATACCTGAGAGCGGATAATTTATAAAGAATAGAGATTTATTTCTTATCATTCTGGAGGCTGGGGAGTTCAAGGTCAAAGGGCGTACATCTGACAGGACTCTTGGTGCTGTGTCATCCCATGGCAGAAGGCAGAAAGTCAAGAAAGTGCGGTCAGAGAGGGTCAGGGCAGGAATTACTTTTCCTCTGCCTTTTTTATTCTGTCTGGGCCCCTAGCTGATTTGCTGCTGCCCGTCCATATTGCGGGCAAATCTTTCCCACTGACTCACATGCCAATCCCTTCCAGAAACACCCTCATAAACACCCTCGGAAATAATCCTTATCAGTTATCTCAGTATTTCTTAATCCAGTCAAGTTGAAAACTAAAATCAACCATAGCCCTTAGGGTTTCAGAGGCCACATAAACACCAAAACTATCTCCAACTTCAAGTAAAACTTCAGTCCTCAGTCCTTACTGCCTTTTTAGAAGCCCCAGTTTATCTGTGGAATGCCCTGTGATCTCTCACATACACTCACAAGTGCCTTTTCCATTTCTTCTGCTCTGGCCACCTAGTTATGATGGCATTGCTTTTATTTTTAATTTTTGTGGGTACGTAGTACATGTATGTATTTATGGAGTAAATAAGATATTTTGATACAGGCATACAATGTGTAGTAATCATATCAGGGTAAATGGAGTCACCATAACCTCAGGCATTTATCCTCTCTTTGTGTTACAAACAATCCAATTATATTCTTGTAGTTATTTTTAACTGTACAATAAATTGTTATTGACTTACAATCTGTTGTGCTATCAGGTGACTCTGTTGTGCTATCAAATACACAATCTTATTCATCTGTCTAACCATATGTCTTACCCACTGACCATCCTTACTGTCCCCCCACCTCCACTACCCTTCCCAGCCTCTGGTAACCATCATTCTATTCTCTGTCTCCATGAGTTCAATTGTTTTAATTTTTAGCTCCCACAAATGTGAGAGAACGTAAAAAGATTGCCTTTCTGTGCCGTCTTATTTCACTTAACATAATGACCTCCAGCTCCATCCATGTTATTGTAAATGACAGAATCTCATTCTTTTGTATGGTACTCCATTGCATATATGTACCCCATTTTCTTTATCCATTCATCTGTTGATGAACACTTAGGTTGCTTCCAAATCTTGGCTATTGTGAACAGTGCTGCAATAAACATAGGAGTGCTGATATCTCTGATATACTGCTTTCCTTTCTTTTTGGTATATATCTACCAGTGGGATTGCTAAATCCTATATTCTATTTTTAGTTTTTGAGGAAATTTCAAACTGTTCTCCATAGTGGAAGTACTATTTTACATTCCCACCAACAGTGTACAAGGGTTTCCTTTTTTCCACATCCTTGCTAGCATTCATTATTACCTGTTCTGGATAAAATCCATTCTTACTAGAGTGAGATGATATCTCATTGTGCTGTTGATTTGTATTTCTCTAATAATCAATGGTGTTGAGCACCTTCTCATATACATGCTTATCATTTACATGTCTTCTTTTGAGAAATGTCCATCCAGATCTTTTGCCCATTTTTAATAGGATTATTAGATTTTTTTTTCCTATTAAGTTGCTTGAATTTCTTACACATTCTGGTTATTAACCCTTTGTCAGATGGTTAGTTTGCACATATTTTCTCCTATTCTGTGGGTTATCTCTTCATTTGTTTGATTGTTTCCTTTACTGTGCAGAAGCTTTTTAACTCAATTAGATCCCATTAGTCCATTTTGCTTTTATTCCCTATGCCTGTGGGATATTACTCAAGAAATCATTACTCAGACCAATGTCCTGGAGAGATTCTCCAATGTATTCTCTAAGTAGTTTCATGGTTTGAGGTCTTATATTTAAGTCTTCAATCCACTTTGATTTTATTTTGTATTTGGTGAGAGATAGGAATTATTTCATTTTTCTACATATGGATATCCAGCTCTCCCAGCACCGTTTATTGAAGAGATTATATTTTGCCCAGTGTATGTTCTTGGCATCGTTGTCAAAATGAGTTTCCTGTACATATATGGATTTATTTCTGCATTATTTATTGTGTTTCATTGGTCTATATGTCTGTTTTTTATGCCAGTACCATGCTGTTTTGGTTACTATAGCTCTATAGTATAATTTGAAGTCAGGTAATGTGATTCCTCCAGTTTTGTTCTTTTGCTCAGGATAGCTTTGGCTATTAAGGGGGTTTTGGGGCTCCATATAAATTTTAGAATTGTTTTTTCTACTCTGTGAAGAATATCACTGGTATTTCTATAGGAGATGCACTGACTCTATGGACTGTTTGGGTAGTGCATACATTTTCACATATTCATTCTTCCAATTCATGAACATGAAATATCTTTCCATTTTTTGGTGTCCTCTTCAATTTCTTTCATCAGTGTTTTATATTTTTTTATTTATTATACTTTAAGTTCTAGGGTACATGTGCAGATCATGCAGGTTTGTTACACAGGTATACATGTGCCATGGTAGTGGTTTGTTGCATCCATTGCCCCATCATCTACAATGGGTATTTCTTCTAATGCTATCACTCTCCAATCCTCACCTGCTATGCCTCCCCTATTCCCCCTACCCATAGGCCCCAGTGTGTAATGTTCCCCTGCCTATATCCATGTGTTCTCATTGGTCAACACCCACTTATGAGTGAGAACATGCAGTGTTTGGTTTTCTTTTCTTTTGTCAGTTTGCTGAGAATGACGGTTTTGAGTTTCATCCATGTTCCTGCACAGGACATGAACTCATCATTTTTATGGCTGCATAGTATTCCATGGTGTATATGTGCCACATTTTCTTTATCCAGCCTATCACTGATGGGGATTTGGGTTGGCTCCAAGTCTTTCCTCTTGTGAACAATGCCACAATAAACATACATGTGCATGTGTCTCTATAATAGAATGATTTATAATCCTTTCGATATATACCCAGTAATGGAATTGCTGGATCAAATGGAATTTCTATTTCTAGATCCTTGAGGAATTGCCACACTGTCTTCCAGAATGGCTGAATTAATTTAATGGCCAGTGATGATGAGCATTTTTTCATATATTTGTTGGCTGCACAAATGTCTTCTTTTGAAAAGTGTCTGTTCATATCCTTTGCCCACTTTTTAATGGGGTTGTTTGTTTGTTTCTTACAAATTTGTTTAAGTTCTCCATAGATTCTGGATGTTAGCCCTTTGTCTGATGGGTGGACTGCAAAAATTTTTTCCAATTCTGTTAGTTGCCAGTTCACTCTATTGATAGTTTCTTTTGCTGTGCAGAAACTCTTACG
>NW_016107462.1:605844-790844 GCF_001604975.1 Cebus imitator | reverse complement strand
CTACCTGTCTTAAAGTCTCCCTGGAATACAAGTGATGGTGGCTGACTCCTTTGTATAGCAAGCTCCAACTAAATAATCTGTTTAATTTTCATTTAAGTGGTCTTTGTTTCTACAATTTTCTTTCTGTAAAAGAAGGACTTCATGACTAAAACACCAAAAGCAATGGCAACAAAATCCAAAATAGACAGGTGGGATCTAATTAAACTCCAGAGCTTCTGTACAGCAAAAGAAACAAGCATTAGAGTGAACTGGCAACCAACAGAATGGGAAAAATTTTTTTGAAATCTACTCATCTGACAAAGGGCTAATAACCAGTATCTACAAAGAACTTAAACAAATTTGCAAGAACAAAACAAACAACCCCATCAAAAAGTGAGCAAAGGGTATGAACAGACACTTTTCAAAAGAAGACATTTATGCAGCCAACAAATATGTGAAAAAAAGCTCATCATCATTGGTCATTAGAGAAACGCAAATCAAAACCATATTGAGATACCATCTCATGCCAATTAGAATGGCGATCATTAAGAACTCAGGGAACAACAGATGCTGGAGAGGGTGTGGAGAAATAGGAACACTTTTACACTGTTGGTGGGAGTGTAAATTAATTCAACCATTGTGGAAGACAGTGTGGCGATTCCTTAAGGATCTAGAAATAGAAATTCCATTTGACCCAGCAATCCCATTACTGGGTATATAACCAAAGGAATATAAATCATTCTACTATAAAGACACATGCACATGTGTGTTTATTGTGGCACTGTTTACAATAGCAAAGACCTGGAACCAACCCAAATGCCCATCAGTGATAGACTGGATAAAGAAAATGTGGCACATATATGCCATGGAATACTATGCAGCCATAAAAAAGGATGAGTTCATGTCCTGTGCAGGGACATGGATGAAGCTGGAGACCATAATTCTCAGCAAACTGACACAAGAACAGAAAACCAAACACTGTATGTTCTCACTCATAAGTAGGTGTCCACCAATAAGAGCACATGGACACAGGGAGGGGAACATCACACACAGAGTCCTGTTGGGAGTTGGGAGGTCTAGGGGAGGCATAGCAGGGGTGAGAGGATTGGGGAGGGATAACATTAGGAGAAATACCTAATGTAGATGACAGCAAAACACCAAGGCACATGTGTACCTATGTAACAAACCTGTATGCTTGGCACACGTACCCCAGAACTTAAAAAGTATAATTTTTTTAAATGTTAAATAAATAAATAAAACACCTCAGAAGATTTTTAAAAAACAAAGAAGAAGAAGGGGTTTTTAAACAGAGATAGGACCAGAAGACAACTGAGAATCATTTAGAAGAGCAATTAAAAAACTCAATTCCAAAGAGGCAGAGAGATTCCTCAGCAGCCTGTGAGAAGTTTGGAGGTGAACAGGTCACATACCACTTCCTGCACACTCATCGATTTTACATATAGTGGGTCCATGGAGGCTTGGATGGGAGAGTCTCACAGCTAAAATCAGTTGATAAAACTGGGAAAATATAGTTTTCAAAGAGGCAAAAATTATGATGTTCAGGTAAATGTGAAATGAACACATGCCAAATATTTTCATTGAATTCATTCATTAACAAAAATGCCATTGACATATTAAAACCAGTTCAAAGAACATTTAACAGCCAGATGTTTATAGGCTCCACAAAGATAAGAGTTTTGGGTTGGATACCAAAGAGCATAATGTCCAAGAGAGCCATAACTGTCACCTTTGGAGTGCTCTGTTCCACCAAATAGAAATTATTTGCATTCTATAGGACAAAAATCTGTAAATTAACCTCTGTCTATACAGAGTTGTAACATAGCCAAGCCAATAGAAAATCAAGCTCAGCACAACACTAAAGGAATATCTAGTAATCTTTTTGCCTGCTTCTAAGTTTCAGATACTTGTTCTGACAAAACCTAAGTCCAGATGAGAAAAATTGGGGTTTGGGAGGTTTTAAAACTGGCTCAAAGTCACAGGGCTTTTAAGTGCTAGTCTGATGTTAGGACTGGTGATTCTGTGAAAGAAGAAAAGTGAAAGCTTCACTTTTTTTCCTGACCATGTCTTATTCCACACAGAGGGATAGTCAGGGCTTTCCTCCACAACCAAAAGTCTCCCACTGACAGCTCCCACTCACAGAGCATCGCTGCTCCTTTCTGCCTCTTGGCATGTGCTGCCTGCTCATGCTCTGCTTCATACCCCAGCTTCCTTGTCCTTAAGTGAGACATTTCTGAGGCATGTTTCACACAGTCTCTCTGGTGGTCTCCAGAGAGAATAAGATGAACACGTGCTTCAAGTATTTCTCAGTTCCCTGACTCACTCCCCGTGCCCTCAACATGTCTCCTGGGATTATCTCCCAAACAAGTTACTTGCACCCAAGTCCTTGGTTCGGGGTTTGCTCTAAAAGTAATCCAAACCAAGACAGAGAAGCAGCTTGGTTTTAGATATAATTCAGTATCCCAACATGACTAATCAAAAAATTCATTGTCTATAATGGTTTGAATGAAATGGAAACATAATTAGATGGGAAAATGACAGATGCTGCAGAGAATACAACTTGGCAGTAAAGATTCTGTTTAATAAATCATTTGTCATCAATTACATATCCTTAATTATTAGGGTTTTAGAACTAGAAGTTACAAGTCTGTCTCTATCTCTGGTGTATGTGTGTGTGTCTGTCCAAATCTTTTAATCCTATGTAAATATTCAGAATATTCATATTTCCAGATGGAAGAAATTTAATTAACCTTTGATGATTGCACTTGTCACTCACATTTTAAAAGCAAATATTTTAAAACTTATGTAAGATAGTAAAATCAAACTTTCAAAGACAGTATAAAATATCCTATGAATACTTTGATACACTAGGCTTCAGAAATAGACATAAATAACCCTAAGATCATATGAAAAGGAAGTAAAAAACTCAACTGTGTGGAGATTGCAAAAGGGTTTAATTTCTGAAATGAAACAATTACATGTTCATAAGCATGTTTTTAAATAACATATTGATAATGGTGAGTAGTACTGGATAAGTACCAGCTACAACTTGGTGAGTTCCCCAAATGTCTCTGGTGAAAAATGGTCCTCTTATGATGACAAAAGTAATTTTTTTTAATTCATGTGCTTCATACATGATGTTTAATTTGAGATTCCTCTCCCCACAGCAGTTGTTAATAATCAAATAATGAAACAACCTAGGAAATACAAGTTCATTTGCATGAATGTATATGTATGCAAGTATATATATATATGTGTGTATCCTAATTACAACAACACCCATTTGAAAAGCACTTAAAAAGAAAAATAAAAAAGAACAGTGACCCCATGATTAAAGTCTTCACAAGTAATTAATATTGAACATATATACTTCCCAACTTTATTATGGTTTTGATAATACACATTTTATATGTAAATAGGCACATATATACACAGAATTTGGAAGAAAATACATTGACTGTTTAATATCTTGAGTTTTTCACTTATTGTATTATGGTGTTTTTCCATGTCATCATAAAGTATTTATTGAAAGCAATCTATAGTTGGCTTCTTAATATCTCATTGTATATATATCTTATCATTTATTTACCCTTCCCCTATCATTGGACATTGATAGTGTTAGCAAATACTTGTCATTATAAATAATGCTGCAATTAACATCTTTATATTTTTTGTCTCTTAATGTTTTATATGATAAATTAAGTGGAATTTCCTGAGACATGAACATTTTAAATTCTTAAAACACATTACTAAATCAGTCATTATGACTTACATATTCTTTTCAACAATGGATAACAGTTACCATTTATCTACATCCTTAACTTCATTATATTAATATTTATTTGACTGTTGTCACTTTAATACATGAGAAAGAACTCCCAATTTTTTAATTAGATGATTTGATTATTAGTGAATATTGATTTGTTTATGTCATTTGCCCATGTATCTTTGTAATCTTAAGAGTTTTATGTATTCTCACAATATTAACCCTTTGTCTACATTTAACAAATATTTTTGACCATCTACTTTATGCCAAGCTTTAAGGCCAGGCACAGGAGACATTTATATGAATAAAGTATATAGTTTCTTCTTTTCTCACAGAGCTCATAGTTTGCCTTCTTTTCTCATAAAGTTTACCATCTGTGGGAGACAGGCAGTCGAATAGTGGGTTTATAGAGAACTATAAGGTGCTAAGGAAACTTAAGGGATCAGCACTGTGCAGAAGAGCTATTATAGCAGGACTGAAACTGATGTAATAATGTGCAAATACCTGCTTGCAAGGCTGGCTCCTGGTTTTTATGAGAGTTAAAATTGTTCCCCGATAAGAATGGCTCATTGTACCTAAGCTACTCAGACAAATCATATGCTTTATGTTTAAACACCTGCTTTCTCTTGGGGAGTCTGGGATCTTGGTATATGCCTGAGAGAGGCTGCCCACAAGTCCAGCCCCAAGCATACCCCTGGGCACTTAGTTTGTAATGAGCTTCCCTGGTAGACAATATTTCATACTGTTGTCACCACTTGTTGCTGGGAGAATTAAGCACATCCCGTGTGACTCCACTTGGAGAGGTCTTTGAGAGCCCGCACCCAGTTTGTTTCAGATTTCACCCCAAGTGCCCTTTTCCTCTATTGATTTTTATTTCTATCTTGTTGCTGTAATAAATCTTCACAGTGAGTACAACACATAGAGAGTTCTGTGAGTTCTCCTAGCAAATCGTGAACCTTGGGGATGGTCTTGGGGACCCCATGCACAGATACCTAAGCCAGTCATAGTACATGCTTTTTGAGTAGTTGAGAGCATATGGAAAACTAAAAGCATCAGTTAGAGCACCTCGGTAGTGAGGAAAATTAACCCTAGACCAAACACTGCTCTAGTTTTCACTAACAAAGCTTAAAAGCATGACCAGAAAGGGCCACACTGTTCAAAGCCACTTAACCTTATTTCAAAACAAAGCAGGAGAATAATTTTAGAAAGAAATAATCCAGCACCTGGCTGGGCATGGTGGTTCATGCCTGTAATCACAGTATTTTGGGAGGCCAAGGCAGGCAGATTGCTTGAGCTCAGGAGTTTGTGACCAGCCTAGGCAACGTGGTGAAACCCTGTCTCTAGAAAAAATACAAAAATTAGCCAGGCATGTTGGCACACGCCTGTGGGCCCAGCTACTTAAGAGGTCGAGGCAGGAGATCACTTGTGCCCAAGAGGTCGAGGCTGCCATGAGCTGTGATCATACCATTGCACTTTATCCTGGGTGACAGAGCAAAACCTTGTCTCAAAAAAAATAAAGAAATAATCCAATACGCGATAAGCTAAAATTCATAATGTCTGGCATCCAACAAAAAAAAATTACCAAGCTTACAAAAAAGCAGAAAAATGTAACCCAAAGTGAGGAGAAAAATCACTAGAAGCTCATCTAGAAATGATACAGGTGATAAAAGTACTAGAAAAGGACCTTAAAACAGTTATTCAACTACTGCATATATTTAGAAGCTAGAGGAAGTTTGAATATGTTAAGGGTGGACATGAAAGACATGCAAAGATACAAATCAAACTTCTGAAGATGAAAACTACAGTGCAATGCAAAATACACTGGATTAAAAAACAGTTATAAATTAGATATTGCAAAAAAGGATAGGTTAGCAACTTGAAGTCATAGCAAATAGAAATTATCCAAAATAAATCAGAGAGAGATAAACAGCTCTAAAGATTGAAAAGGTTATCAGTGAACTACGGGAAACTTCAAGCAGTCAAATATAGGTGTAAATAAAGCCTTTAAAAGAAGATGATAGAAAGGAGACAGAAGGCCAGGCTTGGTGGCTCATGCCTGTAATCCCAGCACTTTGGGAGACTGAGGCAGGTGAGTCACCTGAGGTTGGAAGTTTGAGACCAGCCTGAACAACGTGGAGAAACCCCATCCCTACTAAAAATACAAAATTAGCTGGGCATGGTAGTGCATGCCTATAATCCCAGCTACTTGGGAAGCTGACGCAGGAGAATTGCTTGAATCCGGGAGGCAGAGGTTGTGATGAGCTGAGATTGTGCCATTGCACTCCAGCCTGGGCAACAGGAGTGAGACTCCATCTCAGGAAAAAACAAATAAAAAAGGAGACAGAAAACAAAATTTTAAAAGGTACCAAGTGCCACAAGAGAGAGGTGTGGATGAAACAGCTACCTATGAGACAAGCTTGGGCCCATGAAAAGGCAAAAGATGAGCAGGAACCATTGGAAATGTCCTTCTCCATTCATCATTCTATTCTGGAATACCTATGTTCTGTACAGGCTTTCAAGGGAGAGCCCACTGGGTGAGAGACTTCGCATCTCACAAAGTAGCGGACAGCTGAGTGCTGCATCACCTATATCTGCTTTCCACCTATCTTAGTTTATTTGTGCTGCTGTCACAAAGTACTACAGACTGGATAATTTACATATAACATAAATTTATTTCTCATGGTTCTGAAGGCTGGGGAGTCCAAGGCCATGGTGTCAGCAGGTTCGGTGTCTGGTGACAGCTTCATCTCCCTTTCCAAGATAGCGCTTTCCTGCTGCATGCTTCAAAGAAGTGGAACACTGTCCTCACATTCTGGAAGGGATGGGAGGGCAAAAGAGAGCTCCCTTCAGCACTGAGTCCTGTTATAAGGGCGCTAATTCTAGTCACTAGGGCAGAGTCCTCATGACTTTATCACCTCTCAAAATTCACACATCTTAAAACTATTGCATTAGTGATTAAGTTTCAATATGAATTTTGGAAGGGACACAAATATTCAAACCATTGACCATCCTTTGACTCACACCATCTTGGGATTGCCCTTTCCTATAAAGTATTAGCATTTCTATGTTACCTCACCTATGGTTTTAGCAGAACCCCAACTAAGACATTACAATATAGGAAAGAAAAATACTTGGACTTGATAGAAGAAGGTTGAGGTAATTTTTCTCTGAGTACCTGTATTCTTTTTCTATGAATATGATGATGAGATAAGGAAATGAAGGCTTGACAAGAGTGGAGAATATTTTACTTAAGTGCTGTGAAAAATAAGGAAAAGAGACGATGTAAGACTGAAAATAGCATCATTAGAGGAAATGAACAAGCCATTTGAGGTCAGGGACCGCAGTTGTGTATTAGCCTCAGTTTGCACAGTTGTATTCAGCACTTCCCAGAAGTCTGCATATGAAAAAGGTGGACTCTGGGATTTGTCCAAATGTAGATGGAGTTTGGTCTGGCAAGCACAAGAAAAGGTTAAGATGTCAAGGGAGCTCAGAATATTTGTAAGACAGTGATTGAAGAGAAACAAATTCTAAGCTGAGCAATGAAAAGTGAAAGAAATTAAGACACAGGAGCCTGGGAGGGAAACCAGAAAGGACTGTAGTTCTGAGTGTAGGCAAAGAGCTGATTCATTGGGAAGAATAGAGAGAACTGAAAGAAAAGAAGGTCATAATCTGAGAACAGAACATCTAAATTGACAATATCAGGATTGAATAAATTTCACTGACAGATGTAAAAGTGTGGTTATCAATGGGTGGCTAACGTGGTGTGAAGAGAGAGACTCCAAGTCATTGGCAATGTAAAACAAAACTAGTTTGTAAGGCAAAGACCAGAAAATTAGAGCCAACTCCAGAATATTTTATTGCTCTTATCTTCTCTTTTATATCCTTAACTAGATTGCTTATTTTGGGGACTAAATATCAACTGCCTTTCTTTACTGATTTGTCTTCCCCATATCATAGATACTAGCTCGCGTTCGGAAGAACAAAAGTATTTAAGTAAATAGAAGGTGAAACTTGTGGAAGAAGGGACAGAGGAAGAAATACTTTTGTTGGCAGGGTCAGAAGGGGCAGCAAAAGCCCAGTAAAGTTGAACGAATCACTCACCTTCCCTCGCCTTTTAAAGGTTTCACTTTCCTTGAATATATAATAGAATAAAAATACTACTACTTATTAAGTTGTTTTAAAGATTAAGTTGAGCAAATAAAATTATCTAATGCTTGAAATATGAACTTACATAAACCCACAAATACACATATGTTTAAACTAGGTTCTATTAGTATAGTTTTACATTAATGTGAGTTTTTAGTGATAGAGCATAAATACTTATAAGCTGTTATTTGTATTACTGAGGTGCAAAAAGAATATCTTGCAAAACAAAACATGCACAATAAAACTGTGCTTTCTGGTGGACTGTCATAAGATATGTGATACTTAATTTGGAATAAGATGTGTCACATGTCACTGTTAAATATTTCTTAGACTGTTTTATTTGGCAACCTGTTTCTGTAAGTAATATCAGCCAGTTTGAACCTCATATTTTTTCCCATTTATTTATTTTATTGCATTTTAGGTTTTGGGGTACATGAGAAGAACATGCAAGATTGTTGCATAGGTACACACGTGGCAGTGTGATTTGCTGCCTTCCTCCCCATCACCTACATCTGGCATCTCTCCCCTTGCTATCTCTCCCCAGCTCCCCACCCCCCACCGTCCCTCCCCTATTTTCCCCCAACTGACCCCAGTGTGTAGTGCTCCCCTCCCTGTGTCCATGTGTTCTCATTGTTCAACACCCACCTATGAGTGAGAACATGCGGTGTTTGATCTTTTGCTCTTCTGTCAGTTTGCTGAGAATGATGGTTTCCAGGTTCATCCATGTCCCTACAAAGGACACAAACATCGTTTTTGATGGCTGCATAATATTCCATGGTGTATATGTGCCACATTTTCCCTGTCCAGTCTATCATCGATGGGCATTTGGGTTGGTTCCAGGTCTTTGCTATTGTAAACAGTGCTGCAATGAACATTCGTGAACCTCATATTTTTTAGAGTCTTGTGTGGCACATAATTAATTCCTAGAGGTTCTCTCCCTGGAGACCTATTTGAAAAATAAAATAAAATGCAAATGATTTTATTTAAATGAAAAGGCCATAGGTTAAAGTTTTCATTTCTAGTGAAAATACAATAAATAATCTCAGATGAAGAATGAGCAATACCCAAGCAGAAAGAATAGCAATGGCATGGCAGGAGGGGCCTGAGCAAGGGAAGTGAATTATAATCAACTCTACTGCTCACCTGCATTTCTACCGGCTGCTTGGAATGTCTTGAATGGGACACTGGAATGCCAAGCTTCAATTTCTCCATCTTAAAAAAATAACTAACTTGTTGCTACCTATCTCCAAGGCTTTGTAGATTCCCAAACAAAATGGTGCATGTACAATCTGAATGTTACAAGTACACTATTGAAAAGGAGATATCATTCATCAGAGGCAACCTGGCCCCAGTGTTTTTCAGTTACATTTGATCTTTCAGCTGTTTCTTGGCAGAACCATCTTCCCCAACCTTTTTATTTTTTTAAATCACTCCATAAAACATTCTGGTTTACCAAATGGTTTTCTTTACATTGTAAAGCTCGTCATTTGCTGTTAACAGGAGTTGTCTTTTTTTCTTCCAAAGTAAAGAAAAAAATACCTATTAAATGCAAAAGTAGAACTTGTTTCATAGGGTACGAAGTCAATTTAACATGAAATGAGTATCTAACCTGGCACATTTAATTGCAGTACTGAAGACCCAGAGATTTATTTGAAAATAAGCCAAGTACAATTAAACCTCTTATTACCCAGCAATGGGCAGTTCTGAGTTACACGCATATTAATCGGCAGAGACTGCTGGGGATCCAGATGTGCAGGTGTTTTCCCTACATAAATGTGCATGTAAAAATGATTTGCATATTTAATTTCTCATAGCAACTCATGGCGTCAGCCAGTAGTTACTTTCCTGAAAAAATGAAAAAACTGAGAGTTTTCATTTCTTTAGGTCCATAGAAAACACAAAAAGAGGAAATCAGCTTCAAACTAGAAAGAAATCCTTGGTTTCCTTGAAAGACTCCAAAGGCCTTAATTCCTTAAAAATATGTGTGCTGCACAACATTGATTCTATGAACATAAATTCAGGAAAAACTAAACAGAAAGGTTATATAAACTATGGATAAAATATAAACATGAAACTAGAGGTAAAAATGGTGGCATGTGATTCTTGGCTCCAACAGTTTTACACAGTCTCTGTGTAAAATGGATGGACATGGATGGACCAAGAAGTTGTGTATAGTATTTCACTGAAGACTACACTGTACCATCAGATGACCATATACACTCAAAAGCTGTAAGATTGAATAAGTAATTTGAAAGATGGCAGCTAACGGATTCTTAATCCGTCTGATTGTTTTGTGCTCTGGAAAACCTTCTTATTTGGTTGCAGCGTGTGTGTGTGTGTGTGTGTGTGTGTGTGTGTGTGTGTGTGATGGCAAATGAGATTATTGATTTTTCTCTTAGAAAAGTCAAAGATCAACTTATTTGGGGAAACAAGTCAGACTCTTGTCAATCAAGCCATCTACCCCACAGTTTGATCTTGAGAAATCTTAGTGATTTGGCTGTGCAATGATACATTTTGATACTGGATATAATAATATGTTGCTGAGATTCTGTCCTTGGCGATATCATAAGAAATTTAAAAAAAATAAAACTCTACTGCCCAAGCAGAAAGAGAGGAGAAATTACTTAATGGATCCAATGTATGTTATTCTGTTGATGGAGACACTAAAAGCCCTGACTTCACCGCTATGCAATATATTCATGTAATAAAATTATGCATGTAACCCATAACGGTATGCAAATATTAGATAAATAAAAATAAAGTTATTAAGCATTATTCCATTATCTGTGTGCTATGTGTGTGTGCACAAAGTAGATTTGTGGTTTGCAGCTTATCATGTTCATCTACCTTAGCATATGCATGTGAGTATGAGCAGGAGTTTTTCCATATTACACATCACTGAGATTGTACTATCACTCAATGCTGTCACAAAGGAATCCAGCAAGAGTTTTTGTCTCATTTCTACTGATGTTATATGTCGTTAATGTTTTATTAATACGTTTCTGGAGAGAATATGATATTTGTCTTTTTGTCAATGAGGAACCGTATAAATATGATGGCATATTCTCAAAGTTGCATAACAGACAATATGGTGAAGACTAAGAGAAAATATTTAGATGATGTTTTTTGCTTCATATAACACTCTTTCAACTGCCATGTAAAATCTTCATATTGAAGATTCACTTGTCTCGATCTCATCGTATTTGAATCTTACATTCACCTCAAAGTGCTATTTATTGCATCACCAGGGTAATTCTGAAATAGCATTTATGTAGTTATTACATTGGCACTTAAAATTAGCAATCTAGAAAGAGATGCCAGACCAAAAAAATAAAATGAAGTATCAGTGAGCCACTCGTGAGCCATTGAACCATTATTATAAATTGCAATTATAACATAGTATAACTGTAGCAAATAAAAGTGGAAAATTAACAAATGAAATGGTAATAAAAAATGATGTGAAAACACATTAGTGAAATGATCTGCATCCTGTTAACTAAAAGTTACTGGGAACTGATCAGGCTTCTGCCACCCAGACCTCGGAACACATGTGGAGGAGGATTTTGTAATAGTTCTGTAGCATTCATATCCTGTATTTCAAAATCACTGAATATGTTTAAGCACAATACACTTTTGCTTATTATTTTTATTATTTTTGCATTTTAATTTCTGAAATAAATTTCTGGTAAGGCCCTCCATAAAGCACCTATGCCCCCTCGAATTCCACTTGCAGAACTCTCACTCCAAGGAATGTATCTCTTTTTCTCTTTGCAACTAAGGAAACTAGATACAGTTAATTAGCCAAGTTACTTCCCCAAGGTCACACAGCTAATTAATTGCAGCTGGAAATACATCCAGCATCCTCATCTCCTGACTGCCAGGGCAGTCATTACACCCCACCTTGGCTGAGTCTTGCAGTCCTCCCAAATCAGTGGTTTTCAAACATTAACAAACACCAGCATGAACTAGACAGCTTGTTAAAATATAGAGTAGTAGGTTCTACCGGAGTTTCAATTCAGTAACTCTGAGATAGGGCTAAAAATCTGCATTTCTAGCTATTATTAAAAAGTCAAAAAATATAAGATGCTGGCAAGGTTGCAGAGAAAAGGGAACACTTATACACTGTTGGTGGGAGTGGAAATTGGTTTTAACCATTGTGGAAAGCAGTATGGTGATTCCTCAAAGAGCTAAAAGTAAAACTACCATTCGACTCTGCAATCCCATTATTAGGGTATCTCTCTGGATACCCAGAGGAATAGAAATCATTCTACCATAAAGACATATGCACACAAATGTTTATTGCAGCACTATTCACAATAGCAAAGATATGGAACCAACCTAAGTGCCCATCAGTGACAGATGGGATAAAGAAAATGTGGCACATATACACCATGGAATACTATGCAGCCATAAAAAAGAACAAGATCATGTCTTTAGTAGGAACATGGATGGAGCGAGGCTTTTACCCTCAGAAAATTAATGCAGAAACAGAAAACTAAATATCACATGTTCTCATTTACAAGTGGAACTAAATGATAAGAACTTGTGAACACAAAGAAGGAAACAGCAGACACTGGGGCCTACTTGATGGTGGAGGGTGGGAGGAAGGAGAGGAGCAGAAAAGATAACTCTTGGGTACTGACTTAATACCTGCATGTTGAAATAGTCTTTACAACAGACCCCTGTCACTCATGTTTACCTATGTAACCTTCACATGTACCTCCAAACCTAAAATGAAAGTTTTAAAAATCAGCGTTCTAAAATTCCTCTAGTGACCCTGATGCTTTTGGTGCAGGGACTATACTTTGAAAAGCACTGAGGTTTTGCTCTTCTCTGATAGTCCTTTAAAATAAAGCTTCTCAAATTTTTACATACATACATGCAGATCACTTCAGGATTATGTTAAAATGCAGATTCTGCAGCTGTAATGAATTCCTAGATCATGCCAACAGATAAGTCTGTTCCTTGGAAAAGACTGAGGAAAACTTCAAAACATACCCAGCCATCGAGTAAACCCAAGGCAGAAAAGAAACAGGCACATCAGGCCAGAAAATTGTAAAATTCCTCAAATTTAGCATTACTTCCAAGGAGATGTGCTTAGATACACACATGAAACAATCCCCATCAATTTTAGGAAGTAGGACATGTCATTCCAATTCTTCTGTGTCATCACAATCCCATTTCCCAAGAGTCTCTAAGGCTCCTGGTTTGATGTCTTATTCTTTTACCTTTCCTTGGAGTACAGTGGCAATTTTAGATATTTCCTAGGGGCATGAACACGAAGGGAGAGTGTGTAGAAGATGCTGTTTGTATCTTGACCTGGTACTAAACTGCCTGTCTTTTGACCAGAGATCACACCTGCCTCATTATACTACCTTTTGAGCTCAGCAGTCGATAACAAAACAAGCAAGAAAATAAGGTGTGTGGGGTGTATATACCTCCACTTTCTGACCCAGCCTTAGAATCAAAGGTGGATCATGTAATATTTACTCTGTAATTCAACAGTGCAGACCCTTCCACCTTTCCTCTCTCTTAACCTTCACCAATTACAACTTGGATGCTGGTTTAGAAACATCCCTAGTCTTTCAGCCTAAAATGCTGAGAATGCCACCATTTGCAGATTAAATTTAAGTGAATAGGTTTTGCCTTAGCATGCTCGTTCTTATTCATTTATTTATGCTTTTAGTAACTCTAAGTGTCATTCATGCAACAATGCTTTGTGTCATTTGACTATCAACTCTACATTCTTACAAAAATATTTACTCTGTGTCATGCTCTGTGCTAAATACTGAGGATTCACTGTTCTAGGTACTGAGGACACAGCAATGAACATAACAGATACAAACTGGTGCCCCATGCAGCTTAATTCTAGTAGGAAAATGAAACTGTAAGCAAGATGTGTGTGTGTGTGTGTGTGTGTTTAGTAAGATTGTGATAAAAGCTAAAAATGAACCAAGAAAGTAGAACAAGAAACATTAGGTGTAGCTCACATTTTAGGTATAGAGACCAGGAAATGCTTTTCTCAGGAGATGAGTGGGGTAGACTGAAGGGAGTGTGGGAGCTAGCCCTCACTGGAGGAAGGGCTTTCCAGGCAGAGGTCACCACAAGTGCAAAGGTCCTGAAACGACACCATGGCTGACAAGTTCCATGACCAGCAATGAGGCCCTTAACTAGAAGTTACTGAGAACTGATCAGGCTTCTGCAACCCAGACGTCAGAACAAATGTGGAGGAGGGTTTTTGTCAAGAGGCCCATGTGGCTGCAGCAGTTAGTGAAAGGGAGTGCTGGAGGCAAGTTTTGTCAAGAAGATAACAGGGGTGAAGTTTACGTAGGGTGCTTGGATCATGGGATATCTTTGGAAGGGTCAGAGCAGAGGAGTGACTTGGTCTGATTTATGTCTTAAAGGACCATTATGGCTGCCTTCTTGGACGTATTCTGCAGCTGGATAGTGGAGAAGCAGAAGATTAATTAGTAGGTGATTGCACCAATCTGGGTGAGCAAGAAGGTGGCTTAGATGAGGAAGGTAGCAGTAGAGATGATGAGAAGTAGTCTGACTCTGGGTATATTTTGAAGGCATAGCTAACAGGTTTTTCTATGAATTTGATGTGAGATGCAAGAAAAAGAAGCGTAACACCATTGTTTTGGGCCGAAGCAAACTGATTTTTAAAATTTCTGTTAACCTGACTGAGACAGGCTACAGGAGGAGTAAGCTTTGGGAAGAGAGTCAGAAGCTTGGTTTTGGTCTGCAGACATCCATGTGGAGTTGTCAAGAGGCAGCATAAACAGGGCTCTAAGGCCAAGAACTGGAGATTGAACTGTGAGAGTCATTAGAATATAAGCCACATTTAAAGTCAAAAAAATGGGTGCAATCACATAGAAAGAGGATGTAGATGGAAGAGAAGAGATCCAAGGTTTGGGTCTTGGAGGATTTCCCCTTTAGAGATCTGGGGCATTAGGAGGAACCAGTGAGCCCTCAAAAAAAACGGGCAAACAGGTTGAGAGACAAGGTTGTTTGCCATACATTGTTCATACCTCTGTGCACTGTTAAGGAGCTAGGTCTGTATAGCCTCATACCTGCAAAAAACATCCCCACTCTGGAAGATCAGCTCATCTTTACTGGGTGCTTACATGTGCAAGGAATTTTGCTGAGCAAATATAGAAAGTTAAGCCACTTTCATTGTCGTTATATACATTAGGAATGTATAGATTGAAGGGATTAAATAACTTGCTTAGGGTCACACCACTAGCATGTGGGGATATTGAATTCAAATTCGGACAATGGACTTTCTGAGCCAGAGAAAGCAGACAATCAATTGATGCCCAAATTAACACTCTGATCAGGTTCATGGTTTTAGTGCCAGGACGACTTGGATTCTACCATTTACTCTTAATTCTTTGGACTCGTGCATATCGCTAACCTGTTGGAATTTTAATCTCTTCATCTGTAAAATACATCAGCCCCATGCAGCATCTAACAAATGGAATCTCTTATTATTCCTTAGTGTTATCCTAGAGTTCCTCCTCCTCACCACCACAACCCACCCAATTGATTCAGCCATCTGACTGGCTTGAATATGTCTCTTTCTTTCTATCCTCACATCACCATTGTCTCTTATCTGGATTTCTTTTCTCCTGATTTCTCTCTCTCTCTCTCTCTCTCTCTCTCTCTCTCTCTGTCTCTGTCTCTCTCACACACTGGTCCACAAAGCAGCCAGACTTATCTTTCTAGGATGCAAATCATATCAGATCACCCACACTACCCACACTGCTTGAAACATTTCAACTACTCCCTGCCAACCCTCAGGGTAAAGCAGTTTGGAGGTCATTTCTTCTTTAAGCTTTTCCTGACCTAAGCTATATTAGGACCCTCTTCCATGTATTCTGTCTGTATTTTTAATAAGATAGCACATTGGGAGATGGATGAATACTGTTTACAAGCCTGGGCCCCTTCTCTTCCTCTACATACCCTCTAAAATAATGTAAATCCCTATGAAGGCAGGATCATACTCCAATGAATCCTCAGTGCTTAGTGTAGGGCATGACACAGAGTAAATATTTCCCTAAGAATGATGCATAGAATTGACAGTCAAATGACACAAAGCATTGCTGGGTAAATGACACAGAGTTGCTGAAAGCATAAATACCTGCATGAGAAGGAAGGAGTATGCTAAGGAAAAAACCCATTCACTCAAATTTAATCTTCAAATGGCAGAGTTCTCACTCAGTTCAAATGAGATCTGGTTGTTTTAAAAGAGTCTGGGATCTCCTTCTCTCTCTCTTGCTTCTGCTCTTGCCAGGTGACGTGCCTGCTCCACTTCACCTTCTGCCATGATTGGAAACTTCCTGAGACCTCACCAGAAGCAAATTGGATGCCGGTACCATACTTCCTGTAGAGCCTGCAGAACCATGAGCCAATTAAATTTCCTTTCCTTATAAGTTACCTAGCCTTAGATATTTCTCTATGGTAATGTAAAACCAAGAACAGACAAACACAGTGGGCATAGGTGATACACTTTCAGCATGTTTGTTACATTAAAACATTGGAGAAGTTTCTAAAATTCAGGTATTTTTGTATCACCCTGAACTACAAAATTGTTCCTGCCTATGATTTTCCAAATCCTGTGTATATCACATGTCATAACTTTGTGGTTCAAGAGTGGCCACATTATAATCTGATGACTCTTACAGTTCAATCTTCAGTGGAGTTGTCACATGTTATTATGTGGCCATAATATGTGGCCACATAAATAACACTTATTTTTATTGAGGCAAGTAGCTTCTTAGGTGTGTTTTTCTAACTTCCCTTAAGATTAAGGTAACTGTACAGCTCATTGCACCTAGGAGAGCCCTAGGTTGTTGTCTCATTCTGAATAACATAGACCCCTCTTTCATCAAGTGCCTAGTTTGGGTGATACATTATAAGATCACTATACTTATGATGTAATGGGCTAGGATTTTATCTTTGTCCTTTGTGCCAATTAGTTTTCTGTACAGGCAGTTAAATTACCTCCTTGCATTCCATCTTTTGATGGGTTTTTAAAACTTATTATTGACTTACATACAGTAAAATTTACTCTTTTAAAAGTATAGCTTTATGAATTTTGGCAAAGGCATCAATTCCTATGACCACCACCACAATCAAGATTCCCAACCCTTAAACCCTGGTAACCATTCTGTGCCCTGTAATTTTGCCTTTTTCAGGATGTCACATAAATCAATTCTTGTAGCCTTTGAGTCTGGTTTCTTTAACATAGCCTAATGCATCTGAGATGCATTCAAGTTGTTTGTGTGTCAATATTTTTCCTTTTTATTGCTGAGTAGTATTCCACTATATGAATGCATCTCAGATTATTTGCTCATTGAAGAGTTCCTTCTGATTTTTTATGATTATGAATAGAGCTGTTATAAGCCTTTATAAAAAGGTTATTTTATGACCATGTTTTCATTCTCCTGGGTAAAGATCTAGAAGCACAATTATTGGTTCTATGGGATAAGTGAAAATTTAACTTTATAAGAAACTCTCAACCTATTTTTCAAAGTGGCTTTACTATTTTAAACTCCCAGCAATGTATGAGAGTTTTAATTTCCCTACATCCTTGTCAGTAGTTGGTGGCATCAGTTGTGGTTGTTGTTTTTGATACTGCTTCTTCGTTGGTAATTTTAGCTAGTCTAATAGATGTTAGTGGTGTCTCATTGTGGTTTTAATTTGCATTTACCCATTGATTCAACATTAAGCACCTTTTCTTGTGTTTATTTGTCATATCTTCACTGGTGATGTGTTTATTCAAATCTTTCACTCATTTTTTTTAAGTTGGGTTGTTTTTTGATTACTGAGTTTTGAAAGTTCTTTTATATTCTGGATGTAAGTCCTTTATTAGATATATGACTTGAAAATGTTTGTCTCAATCTGTGGCTTGCCCTATACTCTCTTAACAATGTCTTTCCAAAAAAAAAAAAAAAAAAAAAAAAAAAAAAAAAAACAACAATGTCTTTCCTAGAGCAGAAATTTTTATTTTGGTGAAATCCACTGAAATGCCTTTGGAATTTTATCAAACAGTAATTGAGCATATATCTGCATAGGTCTATTTCTGAACTCTCTATTCTGCAGCATTGATTTATGTTGTTGGAAAATTTAATTAGAATTTAAAAGTTAAAATTAGAATCTTTTATTAACTCAGAATTATATTTTACAAATGTAGATGAAATTTCCTTCATTCCAAGTTAATCTGCAAAGATAAATGACTATTTTAACAGGGAAATGAAATTCATGTAATATCACTTGACCTCAGATTTAAGTAAACCTCAATAAATGTATTCTGTAATAAAATTGGTCACATAAATAGATACCACACCATGTCCCAAAGCATTTGTCACAGATATTCTATGAGGTAAACTACCAAAGAACAATTTTCCACCATCAAAGCTATTTCAGAGGCCCTGCCTGCTCCTATGTATCTTCTCAGCAATGAACAATGTACATATCACAGGCTCTGAGTAGCCCTTCAGTGAAAGGCCATCTAGTGTTGTGTAGTTCAGAATGTTCCAAATGTATTACATTGATCTTTCATCAGCCCTTATCAACATTTTCCAAAAGACTATTTTTGGTCTTTCTTTACCTACGTGTGGGTTTGTGTTCTCTCTGGCGGAGAATCCCCAACATATTTTCATATCCTTTTTTTTTTTTTTTTTTGAGATGGAGTCTCGCTCTGTTGCCCAGGCTAGGGTGCAGTGGTGCAGTCTTCACTCATTGGCTCATTGCAACCTCCACCTCCCAAGTTCAAGCAATTCTCCTGCCTCCGCCGCCCAACATAGCTAGGATTACAGGCCATGCCACCACTCCTGGCTAGTTTTTATAATTTTAGTAGAGATGGGGTTTCACCATGTTAGCCAAGCTGGTCTCGAACTCCTGACCACAAGCAATCTGCCTGCCTTGGCCTCCCAATGTGCTGAGATTACAGGCGTGGGCCACCCCGTCTGGCTTCATATCCTTTTTTTAAAAAAAATATATACTTTGAGCATCCCTTTGAAACCTACTTCTCTTTTACTGATTATTAATTTAATATTTTTTACTTATTTGTAATTGAGGCTTTTCTGTGGAAAATGAGTGAATCATGTAAGATGCAATGAAGGACTTAAACTTGAAAATGTTATAGCTTTTTATGCTTTGTGCAAACAAATAGTTACTACACTTCAAATCAGACTCCTCAAACTGCAGACCTCATAGTATTTATTAAAATTAGGATATGTTGATATTTTAAGGCATACTATCATTATAATAGATTCTTGACTCTCTTTGAAATAACAAATAGAAAAACAAAATGCAAAGTACTACCAACAAATTAAACTTTTTTGAAAATTGATTATATGATGTAAAGTTTGAAAAGCAATTAAGATAATCATTATAAGAAATAAAATCAACTAGATTTTGTATTTCTAACCATAAATATGCTTCATATTTAGTGGATAGTCTAAAATTAAGAGAATTATCTCTGAACAGTTGACAGTCCAAAGAATAGCTCTACACTGGTTTTAGGTGGATAACCTGTGGTGTTCCCATTTCAGAGAATAAGATGTTTGTGGAAAACTGCACAGGTTTTAAAAAGTATTGCTTTATTAATATCAATTAGACAGAAAAGTAGCTTGTATGATAAGAATGTATCCATACATTTTAATATATTTATCTACATAATAAACATTTCTAGCCAGCTAATCAACGCATGTATTTGAAAAAGTATTAGACTATGTTATCACTTGGAATGGAAAACAGTCTGCTAAAACCGTTGATCACACAGAAGAGGGGAAAACGTAAAGTGGAAATTAGCAATTATTCAGGAATTTTCTACTAACTGAAAATGTCTAGAATCTAGACTATTTCACAATGAATGTTTTAGGGTACTGTACTTATCTTTTGGGAATCTAACACAGCTGCAATAATATGGTTTTAATTCCAAGGCAACTCTGATATGTCAGGGCTACCTGTTGGCTGACATACACATCCAGTGAATTGTTATCTGCTCCATGTCATATCAGTATTAATCTCAACACAGGTTTATGAGCATATGTGCTTGTATCATATTTCTCAATGTAATATACTTATAATAATATTGTGATATGATACTGTCATACCTAAAAACGGGAAGCTATAAAATTGATAAAATACCTAATTTATGATATCTTCCTGTATTATTGTATTTCTGATACTTGCAAAATGTCATTAGTTTTATGTAAATGTCAATACTTTGAATATGTAAACACATTTTTAAGAATCATTAACAATATAGTTTTATTTAAGTTGGAAATAACTGTGGATGTAGAAAGGCAATATTTTAGCATCTTCTGAAGATTACTCTGCATTTAGAGTGTTCAGGAACTAATTAATTTCAACTTTATATTAACATCATTATAAGCATAAAATGAAGTAATTAAAATACATTTAATTTTAGATAATGACTTACTTTTATCATCTTTCTCAACTGTTCCCATTTATGCTTCTGATTTATGCTTTTGCCTTCTTGCGTTCTTTCAGCACTCATTTCTATTTCTCCCTCTTTTCTCTTCTTTTTAATCATTCTGTTATTATAGACCATCATTAGCAGAAGAAAATTCCAGAACCTAATTCAATTAAACCAAGCCAAATAAACATATAATTGTAAGATTCATAACAGTGCATATTCACTTCTGTAAGTTACAGCATTACGTTTGGGAGGTAGAAAATGTTATTTCAAAAGAAAACATGAGACTTCTACATATGTTTTAAAGACTTCTTTTGGTTCTTCACATGTTGTTATTTTATGTTCTTTCTAGTGGAATCATCAGCATATCATGTGGAAAAGATGTGGTAAATAAATATTTTCCTTTAGTGGGTTATATTTTAACAAATGCATATTGAATTGTAGAATTCATTGATAAAATTTACTTCTCCATAAATTAACATATAATTTTTCAAAGATATGTATAAATAAGGAATTTTTAGGATACAAAGTTTTGATATGTACTGGAAATGTGCATATAGTATATTGTGCTACAAGCAAACATTCCTAAAAAGTCACATATTTCTAAAATAGTTTTAGGCCACAAATATAGGTATAGTATATTTTCGATCACCACAGTTTAAAAATCAAAGTTTTAGAAATATGATAAAAAATGAGCTCACGTCAGATACCATTCCGTCTTTTCCTTAACAAATTTAGTTAGGCACTGATTTCCAAGCTTGTATTTCCATGGCCACCTCCTTTATGAGTCATCCCAGGTTATTTCAGGAAGTGGGATGGAAGAGAAAACATTTTCCAAGATTGGATGACCTAAGCAACTCTCTCCCTCAAAAGCACTTTTCTGGCTCATGTTCCATATACATCTCAGGAAGCTCATTTAACATTAACTTGGTTTTCCAAACAAAGACCATTTTTGTTTTTAATCCTCATTATAACAGTGAATCCACCTAGCGATACAATCAGCCTTTTATCATATGGGCAGCTGGGCCTCCCCTTTATAAACTGATGGAGTTTCCAGACATGCAGCATACCTAAACCAAACCACGGGGTATAATTACCCTAAGAGGTGCTGTGGACACTGCATGGCCCCTGATATCAGATTACCTGGGTTCAAATCCTAATTCTGTCATTTTCCAAATACATAGCCCTGAGAAAGTTACTTAAGGTCTTTTTGCCTTCGTATCCACATGTTAAAAATCAGGATTATAATAATAATTGTAGGGTTATGGAGATTAGATGAGTTAAATCATATGAACCACTGACAATAGTGCTTGATATATAGTAAGTACTCAATAAATGTTAGCAATTATTATTAAGACCTGATTTGATTTTCAGAGTAATACTGTCTTATCTCAGTATTAAACTATTCAAGATGTTCTAGCCTGTGAGGGCCTGAGTTGGAAGTCCTTTGAGCTACTGCAGATACTGTAAATGTTTCTGGTGTCATTAGAGCTCTGGCAGCTTCCTAAGGTAATTTATGATACCCACATAAGCAAAAGAGAGATTGCAAATTTGTCTTTTTGTTGACAGAGATTCTTTTGGAAGCAATGCGTTTGTTTTATTTTCCAAGGAAACAACCTCTAAGCATTTTCTAGGCTATCATTTAACCCCAAATGTTCCTGCTTTATTTGCTGAATAGATATAGGTCCTGTATCTTTAAGGGGAAAACCCAAAACTTCATCCACAGTTTGACCTATGAGGCCTGACTTGATCTGCACCCTTCCTTTTTCCCCAACTTCATCTCACTACACCCACCCTTCTCACTTCTTTCTACCCTCAATTTCTTATTATGCATCATTGACTTTTTTAGTTCATGAAAGACTTCAAGTTTTTTACAGCCTCAGGACTTTGTTCATGCTGTTCCTCTGCTGAACAAGATTCTCTGCAATCACCTAGAATGTCTCATCCTTTACAGATCCTCATCAGAGAGGTTTCCCATGACTGTACTGTTCATAGTACGTATTTCTCCCCCGTGCTTTTTTCTTATATCTCAACCTCTTCTGGTTCCTGTGTAACACCTATACAGGAACTTGCTTTCACTTTATTTCTGTCAACTTCAGGGAGGCTGGAGTCAGGAGGAGAGCTGGGTCTTCTACCATATTCCATGAGCGCCCTGTCTATCTTTTCATTGTCAGCATCTAGCACATTGATTGGCATGAAATAAATATTTAATGAAGAGGTGAGTGACCAATACATAGCTTGATACATGTTATTAAAATGCTTCCAAATGGAAAAGTGAGCTGCTTTAAAAGACAATTAATTATAATCTAAATTAATAATCTAGCTGGGCATAGAGGAGCACACTATAAACCCAGTGCTTTGAGAGGCCAAGGCAGAAGGATCCCTTGAGCTTATGAGCTCAAGACCAGCCAGGGCAACATTATAAGACACCATCTCTACAAAAAAAAATTTTTTTTTTAATTAGCTCAGCGTGATAGCATGCACTGTGTTCCTAGCTACTTGGAAGGCTGAGGCAGGAGGATTCTTTGAATGCAGGAATTTGGGGTTGCAGTGAGCTGTGATCACACCACTGCATTCCAGCCTAGGCAACAGAGCAAGACCCAGTCTCAAAAAATTTAAATATGTTAATAATTTCTATATATGCATACCTTTTATAGTTTATTCCTGAGAATTTACTTATTCAATTAATTTGCTCCTTCTTAAAAAATTTTTTTAAAAAGCTAGCACTTTTAAAAGACATATGAAGAGAGTATGATAAACTTTAGCTCATCCTTGTGAGAATAATGACATTCTAAATTGTTATGGTCAGAATTTAGTTGTTCTATAGAATTAATTTAGACACTTAATTATATCACCTCCCTTTGCTCCTAGTTTATAAATAGGAAGTTTCTTATGTAATAAGAACCATGGTGCCTAATATTACATAAAGTATCCATAATCTCCAAACTTTATGACAATATTGGCTATCTTTATAGGAAATGCTACTCAATAATCATTTTTCTGTTAAAACATTGCTAAATTATCATTACCATTTTTAATATAATTTTCTTAAATCTGGATTTAAAAAGGTCTTAAAAATGTTTATGTTATTAAGTGAGCATTAACCTAAAGTCAAAAATCTTATGTTTATGTCTTACTATTTGAAGGAAAAATATACATAACTATTGAATGTTTTTAAATAAAGAAGAAGCAAAAGCAGTTACTTTACCCTCACTCTAACACATGTGATCTTGCAATGACTTCCATTTTCAAAAGTAACATGGTATTTTCACTTTTCATGCTTTTGAGAAGGAAAACTGTATCTACCTGAAAGTGATAACAATTGAATCGTTTCAATTTTTGAGACCCAAAGGGCTGATTGGTTTCATCCTTGGGAGTCTCTGGTTAACTGATCTAGCATTCATGCTCTCCTATCCTGACAAAGTTTCTTTTTTGTATTCTCTGAGTTTACCTACATTTAAGAAAAGAGACATGAAGAGAAATAGAACCTCAGGTAGGGATAGCAAAACATTTCCATCAAGATGATTCCTATCAGTGCTTTCATATCAAGCAGCTCTCCTCATGACTGGGAGAGTTTCAAATGGTGGTGAATTAATCACACCAAAATAGATGCCATTAGCACAAAATAGGAAAAGCACTTCTAGAGTTCTGGAATAAAGACCTCAAAAAATCAGCTCTTCCACAAAAGCAATGAGAACATAGGCAAAAATCATGAAAATCAACATTTCCAGAGCTCTAGGTATTAATCAAGGGCATACAACAGTTTTTTTGGCTATGTGTGTATTTATTCAAGAAAATGACTTTATCTCAGTAAAAACTGCAAACTTTGTGGCTTTCAGTGTGGATGCTCCAACTATCAGACCATGAATTTAAAACAACTACAATTAATATGCTAAGCAAAAAGGATCAAACCATCAAAGCCCAGAATGCCTCTCCACCACCAAGGGATCACAACTCCTCACCAGCAAGGGGAAAAAACAGGATGAAGAATGAGTTTGACAAATTGACAGAAGCAGGCTTCAGAAGGAGGATAATAACAAACTTCTCTGAGCTAAAGGAACGTATTCTAATCCAATGCAAAAAAATGAAAAACCTTGAAAAACGGTTAGATGAAATGCTAACTAGAATAACCAGCTTAGAGAAGAACATAAACGACTTGATGGAGCTGAAAAACACAGCACAAGAACTTCACAAAGCATATACAAGTTTCAATAGCTGAATCAATCAAGCAGAAGAAAGGATATCAGAGACTGAAGATCAACTCAATGAAATAAAACGAGAAGACAAGAAAAGAGAAAAAGAGTGAAGAGAAATGAACAAAGCCTTCAAAAAATATGGGATTATTTGAAAAGACCTAATCTACACTTGATCAGTGTACCTGAGGATGATGGAATGAATCCAAGCTGGAAAACACTCTTCAGGATATTATCCAGGAGAACTTCCCCAACCTAGCATGGCAGGCCAACATTCAAAAACAGGAAATACAGAGAACACCACAAAGATACTCCTCAAGAAGAGCAACCCCAAGGCACACAATTATCAGATTCACCAGGCTTGAAACAAAGAAAAAATGCTCAGGGCAGCCAGAGAGAAAGATCTGGTCACCCACAAATGGAAGCCCATCAGACTCACAGTGGATCTCTCAGCAGAAACCCTACAAGCCAGAAGAGAGTTGGGGGCAACATTCAACATCCTTAAAGAAAAGAACTTTCAACCCAGAATTTCATATCCAGTCAAACTAAGCTTCATAAGTAAAGGAGAAAGAAAATCCTTTACAGACAAGCAATTGCTGAGCGATTTCATCACCACCAGACTTGCCTTACAAGAGCTCCTGGAAAAGAACAACAAGTACCAGCCACTGCAAAAAAAGAACCAAATGTTAACGATCAACAACACAATGAAGAAACTGTGCCAACCGGTGGGCAACACAACCAACCAGAAACAAAGTGGCAGGATTAAATTCACACATAACAATATTACTGTTAAATATAAAAGGCCTAAATGCCCCAATCAAAAGACACAGACTAGCAAACTGGCTAAAAGTCAAGACCCATCAGTATGCTGTATTCAGGAGACCCATCTCATGTGCAAAGACACACATAGACTCAAAATAAAGGGATGAAGAAAGATTTACCAAGCAAATGAAGAGCAAAAAAAAAAAAGAAAAGAAAAGAAAAAAAGCAGGGGATGCAGTCCTAGTCTCTGATAAAACGGACTTTAAACCAACAAAGATCAAAAGAGACAAAGAAGGGCATTATGTAATGGTAAAAGAATCAATACAAGAGCTAACTATCCTAAATATATATGTACCCAATACAGGGGCACCAAGATACATACAGTAAGTTCTAAATGACCTGCAAAGAGACTTAGACTCCCACACAATAATAGTGGGAAACTTTTATACTCCACTGTCAATATTAGACAGATCAACAAGACAGAAAACTAACAAGGATATCCAGGACTTGAATGCAGATCTGGGCCAAGCAAACCTAATAGACATATGCAAAACACTCCACCCAAAATCAACAGAATATACATTCGTCTCAGCACCACATCACACCTACTCTATAACTGACCTACTCTAAAATTGACCACCTAATTGGAAGTAAATCACTCCTCAGCAAATGCACCAATTCCACAGAAATGCAAACTATCACCAGAGATTACTACAAACAACTCTGTGCACATAAACCAGTAAATCTGCAAGAAATGGATAAATTCCTGGACACTTGCAGCCTCCCAAGACTAAACCAGGAAGAAGTTGTAACCCTGAATAGACCAATAACAAGGGCTGAAGTTGAGGCAGCATTTAATAGCCTACCAACCAAAAGAAGTCCAGGTCGACTAGTTCACAGCTGAATTTTACCAGACATACAATGAAGAGCTGGTACCACTCCTTCTGAAACTATTCCAAAAAATATAAAAAGAGAGAATCCTCCCTAACTCATTTTGTTAGACCAACATCATCCTGATAACAAAACCTGGCAGAGACACAACTGAAAAAGAAAACTTCAGGCCAGTATCCATGATGAACATCGATGCAAAAATCTTCAATAAAATACTGGCAAACCAAATGCAACAGCATATCAAAAAGCTTATTCATCACGATCAAGTAGGCTTCATCCAGGGGAGGCAAAGCTGGTTCAACATACACAAGTCTATAAATATAATCCATTACAGAAACAGAACCAAAGACAAAAACCACGATTATCTCAATGGACACAGAGAAGGTTTTTGACAACATTTGACAGCACTTTATGCTAAAAACCCTCAAAGTAGGTATTGATGTAACGTATCTCAAAATAATAAAAGCTATTTACAACAAACCCTCAGCCAATATCATACTGAATGGGCAAAAACTGGAAACATTCCCTTTGAAATCTGGCACTAGACAGGGATGCGCTCTCTCACCACTCCTATTCAATATAGTATTGGAAGTTCTAGCCACAGCAATCAGGCAAGAAAAAGAAATAAATGGTATTCGGTTAGGAAAGGAGGAAGTCAAATTGTCTCTATTTGCAGATAACATGATTGTATATTTAGAAGATCCCATCATCTCAGCCCAAAATCTCCTTAAACTGATAAGCAACTTCAGCAAAGTCTCAGGATACAAAATCAATGTGCAGAAATCAAAAGCATTCCTGTGCACCAATAACAGACAAACAGAGAGCCAAATCAAGAGCAAACTCTCATTTACAATTGCAAAAAAGAGAATAAAATACCTAGAAATACAACTAACAAAGAATGTAAATGACCTCTTAAAGGAGAACTACAAACCCCTGCTCAGGGAAATAAAAGAGTACACAAATAGATGGAAAAACATTCCATGCTCATGGTTAGGAGGAATCAATATCATGAAAATAGCCATACTGTCAAAGGTAACTTATAGATTCAGTGCTATCCCCATCAAGCTATCAATGACCTTTTTCACAGAACTGGAATAAAACCACTCTAAACTTCATATGGAACCAAAAGAGAGCCCACATAGCCAAGACAATCCTAAGCAAAAAGAACAATGGAAGCATTATGCTGCCTGACTTCAAACTGTACTGCAAGGCTACAGTAATCAAAACATCATGGTACTGGTACCAAAACAGAGACATAGACCAATGGAACAGAACAGTGGCCTCAGAAGCAATGCTGCACATCTACAACCATCTGATCTTTGACAAACCTGACAAAAACAAGCAATGAGGAAAGGACTCCCTGTTTAATACATGGTGTTGGGAAAACTGACTAGCCAAGGCTGAAAGCAGAACCTGGACCCCTTCCTGACACCTTACACTAAAATTAACTCCAGTTGGATTAAATATTTAAACATGAGGCCTAACACCATAAAAAAACCCTAGAAGAAAACCTAGGCAAAGCCATTCAGGACATAGGCATAGGCAAGGACTTCATGACTAAAACACCAAAAGCAATGGCAACAAAAGCCAAAATTGACAAATGGGATCTAAACTTAAGAGCTTCTGTACAGCAAAAGAAACTATCATTAGAGTGAACCAACAGCCAGCAGAATGAGAAAAAAGTTTTTGCCATCTACCCATTTGACAAAGGTCTAAAATCCAGAAAAAAAAAAAAAAAAAAAAACATTTAAAAGTGGGCAAAGGATATGAACAGATACTTTTCAAAAGAAGACATACATGAGGCCAACAAACATATGAAGAAAAGCTCCTCATCACTGGTCATTAGAGAAATGCAAATCAAAACCACATTGAGATACCATCTCATGCCAGTTAGAATGGTGATTATTAAAAAATCTGAAGACAACAGATGCTGGAGAGGATGTGGAGAAATGGGAACACTTTTACACTGTTGGTGGGAAAGTATATTAGTTCAACCATTGTGGAAGACAGTGTGGTGATTCCCCAAGAACCTAGAAATAGAAATTCCATTTGACCCAGCAATCTCATTACTGGGTGTATACCCAAAGGATTATAAATCTTTCTATTATAAAGACACATGCACACATATTTTCATTGCAGCACTGTTTACAATAGCAAAGACCAGAACCAACCCAAAAGCCCATCAATGATAGACTGGACATAGAAAATGTGGCACATATACGACATGGAATACTATGCAGCCATAAAAAGGATGAATGGATGAATCTTTTTTATGGCTGCATAGTATTCCATGTTGTATATGTGGACATGGATGAAACTGGAAACCATCATTCTCAGCAAAGTGACACAAGAACAGAAAATCAAACACCACATGTTCTCATAGGCAGGTGTTGAACAGTGAGAACACATGGACACAGGGAGGGGAGCATCACACACTGGGGTCTGTTGCAGGGCAGTTACAGGAGGGAGAGTGGGGGATGGGGAAGGTGAGGAGGGATAACATGGGTAGAAATGACAGATATAGGTGATGGGGGGATGGAGGCAGCAAACCACCATGCCATGTATGTGCCTATGCAACAATCCTGCATGATATGCCCATGTACCCCAGAACCTAAATTACAATAAAAAATATAAAATAAATAATAATAATCATAGTCACTTTAAACATTATTGGTACAAATATACCAGTTAAGACAGATAGTCAGTGTGGATCAAAAAACAAGATCCGGCTGGGTGCAGTGGCTCATACATGTAATCCCAACACTTTGGAAGGTGGAGGTGGGCAGATCATGAGGTCAAGAGATCAAGACCATCCTGGACAACATGGTGAAACCCCGTCTCTACTAAAAAAAATACAAAAATTAGCTGGATGTGGTGGTGCGCACGTTAGTCCCAGCTACTTGGGAGGCTGAGGCAGGAGAATTGCTTGAACCTGGGAGGCAGAGGTTACCGTGGGCCGAGATCGTGCCACTGCACTCCCGCCTTGCACCTGGCAATGGAGACTCTGTCTCAAAAACAAAAAACAAGATCCAACTATATGTTGTCTACCAGAAACTCACTTGAAATATAAAAACACATATAGATTAAAAGTAAAGTGAAAGAGAAAGATATGCCATGCTAATGCTAATCAAGCTAAACTAATTTTAGACACAGAAGATTTCAGTGCAAGAAAAGTTAAAAAGGAGAACAAGAGACATTACATAGTGATATGGATCAGTTATCCGAAAAGACATAATTATTCTTAATATGCATATGCATAACAACAGAGCATCAAAATATGTGAGATAAATCTGATAGTGCTGCAAGGAGAAGTAGAAGAATCCAGTATTGTAGTTGGGTAACTTCCAGACCCCTTTTTCAGAAATGAACAGATCTTGCAGATAGAAAATCATTAAGGACGTATGCACTCAAACACATCATAGTCAAACTCAAAAACATCATCAATCAACTGGATTTAACTGACATCTTTAAATTATTTCTTTCATCAACAGAATGTGCATTCTTCTCAATATGGAACATTCACCAAGGTAGACTACACTCTCTGCCATAAAATATACTTTAACAATTTTAAAAGAACAAAAATAATGCAGTGTATTATTTCTCTCAGACCCACTAAAATGTCTAAAATTTAAAAGGACGTGCTAAAACAAATGTTGACAAGAATGTGGAAAAATTGTCACCCTCGTACATTGTTGGATGAATTACAAAAAGGCACAGTCACTTTGTATGTACCTATGTATTGTAGAGAAGGGTCTAGCTATATTGCCCAAGCAGGTCTGAAACTCCTGGTCTGAAGTGATCCTCTGGTGTCGTCCTTCTGAAGCACTGGGATTACAGACATGAGCCATCATGCCCACTGACACAGTCACTTTATAAAACAGTTTTTCAGCTCCCAGAAATGTTAAACATAAAATTACACTAAAACTTGTAATTTGACTCTATGGTTTATGCCCAAGATAATTGAAAACATATGTTTACACAAAAGTTTATACATAAATATTCATAGAAGCATATGGCCATAAAAGTAGGAATAATGCAGATGACTTCCATCTTATAAATGAATTAAAAAAATATAGCCAAACAAAATGTTATATATTAATGCAATAGAATCTTATTTGACAATAAAAAATAATGAAGTAATTATATGTTATTCTACAGAATGGATGAACCTTGAAAACATTATGCTAAATGAAAGAAGTCAGTCACAAAAGGACAAATACTGTATGATTCCATTTATATAAAACGTCCAGAATAGGCAAATCAGAAGAGACAGAGACTAGATTGATGGTTAAAAGGTGCTGGGGGAAGGAAAGAGGGGAATGACTGCTAATGTGTATGGGTTTGGGGGAGTGATGAAAATGTTCTGGAATTAGATAGTGGTTGTACAATTCCATGAATCTACTGAAAACTCTGGAATCGCATACTTTAAATAGTGAATTTTATATGGTATAGGAATTATTTCTCAAAAATCTATTATAACAAAAACAAAATACACTACTGAGAAAGTATAGGTTATAAAAATGTCCCTTATCTTCATGGCTCCTATATACTGAATTACCAGGCTGTTATCATATGAAATTAAAGACTGAAACCATCTTAGACTTTGCTAGTATTCCAGTGCAAGGTCTGAAAGCTATGTCCACAAGGCACCAATGCTATGAGAAGTTGAAACAAATGGTTCATTCCAATGGACTGACCAAACTGTCAGAAATAATATTGGGCCAGGCTTCATGGCTCACACCTGTAATCCCAACATTTTGGGAGGCCAAGGTGGAAGGATTACTTGAGCCCAGGAGTTTGAAACAAGTCTCAGTAACATGGCAAAACCCCATCATAAAAAAATAATAATAATTAGCTGGATTGGTGGCACGTACCTGTAGTCCCAGATACTTGGGAGACTGAAGTGAGAGGACCACTTAAGCCCAGGAAGTCAAGGCTGAAAAGAGCTGTGATCATGCCACTGCATGCCAGCCTGAGTGACACTGTGAGAACTTGTCTCAAAAAAAAAAAAAAATCAAGGTACCATTTTGACTCACATATTTCCTAGAGGTTTATCCTATCCACCTGTGTCCCCTTGTGTAGGAAAGACATTCAGCACTTCCTAGTACTGCTGCCTCTTGCTCCATTCTTTTCTCCTCCGTATATTCTCTTCTTACCCCCATGACCCTTTACTCAGGGCAAGAGAACAGAGTCATCACTTCTATCAGTTAGTCTACAGCCCATAAGGATATATGGAGAGTCTAGAGATAAGGCTGGGAACCACTTGCCCCTTATCAAGGCCAAACACATGTAATCCTCAAATCTAGAGATTGAGTGGACAGTAACCCTATATGGAAATACCACATTGCTGTCAGCTATAAATCTCCTCCATCTTTTTTTTTTTTTTTTTTTTACAATAAGCCTTTTTAAAATTATACTTTAAGTTCTGGGGTACATGTGCAGAACGTGCAGGTTTGTTACATAGGTATACATGTGCCATGGTGGTTTGCTGCATCCATCACCCTGTCATCTACATTAGATATTTCTCCTAATGCTATCCTTTCCTATCTCCCCACCCCCTGCTGTCCCTCCCCTACACCCCTGCCCCTCAACAGGCCCCAGTATATGATGTTACCCTCTCTGTGTCCATGTGTTCTCAGGAACCAAACCAAATGTCCTCCATCTTTTTTTGTCTGTAGTCCTTTGGCCTTTTAGAGTCTTATGCTCTCAGTGATATTTTTTAAGTAATGTGTTTAATATGGGGGCGGGGGAAGAGAGAGGTTAGAAGATTTAAAATCCAATTTACTTGCATCTGAGGATTGCTGGATACTTTGAACAAGACACTCTGCTCTACTAAACTAAGTAAGAATTATGAAACTAAAGATTTATGGAAATTTTAATGGATAATAATGGATTCAAAGCCAGGTAGTATCATAATTTTTTCTTTCTCTCCTGTATCCCATTTATAATAGAAAACATTGTAAATAGCACCTAACACCCTGGAATTGTGCAATACACAATCTGTACAACTAGATATGGCAGCTCTGGTTACAAATACAGAATTATATAAGTAAGATTCATACAAAGTGCAAAAATATTTAACTTTTGCCAAGTCAATTGTCTTTCAAAACTCTCAGGATTATCTAGGCAAGGTATTAGAAGTTATGTAATATTTAGCTTTTATTTTATTATTTCGCTTTTATTATTTTTTAAATCAGTTTTTTAATTTTTAAAAAATCTTTTTTGTCAATTGCTATTTTGGGAAATAAAATTTTTAAAGTAGTTCACATTTTTAGTTTTGAACTTGTATCATTAGTTTGTCTTTGTGGTGTACAGCTGTTATTTTATTGCTTAGTTATGAAATGATTAAGCAGAAAAGTACAGAAGATAATATAGTATATATTCATGTCCTCATGACTCCAAATGATAGATGTTCATTTTGTCATGCTTGCTTCTGCAATTGTTTTTATGAAATAAAGTATTACAAAGAAGAATGAACCCTTTTTTTCCTTCCCCTATTCCAATCCTCTCCATGTTTCTCTCTCCAAAGACGACCTCCTTTCTGATGATGGCTTATATCTTTCCCATCCATATTTGTATATATTTGCTGCATAAACTGTATCTAAATATTTTTATACACGTTGAATAATAAACATTGTGAAACTGCTCTTAACAGAACATCATATTTTGATATGTATTGAATACATTTATTTACTTTAGCTACCATATAGGATTTTGTCATTTATGTGGCTATTCATCTAGTTGTTTCCATTGCTGTAATGAATGCCTTTATAATGTCTCCTTACGCATATGTGCAGAAGTTAAGGCATATACCTGGATGTGGATAGGTTTATTTTATTTACTAAATGTTACTAAATTGCTTCAAGTGGTTTTACCAATTCATACTTCTGCCAGAAATCTATGAAAATTCCCTCTTTCTCTACAATCTAACACCTGGTATTAATAGACTTGTAACTTTTGAAGTATGAAATGTTGTAATTGTTGTTTTAATTTGCATTCCACACAATCCTAATGAGGTTGGGCATCTTTTAATATGTTTGTTTTTTTCTCATCTATGAATTACCTATTCATATTATTTGCCTACTTTTGAAATTGAGTTGTCCTCTTGTTGACTTGTAGGAGTTATTTACAGGTTCTAGATAGAAATGCTTTTTCCTGTAAGTCTTGAAAATATCTTTTTCCCTTGCATCATGGTCTTTTAAGTTAGCTTATGTTGTCTTTTATATGTACGAGTTTTTAATTTTCGTGTGTCAGATTTACCAATTATTTCTCTTACGATCTGTTCATTTTTGCTTCAGTGCTATCTAAGTCTGCGTTTTTGTTGCTATAATGGAATCCCTAAGACTGAGTAACTTGTGAAGAAAAGAGGCTTATTTAGCTCACAGTTTCACAGCCTGTAAAGAAGCATGGCATCAGCACCTGCTTCTGGTGAGGGCTTCAGGCTGCTTCTACTCATGGTGGAAGGTGAAGGGGAGTTGGCATGTGCAGAGACATATGGAAAGAGAGGAAGCAATGGGGTGGGAGGGATGTTCCAGGCTCCTTTTTTATTTTTACTTTATTTTTTCAGTTATTATGGGAACTAATAGAACAAGAATTCACTCATTATCTTGGTTAACACCAAGCCATTCATGAGGGCTCCACTCCAATGACCCAAACGCTTTATGGGGAATCACATTTTAATATGAGATTTGGAGCGGTCAAACATCCAAACCATAGCAAATGACACAAAAATTGTCCCCGAACTTATTTTTTAAAAATTCTTAAACGTTTTGTTTCTTACATTTAGGTCTTTCATCCACCTGAATCATTTTTTGTATATTGTGAGAAGCAAAATGAGAGAGAAAGAATGGTTAAAATCATTAGTCCTCTATACTTCCTGACAAAGATGAGACAGTGTATGTGCCTTACCTTTGAATAGAATGTCTGATTAACCATGCTATCTGATGCCTTCACATTTTATGCCAGTTTCACCTGCTCCACTTATTTCAGGGCTTCGTAATGTAAATAGATAAGATTTTGTTTTTCTGGAGGTTGCAACATATGGCAAAGTACTTCATTTTTCCTATGTGATAGATAAGATGGGAAGTAGTAAATGGAAATTTAAAAATCAACTCTATCAAGGCTATTGCTTTGCTTCGGTCAATGCGGAGCTATATTGGAACTGGAAGAACTGATTAGCAAAGAAAGAATGGGAAACAGATAAATGTGTTGTCACTTGAGTCAGATAATCATAATTTGACTACTGTTTAACTTCAGTTTAATGTGGCTTAATTTTTTAAGCAATGTGAATTTCCAGAATGAAACTCACACTCAAGTATATATGTATAAGTACATTCCAAAAACAAGAATAATTATCATAATTTTTCCCACTTGGATAAATGGACATTCTTTTAATTCTTTATTAGGATAGCACTAAGTATTAATTAGCTATTTAGCAGAACCTCCTAATTGTACATTGATGAACAATGGGTTTTCTACAATACCAGGAACCTGCTAACACAACTTTTTCCAATACCTGGCTATGTGGATGGATTTACTTAATAGATATTTTATAAGTGTTTTCCTTCCAGCTAAAATATATCTCAACAAGAAGGCAGAACTTGCTTCACTGAATCTGGCTGTCCAGAAAACCCTTTAGTTGTATGCAACTCTAATAGAGCGGCATATCACCCTTACACCTAAGCTAATAAGTCCTCTGAACTACCCTCTTTCTGAAGTCATTTTTGCCTTCCCATGTCACTACCCACCATGCCGGATAGTGCTACACCATGTTGGGAACCTTCGTTGCCCACTAGAATACAGAGACTTTTTTTTTTTAATGCAAATGCAACATCATACCTATTGTCAACTATAATTGTACACTTAAACATGTATTAAGAGGGTACATCTCATCTGAAGAATTTTTACCCCAAATAAAATTTTTAAAGTATTTATGCCTGTTAGTTCTTTCACAGATTAACATAAGGACAAAACAGGAAGAAGGTGGGGAGTGCAAATACAGCTCTCACAACAAGCTTATAATTAGGGGAAGTGAGAGTTGTGATATTAGCTTTCACAGATTGCTTGAAAAATTATCATAATGAGGAAAATGTAAGTAAAGGTCAAGACTGAAGAAGGCTAAAATCATTTACATGAATGCTTTAGAAGAAGCTGACTTGTTTACATTGCCTACTTTTGAAAAGGAGTTGCTAACTAGAGTTTATTACTCTTCTAAAGTACAGTAACAGGAAGTAGAACAAACTAAAATATGAAGACAATTTTTAAATGGAGTTCATTTCATGAAATTGACACAGGAAGTGATAGTTGTAATCAGGCTATGATTATAGACCCTGAAACTTTGCCTTTTAAGTTAATTCAGTAATGTGAGGGTTACATGTGTTAATTTTTTTATGCTCCTGACAGATTACCAGCCTGCTAAGTAAAGTTAAGATGCTGTATCTTTTTCAGTAATTATTACTGTTAGTGACATCTTAAATAAAATACATTAGTTGATACAGACCAAAGGTAAAATTAACTAAAGACCAAACCAGAAAAATATACTGTGGGATGGTTTTAGAAAATGTCCTCTTATTTACTTATAGACGGTTTAGCTTTACTTTTTTTTAGAAAAGAATTCGGCCTTTTTGTGATAACAATATGAAGACATAATTTCATAGTGCAGCATTCTGAAGAAATGAATTTAACACAATTATATTAGATAGGCTTGGGATTCATATTGATTTATTAGAAGTATATAAAACCTATCCTCTGAAGAGCTCCAACATGCCCTAATTGAACTCCAAGAATTACTTTGATAACTCTCTCTTGGGAAAATTAGATGAAAGCTTGCTCTAGGAGTGATTAAGAGATTTATGGGATTTATACACCAACATGAAAGCTCAGGATTTTAGGCTTGTAGTAATTGTTTCCAACCCTAAGTCCCAAAACTCTGACTCTACTATTGAGATATCTTAAAAGCTATTTCAAAATGTGCTTCAGGAGTCACACAATTGTTTAATTCAAACATTACTTTATACTTTTTTAAATGTGATTTATACTGTAATACACACACACACACAAATCTACTTGTTCAAAAGTGCTAAATACCAAATTTTAACACATTAGAGAGCATTAACGCCTAATCTTTTGCTATCAGGTGAAATCAATTAGGCACAAATTTCAAAATATTATTTGCTTGGACATCTCTTTCCATATAGTTGAATCTCTTATAAATGCAATATTAATTTTTTAAAATGCATGTAGCTTTTCATACATGGCTTTTTTATTAATTAATTAGGAGTGCGACGTCTGTCACATTCGATTATACATTTTACACCAGCTTCTGTGCCTTGTCTGTAATTTTTACAGCATAAATAACATTTATAAGGCCTTTCAGGTTGTAGTTATACCATCCTTAGTAATGAAACAAAATTTTGGACTTAATATGCAAAGCAAAATCCATTTTGCTATTTGAAATTTTAAGTGACCCTATATTTCATAGACAAGCATTGAAATATACAAAAGAGTGTTTTAAAACAGCACCAAATATCACATTATAATACATGGTTTAAAAGTATTTTCTACCAAAAGAATTGATTATATCTTTTCAGCAACTTCTCTGAAATTTGAACACTTAATGATGTGAACAATAGTTAGTAATGTTAATGAATAAATGTTGAAAAACAATCTACCATCCTTTGTGGTGTTTCAAAATCTGTTTAATCATCCAGTACCCAAAGAATGAAAAATGAGTGGTTTAGAAAGCTATTTGCTCTTATTTAGCAAATTAAGATTTTTCTCCCTATTGTACAAACAAAATAAAATACAAAAATTAGTTGAGTCTTGAAGCTGACAAAGGACTACAACTGTCATAACTACTATTATAATCATAACTCCTGGTTTCAAAGTATCAATTTGTCAAAACAGTCTATTTTTAAATAAAAACTGTAATAAATGTGAATTTACAGGTTAAAACTAAAACATTTTAATTTTGGTTTGTTTTATGTATGCAAGATTCTACAGAAGATAAATTTGAAAACTGAACTCCACTGTCATTTAAAACTTTTGAAAATTATTGAAATAATGCAAAGATAAAAATCACTAGCTTTTGGCCGGGCCTGGTGTTTCACACATGTAATCCCAGCACTTTGGTAGGTCGAGGCGAACAGATCACCTAAGGTCAGGAGTTTGAGACCAGTCTGGCTAACACGGTGAAACCTCATCTCTACTAAAAATATAAGAATTAGCTAGGCATAGTGACACACCCCGGTGATCCCAGCTATTCAAGAGTCTAAGGCAGGAGAATAGCCTGAACCCAGGAGGTGGAGATTGCAGTGAGCTGAGATCGCACCACTGCACTCCAGCCTAGGCAACAAAAGGTGACTCCATCTCCAAAAATAAAAGAAAGAAAGAAAGAAAAATCACTAGCTTTTAAGATGCACAAGTAAAACATTAAGTAGACTTCAACAATCATCTCTAAGTTTTGTTTGCTTTTCTTGTTTTTTACTCTGAAGACCTAAAATCTAATTCTTGTTTTGAAATCTGCATCTGCCTGAAGAGCCAGATTTAGTGCTATCCTCTATATCTGTTGCTTGCAAACATGCAAATCTGCAAAATAGCCTTGGTATTTTGCCAAGGCTGTTTTGCAGATTTGCATGTTTATGCTAACACTTCAGTGGCTTTTAAATTTCTCCTGATACTCTGCCTACTATTTGAATTCTTTATTTGGAGGCAGATGCTGTTATCCTATTCTCATAATGATGTCTAAGTTAGAGCTTCAAGGTCTGAATAGCTAGCCTTCCCACAGGCATGATTAAGTCAGTCACCGAATTTAATAAAATTTTCTACTCAGGCTTCCTCTAAAGTAGAATTTTTCTATTAAACAACAACAAAGAAATCCAGAAATATGAAGAAATACTCTCTTTAAACAAGATGCTCAATTTTAGAGAAAAACCTAGGGTAAATACTGGGTAAAATTGGCTATTTTTAAACTCATCTGTGCCTTGCTTATTTTAGCCTAGGTTTCCTTTCAAAGTTTGAGTGAATCTCTTTCCATCTGATTCTTTTTTTAAGCTTTTCTAGGATTTCTTAAAGAATTAAAATCTTATCCATCATGGTCAGTTTTAAAAACCACTGTTGCCTTTTTTCTTCTCCAGCCATTTATATTGTAATTTCATCCCTATTTCAGCCAGCCTCTTAATACTTAGAAATTATAAAGAAAAAAATGCTTCCTGTGGTTTCCCAAGTGACTGGCCTTCCATGTTTCTCTGCTTCTTTGTATGCCTCTCACCCAATTGAAAAGAAGAGATTAAAACATCAACAGGCATCACAGTAATTCTAGCTTGCTGGAGGTGCTTCTAAGGCTCCTCGTTTAATTGGAATGGAATCTCATTTATTCTAAGCTTGCCTGTTCCCTTCCGTCATCTGCCTTCTGCAAGCATATAATTGGTCTTCAGCTACAACCTGCCCTATTTGAAAGAATCTGGGCCTCTTTTCCGAGAATTTTACTTTTTAAAGAAAGATAAACCTAAAAATATAAAAATAGTATTAAATGAAAGTGTTTCCAAAACATCTCATTAATTAAAAATACCACTCGTATCTAGCACCTGCAGATGGCAATTTCTCCCTCTCAGTCCAACTTCTTCCCTATTTCTCTCTTTTGATGCTTACAAGATGCCAGCACTCATAGGAATCTAGAGATTTAAGCAGTTGGGGTAGATCATTGAGGCTAGGGGAAGAGAGAAAGAAATTTAGAGTAGGAATCCTGACCAATCCCTTATTTGATAAGTCTGTATTCTAGTCATGGATTGACTTGCCCAATTTCTGGCCCAAGTAGCCTGGCTCACCAGATCCCTGGAGTTTTATAGCCCAGTAGATGGATTCAGAGAGCTACAAGGATATGACTGACTATTCTGAAGTGGCTATGAGAGCCAGAGAGACCCAAAACCCAAAAGGACTTTACCTTGGTTGAACTGAGTATTATATAGGCTTTTTTGTATTTTGGCATCATATGGGACCATATTCTAGGTCAATTACTTTTAAGTCAGTATCATAGAATTCTGATGCCAGGAAAAAATTCTGTGCTTGGCACTTAGTCCCTATGATGACTTAATAAAACAAGAATTGATAGAATGAATTACGGCTTCCTAGAAAACGGAAGGTATTTGCCAGATCTTACTTTGGGGGTAAGTTTTTGAATCAGTGGTACAAAATAAAATAATATAAAAAGGGAGTCAGAGAAAACTCTTACTCACACCTAAACCATCTGCACTCACTTTCCCAACCTCTGAACAAATAAGCACTATTACTGGTTCCTTATGTACACTTCCAAAGTTTCTGCATCCATATACGAGCAAATATAAAGATGTATCCTTAGTGTCTTCCGTCATATTCACAAGGTGTTATACTGAGACAATATTTTACACTTTGCTGTTTTCACTCTATAGCATATCTTGGAGTTCTTCCTATGTCAATACATAGGGAACTCCCTTATTTTTTTTCATAGCAGCATAGCATTCCATTGTATTAATCAAACATAGGTTATTAACTAACTGGTCCCTACAGATGACATTTAAAGTATTCCTTTTTGGGCTTTTTTTTTTTTTTTGCTATTTCAAATATTGCTGTAACTATTTTGATCAATTTATTAGCATATTTTGACTTAGCTTATGTTGCTTTTAGCCATGAAGAAATTGTTAATATCATTAAATATATCTTTGCTTTTATGGCTTCTGATATTCTAAGATCATAATGGAATTTTCTTATTTATTCCAATGATTTTATAATTTCACTTTTTACATTGATATTTTCGATTCACTTGGAGTTTATTCTGTAGATTTGAATTCTGTATTCTGCAGATACAATTTTTTTCTAGATAGCTGGCCAGTTGTCCCTGTACCATTTAGTGATTAATTGATTTTTTTTTTTTCCATTGACTTAAGATGGCTTCTTTATAATATGGTATGTGTTTAGGTCTCTTTCTAGATTGTCCTGTTCCATTGGATTCTCTGTCTAGTTTTGAACTGCTACCATAGTGTTTAGGTTATTGAAACATTTAGGTGTAATTTACTATCTGATAGGGCTAGTCCCACCTGTCAGCTTTCTTTTTTTAGAAGTTTTATGTTTGAATATTCTCATTTATTTTTGTATAAATTTTTTATTTAGTTTTTCCAGTAAAAATGAAAGAAAAAAACTGCTATTGACATCATAACATATTAAATTTTGAATTAACGTAGGAAAATGGATGTCTTTATGTTTACTATTCTTGATCTAAGAATATAGTAATACGTATTTTCATTAATTTGAGTTTTTATAATTCATTGACAGCATTGTTAAGGATTTTTCATGTAGGTTTTGCATATAGTTTATTTCCTTTTACCTTTTCAGCTTCTACTGTAAACAGAAATTTTCCTCCTATTACCTCTTTTGTATTTTTTTCATCTCTAGACTTTCAAGTCATAATACAGCTGATTATTTTCAGGAATGAAAGAGGAAAGAGATAACCTACAAGATATTTCCATTGGTGGTGGAAACAGGATTTTACAATAGTGTAAAATCTGAAGCATCACCTCATAGAAAATATCAAACCTTAATCAGAAGTCCTTACATAGGAGTTGGTAAAAGGAACCATTTCTGTAATTGGCTTCATCAATTCTCAGACCTTTCCCATAACCCATATCATACTAGTAACATTATCCTTTCTGCTGCTAAATTTATCCAACTATTGCAAACCGACTTTCTCAGAATTCTCTCGTAGCAGTTGAAGGATGTTTCTGTGTAATATTTAATGTTAAGACTTATTTTTACTTAAGATATAGTTTATATGTTTAGAAACAGTGAACTCTTGATCCATAATTTAAGGTCTTTTACTCCTTGCCTCCCACCTACTTTGTCCTCCTTCCTACCCCAAGATTTGACTTCTCATCTTTTCCCCTAAACACTCTCATCTAAAATGCATCCCCCAACTTCATCTCTACCAATCAATATTCTATCTGCACCTCAAAGCCCAGCCAAAATAGTTCTTCCTCTCACATTTCTAATTAAAATGACCTATCTCTCTCTCTCCTCCTCTCTCTCTCTCTCTCTCTCAATGTCCATGCCACTTTACCTGTAGATTTCTCTGGTAGGAAGAATGCCCCTGAAAGATGTCCACACCTTAATCCTTGAAACCTAGGAGCATATGCTACATGGCAAAGGGACTGTGCAGAAGTAATTAAGGTTATAGACCTAAGATGGAAGGAATATCTTGAGTTATGCAGGTTGGCCCAATCCAATCATACGAGCCCTTAAAAGCAGAGGACTTTCTTAAGTTGGTGTCAGGGGTATGTGGCAGAAGATAAAGTCAAAGAAATGGGAAGCACGAGAGCTCTCTCTGCCATTGCCTGTCTGTCTGAAGGTGGAGCCAGTCACATAAAAAGCATGAGAGGGAAATGAGTTTCACAAATAAGCAAGAAGCTCCTAAGAGGACCCTGAGTCCTAGGGAAGAACTGCAGCCTCCACTGATACCTTCACTTTGGCTTTTTTTTTTTTTTTCTTTTTAGGCAGGATCTTACTCTGTTACCCAGCTTGGAGTACAGTGGCACAATCACAGCTCACTGCAGCCTTGACCTCCTGGGCTTAAGCGGATCACCCATCTCAGCCTTCCCAGTAGCTGGCACTGCAAGCATGTGCCACCATACCCAGCTAACTTTTAAACATTTTTTTTTTTGTAGATACGGGATCTCCCAATGTTGGTCCCAGCTAGTCTTGAATTGAGATCAAGCAGTCCTCCTGCCTTGGCCTCCCAAAGTGCTGGTATTACAGGCACTGCACCTGGCCTAGAACTAACATTTATAGTACACAAAATCCAAATATAATGGAATCAGGTTCAAGTGCTTCAGATTACTAGAAATCACAGTGAGAATTGGAGGTGAAGCTGACAGAGATTTTCTGAACAGAACTAGAAAGTTAGAAAAATGATAGGGCACACTGACAAATCAAGAAGTAGAATTGGGTTATGGTGATGGCATTAAAATAGATAGGAACCTTTATATAAGCATGCATTATATGTTCCAAAGAACTGAAGATGTGTGTTTGTGTGTGCATATGTGTGTATGTGTGTGTGCATGTGTGTATATAAGATGTGGGTGTTTGAGGGCAGTTCTGTCATGACTAAGACCTTTGGGACATCTAGTCAAAGAGAGTAAAGGGAATTGAAAGTCTGGTACTTGATTGTAGAAGAAAAAAACTGTAATGAACTCAGGCACAGTTTACTTCACCCGTCCAATTTGCAAGACACTGAGCCTATAATCAATCACTATTTTTAGGGAAAGTAATGATTAAATGGAAAGGAATCAGCAGAAAGCACATGGTTTACAGAATTGTTTCTCACCGAGGTTATTGTAACCAGAGCAACACATTGTCTTCATTACGGATCATAAAAAAATTGCTCATTTCCCTAGACTTTTTTGCTGTGATGCAATATTACTGATATTTTACAAGATGACATAAATGGTATCTTGATGAGCATTTTTGGAAAGAGTTGCTCCTTGATTAAATAATGTTAAGCTTTCTCTGATTGATTCTAAATTACGCTGTACTTTTTTTGGCAAATGTCTATGGCTATAAATCTGGCCATTCGATATTTCTAGGAACATTAGTATCCTGTGAGAAGCCACTGCATCTCTCTAGGGCCTGTGAACCTCTGAAGTTAAACATTTGGGGGTATAAGTGCATATTTCTGAAAAAATAAAGAGGTCATAGTGTCATCAGATGTTCAAAGGAGTCTGGAACTAAGATTTTTTTTTTAAGTAAAAAACTCTTTGCTCTGAATGTACAAGCTTACTTATTTATTTCAGGTTGTAACCTTGCCTTGGCTCAGTGTATTAATCTCCAGAAGTACTGTAGATTCACGAGAGCAGACCCCCACACTCAGCCCTGTGTGACAGGAAGAAGCCCAATTAAATAAATGCACATAAATAAATTATGTTGTGACTGGTGAGGATCAAAGAATTAATTCATCTTTTCAAAAAAAACTTTTAGCAAGCTTTTCACAATGATGTTCTTTCCACCTTTGTAAAATAGGGGGATGTAATTTGTAGCAGGCCACAATGAGCAGCCCACATGAGTGAGGCTTAGTATAAATCTTTAAATACTGAGGTCCAGCCATAATAATAAAGTGGTTCTCAGACTGACAACATGTGCTTAAAATCTTTCCATGGTTCTCCCAAATTCGAGAACAATCCCAATTTCCTTCAATTGCTTTGTAATCTAACCCCAATTTAAGTGTACAGATTTATCTTTTAATATAACAGGTTTTCTTAGCTTAAGCCCTATTGACCTTGAGAGCTGGTTAATTCTTTGTTGTGGAGGCCATCCTGTGCACTGTAGGATGTTTAGCAGCTTTGCTGGCCTCTACCTACTACAGGGTAGTAGCAGTCCCCTCCGCCACTTGTGAAAACCAAAAGTGTCTCCTGGAATTGACAGATGTTCCCTGGGGCCAAAGGTTCCCTGATTAAGAACCACTAATTTATAGTCCTATGAACTTCTTTCCATTTTGGAATGCACATTTCTTTCTCCTCTGTACCTTTGTACTTCTGTGCCTTTCATGTATGCAACACTCTCACTCTGTTATGCCTAGCAAACTCCGTCTTATCTTCAGGACTCAGCTTAGCAACCTGCGTTACATAGGTGCAGCTTCCACGCGCATTTCTTCTTTCATACCCTGACTCTGTTGTATGAAGTAGTTGAAAGTTTATCTGTGCGTCCTATTAAACCATAAGTGGCAAGAGATCAAGATCATTATCAAGGTCTTCACTACTGTATTCCATTGTCTGGCATATATTAGGAGCACAATCAAGAGTTGCTTAATAAACTAACATTTGAGCCCCACAAAGATTAGTCAACACTACTGTAGTGTTACTTTTTTAAAAAATTGCACTTCCTTGTACAGTTATTAAATTTTAAGAGTTCAGAAATCACCTTGGAAAAAACTGGTACGGCGTGTGTCAAACACAAATCACTGTTTCAACTTAATTCTTTCCATGCATTTGACCTTTACAAGTCTTCTTAGCTTAATTTATTTTATATTTAAAACCTATATTTTATCACAATTTGGCAGATTTTTGTTTGCTGTCTGTTAGCACGGTAAAGGTCACATCATTAGATGAAGCCTGGTGGCAGAAAAAACACAGTAATTTGCCAATGGGAAACACAGAAAAACCGGCTTCATTTTTTATGTTATGCTGCAACTTTTACCTTGGGGTTGATTTAAAATGTTATTATTCAAAATTGAAAATTATATCTGAAATGAATTCTGTAAAGTACACAAAAGAGAAAAATTATCTAGATAGCTAAATCTAAAACCATGGTTATGTTACACAATTAAATATTAGAAAGTGCTTAAAATATCTTGGCTGACAAATGGATTTAAAGATCTATTAAATAAAAACACTAAAGTGTACAGACACCCTATACGATGTGTTTCTCTTTGGTTCTTATCACTAACATTTTTTCTAATGACAAAAGAAAATAATTTCTAACAATACTTACATGTCAGACAGATAATTATTTGATGTGTACTCAATTGGATATAAAATACAGTCTGTTATTGATAGTGTTTTGTAGGACCCACGGCAATGTTCACAGTAATTATCTAGGCACTGTTTCTCATTTCAAGGACTTTTCAGTATGACATGAAGCAAGGTAACTTGTCAAAATGATTTACTGAGTGTCCACTCTATACAAACACTAGAGCTGATAAGAAGAGGTAACTGAGACACAGCACTTGCCTCGAGAAACCACCAGTAGGGCAAAGGACAAAAGACATGTACACAAAAGACTACACTTGAGTAAAGAAAGCTCCATGCGTTAAAATAAACAGAATGCTCTATGTCTTCAAAAACGAGAGAGAGAGAGAGAGAGAGAGAGAGAGAGAGTGTGTGTGTGTGTGTGTGTGTGTGTGTGTGTGTAATGGGGTTGTCTCCAAAAGCAGGGCATTCTAGATAAACTAATTTGCTTAAAAACAGAATTTATACAAAACATACTATTTTCTACTTTTGTGTTAGGTTCAGGGGTACATGCACAGGTTTGTTATGTGGGTAAATTGCATGTTGCTGAGGCTTGGTGTATGAATGATCTCATCAGAAAGACAGTGAGCCTAGTAATCGATAGGCAGCCTTCCAATCCATGCCCTTCCTCCCACCTCCTCCCTCAAGTAGGCCTCATTGTCTGTTGTTCCCATCTTTGTGTTTATAAGACATATTTTATTATCAATAAGAAGAGTATGGAAGTATTTGGAGGTAAGGGCTAGAATGGTTGTTGACCATTACCACAATGAAGAACATGTTTTCACCTTGGCTGACAGGAGCCATATTTCAACAATTTTTGTCTCTACCCCACTAGGGTGGAGTGTTTACTTTTCCCTCCGTTGCTAATGGTGGTGGCAGTAGAACACGTTCGAGAGAAGGGAAGGGAGGAAGGAAGAGAGGGAGGAGGAAAGGACAGGAAGGGGAGGGGAAGGGAAAGGAAAAGGGTCCATTATTGAAAGGACCAAGGGCATTGTTCACAGTAATTATCTAGGGACTATTTACCATTTTAAGGACTCTTCAATATAATGTAAAGCAAGGTAATCTGTCAAAATGATTTACTCTATGCAAATGCTATGCAAATGCTAGCACTGATAACAAGAGGTAACAGACACGGCACTTGCCTGGAGAATACATACAGGGGACTGTATTAGATTCACTAATAAGGATCCACTGAAGATTTTTAAACCAGGATACTATAATTTCAGTGCTACTGAATAATCATCTGACCATGGGCATAGAATATACATAGAGGAAAGAGGCATGTGGTAAGTTACCAGCTGAAACTACCTAGATAAGAGAAATTGAGGCCCTGACTGTGGGATTAACCATGGGATAAAAAAGAAGAGATCATTGAGATATTTCAAAAGGAGGGTTTCAGGGACATGATAAACAGTGAATCAGGTACAAGCCAGAAAGACTTGATACCACTCTGAAGTTTCATGACTAAATAAATTAGCAATTAAAGAAGCTATTAATAGAAATGGAGAAGGGAAGAAAAGGAAGAGTTCAGTTCTTGGAAGGTAGAACTGTCACATGCTTGCAGGCATCTGGGCAGAGCTATTTACTCCTGGGGCTCAGAAGAAAGCCTCAGTGAAGGTTATGCCGTTGAGAGTCTCTAGCATGGAGGAGAAGACACAGAACCCACTGGCACGGATGAGATGGTCTAGTAAGTGGGGAAAGGAGATACGACTAAGGACATTTGATTAGACCTGTATTTAGAATATCTAAGTGATAAGGAGAAAATCAACCACGGTCATGCTCTGTGAGAAAATTCAAGGCAGGTGATTTAAAAGAGAATGCAGGGAAAGAAAAACTCCCCACGCTCTAAGTGTGGGCTGCTCTTAGTGGCTTGCTTCCAAAGAGGACAGTATTAAAAAGGAAAGGAAAGAAGAACTTGACAGAACAGAAACCTGGCAAACACTGCCTCAGCCAGGTTGTGGCACGTCTTTTAATCGTCCTGCAAGTCTGTCCTTATCTGTAATGATAATAGTAATAGTACCTACCCCCCATCGGCTTGTAAAACTTAGATGAATTCATGTTTCAAGGTGCTAAAATAGCATCTGGCACATGGTGTTCAGTAAATGAATGATAGATATTCATTCTTACATGTTTCTGGCATGAGCTGAATGAAGCAAATCAGGATGTGTAATTCGTAAGTGACATCAAATCAAGGTGAATTACAATGCTCTGAGTAACAGTAATACATTTTAAAATCCTCTTAATTTCTTTCCACAAACATTTTTATTGTTTTTTAGAGTTAAGGTCTTGCTCTGTTGCACAGGCTGGAGTGCAGTGGTGTGATCATAGCTCACTGCTGCCTTAAACTCCTGGGCTCAATTGTAGAGGCTGATCATCCTGCCTTAGCCTCTAGAATAGCTAGGGCTACAGGTACATACCATCATACCTGGCTACTTATTTAAAAAAAAAATTATAAAGAGAGGGTCTCACAACGTTGCCCAGGCCGGTCTCAAACTCCTGGCCTCGAATGATCCTCCCCACTCAGCCTTCCAAAACACTAAGATTACAGGCATGGGACACTGTGTCCAGCCTCACAAACACTTTTGACACCCAGCTGTATAACCAAGTGCTAGAATTTGTAAGCAGAGATAGGAGTAGGTCATAGTCACTACCCACAAAGTGGTCTTTAGCACTGTCCTTAGATGTCACAGAGATGGAGTCACAAACACAGCAAGTGGTAAGATAGAGTACCCATAGGGTGTTCTATTGGAACGCAAAGGGGTGGTACTTAGACTGGGGAGGATGTGGAAAAGGCTTCCTAAATACTTATTTTTAAATAAGTAGCCAGGTATGAGGTTTGCCTTAAATGACGAGCACAAGTATCCAGGTAGACAAGAGGAAGGAGGATGCTTAGGTATTCAGGCATGAAAAAGCGTGACAGGTTTGCAGGAATGTGAGTCATTTGTTGTGACTGGAACTTAAGAGTGCTTATGTGGAACTTGGTGGGCAAAGGCATTAGAAACTATGAAAAGAAAAGATTGCCTAATAAAATGAAATGCAATAGGAACAAGTGTAGAATACACTTACTTTTAGGAGATATTAAAGTGTAGAATATACTTACTTTTAGGGAAAATTAAAATAAAAGAAGTAGAAGTACTAAAGTTAGAGAAGAAAAAATATATACATGAATAGAAATTCATAAAAATACTGATGAGCTCTCCTTCTGTGGTCTGCAATATTGGCGTTGGTCAAATACTCAGTTTAAGATCAGCACACTTTTAAACCAATTTGGAGACAATCTGGCATGAGTGGCAAATTATTCAAAGGGGTCAAATATAGGAAAAGAGCAAAGAAATGGCATAGTTATCCTTTTCAATTATGTGAAGGGGTCATAGAAAAGATATACTGATTAGATATTCTCCATGCCCACAAAGTCGTCAATGAGAAGAAGTAGTCTTCTTGTCAAGGAGACCCGAATATCATGCATATAGAGGGAACTTAAGTTCCAGGTGGCAAGGCTTAGGAATGGACTCCTAGGGCATGACTACGCACTGGCCTTACCCAGAGACCTTCAGCAGAAGAGGGCAGCCCTCTTTCTCCTAATTAGATAATAATTTACCTGAAGACTTTTAGCGCCTCTCTCAAAGACTGTGCAAAAAGCCATGATTTCCTGATCAAAGACCAAAATATGCTTTCAAAATCATGCCTTTGTCACTAATGTAAAATCTGGTAAAATATAGAAAAAGTAGTAGAAACTTTATCATCCAATTTTAAATGAATATAGGACAACTGCAATATAATTTCAACAGAAGGGTTTGAAAGGCATCCCTGAAACAAAGTTCACAGAGGGAAAAATAGTAAGAAGTCATTAACAGTCAGAACTCTTCACATACTTTACTCAATTTTCAACATTTTCTAACTAAAAGATTCCAATTAGAGTAAGTTTGGTTCTGCACTGAACATTTCTGAAATAGAGATATTTAATACAATTCTCTGTTCTATTCACATAGCTAGAATGGCTTCATTTTAGCCTGACCTCCTGACACAGAAAGAACATAGATTACATATATATACTTCTAAGTTAGGAAAAAATTAAAGATTGTTTTAAAAATCTCTTCAGGATATATAGTATATTCTGGAAATATGAGATATTTATTTGCCAATGAGCTTTCTATCTGCTACCAAATTACTTATGAATTATAATCACTAGCGTTATATCCAACTCTACCAAAAAGCTAATTGTAGAATTTCAATATGTTTAGCCCCTGAAAGAGAACAATAACCCAGATGAACTACAATAACCAAGAAGGGATACCTATCACAGAGTTCTGACAGTTTTATTTCCTAATTCTCTTGAGGTTCCACTATGTAGTTATTCAAACAAAAGATTCAAAGTGACAATAAGATCTAACTTGAAAAGAGCTATCAGAGTATTCATTCATTCACATTAATTTGCCCCTTCTCAGGATTCGCACGCGTCCTATGATAAAAACACAGCCTTTTTTTGAACCTAGATAGAAAGGGTCATGCTAGAAGGAAGCAGATTCAATCTATACAGTTTCAGATTCATACCTCCATATCCTAGAGATAGAGAAGAAACTGAGGTGGTTTTCTTTAATCTACCAGCTAACATGGTGATAAAAATATAACCACAAAATATTTGTTACCTTCTCTACTTAGATGTATGCATAAGAGGTTCAAAGTAAGTATTTTTTTAATAAAAGATAAACGTACTCTTTTCTTCCTATGGTCTCCTGAAAGAACTTGTTCAAAGCTCTGAAGCTTTCTGGCAGTGAGAGACTGCATACAATTAAAGAACAATGAAACTTGCAGGAGTGGAGGTTAGGAGAGGATAAAAAGTTAAAAGTGGGATAAAAATTCTGTATTTATTGTTTAAAAACAAAGGTAGGCATGGTGACTCACACCTGTAATCCCAGCACTTTGGGAGACTGAAGTGGGAGGATCACTTGAGCCCAGGAGCTTGAGACCAGCCTGGGCAATATGGTGAAACCCATCTCTACAAAAAATACGAAAAGTTAGTTGGGCGTGATGATGTTTGCCTGTAGTGTCAGCTAATCAGGAGGCTGAGGTGGGACGATCACCTGAACCCAGGAGGTCAAGGCTACAGTAACCTGTGATCCCACCACTGCACTTGAGCCTGGAAGACAGTAAAATCCTGTCTAAAAACAAACAAAACAACAACAAAAACAGATTAATATGTCAATACATCACATTTTCTTCATTAAATTTAAAGGAAAGGATAAGTGATAAAATTGATATGGAAATAAATTTATTCACTGGAGCAGTACAGAAGCATAATTTTATAAAACATAAGTTGGTAACCACTTACAAAAATATATCAAAGTTTTATTTAATATGATATTTCTAAAAATTAGTAATAATAAAGTAATTTAGGGCAAATAATTCACAACTATTAAACATGCACTTCTAAACTATAGCTAACACTTAACAAAGTACTTGCTACATGCCAGGAACTTTTTTAATGTTTTATGTGTGATTATCTTACTAATTCTCTAACAGCCCTATGGGACAGTTTTAACATTATTAGCCCCATGTCAAAACCGTGAAAACCAAAACACTGGAAACTCAAGTAATTTGCCATAGATCACACAAGCCAGTGAGTGGTAGAGCTGAGGTTCAAATCCAGGGACTTTGGGTGTTAGCTTCGTTTAATTTATGTAATATGTCATATATTATCTTTGTTTAAAACAAACAAAATGAATTTAAAAAAAAAACCTACTCAGAAACAAACCAAGGTGTATAAAATGAAGCAATAAGAGCACTTTTCTACCCTAGGATCTGAAAGTAAACACTATTGAGAATTTAGTATAGGTACATATGTGTACACACAGCTTTTCTATAAAAATGGGATATACTTATACAATTCATATAGTTTTTTTCTTAATATTGAAAAGACACGTTTCTGTATCTTTAAAACACATCCTTCTACGTACTGTTGTAAATAATACAACAGTTACTATTAGTATGCCTGTAAATGTTTTTACATGTGCTGAATTTCTCCAGGACAAATTGTAGGCCAAGTGATAAACTATCCTCCAAAAGGATGAATTAATTTGTTAATTGTCACTATGAGTGTAACTCTAAAGTGAGATATTTTGTTGGCATGCTCAAGTTTTGATTCCTATATGAACAGTCATCTACTGTCTCTGCCTAACTCATAAAACTATATAATTAGTTCTACCCTTTTCCATTTGGTTCTAGTAGATTTCTAGGTAGGCAAACCAATATTCACATATAAACTTGTCTCTTTTTTGTCCGCAAAAGTCTAATCTTGTTTTGCGCCCTTGTCTAATTTTTTAATCATTAGCATTAGCAGAGCAAGGATAAATAACAGTGGTCCTTCTTCTGACTTTAATAGGAATAACATAGAGTTATTCCAATACATATGCTTGGATGCGTTTCCACTAAGATATTCTTTATTAATAGAGTAAATTTATTTATGTTTCTGGCTTACTAAGTGTTTTTATTCACTTTAGTTGAACTTTATATCTATCAGAATGGGACTATAGCTTTTCTTCTGGTGTAATTTTTTTTTTCAGAAGTCTTTCTCCATGTCCCTAGCTCTGTTTTCAGCTGTCATTTCTATTTGAGCTTCTATTAACAAATACTGATTTCTGCAATGAATTGATTAGCTCTCATTTCATTAGAGAGTTCTCCAGATACATCTTGATCTTCTCTTTTGTTTCCTTATCACTTCTTTGATCTTTTTTCCTATATAGTATATATCTTCGTTGATATGAGAATGTCAAATGTATGCTCCTGAATAATAGCTAACACAGAGAGGGTACTATTATGTGCCAAAAGCTTTACAAAAATTTTACAGATATTATCAATCCTTTCACAAACCTATGAAGAGGGCACTATTATTATTCTTTGTTAAAAATGTGGAGACACCGAAAACTCAGGTAATTTGCCAAAGATCCCACAACCAGGGAGTGGTAGAGCTGTGGTTCAAATTCAGGAAGCTTTAGTATTAGTGTTCTTTAGTATATGTCTGAAATTTTCTTTTGTTTCCTGGAGTAATTTTTTTTAACTATTAAACATAACATTTTATTGTTTAAACTACTTACTTGTATTGATATAACAGACCTAGTTCTATCATTTTTTTTAATTATACTTTTAGTTCTGGAGTACGTGTGCGGAACATGCAGGTTTGTTACATAGGTATGCATATGCCATGGTGGTTTGCTGCATCCATCACCCTGTCATCTACATTAGGTATTTTTCCAATGCTATGCCTTCCCTAGCCCCCCCTGCCCAACATGCCCCGGTATGTGATGTTCTCCCTGTGTCCATGTTTTCTCATTGTTCAACACCCACTTATGAGTAAGAACATGTGGTGTTTGGTTTTCTGTTCTTGTATCAGTTTGCTGAGACTGATGGTTTCCAGCTTTATCCATGTCCCTGCAAAGGACATGAATTCATCCCTTTTTTGGCTGCATAGTATTCCATGGTGTATCTGTGCCACATTTTCTTTATCCAGTCTATCACTGATGGGAATTTGGGTTGGTTTCAACTCTTTGCTGTTGTGAACAGTGCTGCAATATACATACATGTGCATGTGTCTTTATAATAGAATGATTTATAATCATTTGGTATTTACCCAGTAATGGAATTGCTGGGTCAAATGGTATTTCTAGTTCTAGATCCTTGAGGAATCATTACTCTGTCTCCCATAATGGTTGAACTAATTTACACTTCCACCAACAGTGTAAAAGCATTCCTATTTCTCCACATCCTCTCTAGCATCTGTTGTCTCCTCATTTTTGAATGATCGGGTTTCTAATTGGCAGGAGGTAGTATCGCAGTGTGGTTTTGATTTGCATTTCTCTGATGACCAGTGATGAAATTTTTTTCATATGTTTGTTGGCTACTTAAAAGTCTTCTTTTGAGAAGTGTCTGTTCATATCCTTTACCCATGTTTTGATGGGGCTGTTTGTTTTGTTCTTGCAAATATGTTTAAGTTCTTTGTACATTCTGGATATTAGCCCTTTGTCAGATGGGTAGATTGCAAAATTTTTTTCCCGTTCTGTTGGTTGCCAGTTCACTCTAATGATAGTTACTTTTGCTGTGCAGAAGCTCTGAAGTTTAATTAGATGCGATTTGTCTATTTTGGCTTTTGTTGCCAATACTTTTGATGTTTTAGTCGTGAATTCTTGGCCCATTCCTATGTCCTCAATGGTATTGCCTAGGTTTTCTTCTAGGGTTCTTATGGTGTTAGGTCTTATGTTTAAATATTTAATCCATCTGGAGTTAATTTTTGTGTAAGGTGTGAGGAAGGGATCCAGTTTCAACTTTCTGCATATGGCTAGCCAGTTTTCCCAACACCATTTATTAACTAGGGAATGCTTTCCTCATTGCTTCTTTTTGTCAGGTTTGTCAAAGATCAGATGGTTGTAGATGTGTAGCATTATTTCTGAGGCCTCTGTTCTGTTCTTTTGATCAATATGTCTGTTTCGGTACCAGTACCATGCTGTTTTGACTATGGTAGCCTTGTAGTATTGTTTGAAGTTAGGTAGTGTGATGCCTCCAGGTTTTTGTTGTTGTTGTTGTTGTTGTTTTCTGCCAAGGATTGTCTTGGTCATGTGGGCTCTTTTTTGGTTCCATATGAAGTTTAAGGTGTTTTTTTCCAGTTCTGTGAGGAAAGTCAATTGTAGCTTGATGGGGATAGCAGTGAATCTAGAAATTACTTTGGGCAGTATGGCAATTTTCATGATACTGATTCTTCCTAACCCTGAGCATGGAATGTTTTTCCATCTGTTTGTGTCCTCTCTTATTTCCTTGAGCAGTGGTTTGTAGATCTCCTTGAAGAGGTCCTTCACATTCCTTGTTAGTTGTATGCCTAGGTATTTCATTCTCTTTGCAGCAACTGCGAATAGGAGTTCACTCATAATTTGCCTCTCTGTTTGTCTGTTACTGGTGTCTAGGAATGTATGTGATTTTGCACATTGATTTTGTATCTGAGACTTTGCCAAAGTTGTTTATCAGCTTAAGGAGATTTGGGGCTGAGACAATGGGGTCTTCTAAATATACAAACATGTCATCTGCAAATAGAGACAATTTCACCTCCTCTTTTCCTAATTGAATACCCTTTATTTCTTTTTCTCACCTGATTGCCCTGGCCAGAACTTCCAATATTATGTTGAATAGGAGTGGTGAGAGAATATCCTTGTCTTATGCCAGTTTTCAAAGGGAATGCTTCTGGGTTTTGCCCATTCAGTATGATATTGGCTGTGGGTTTGTCATAAATAGCACTTATTATTTTGAGATACGTTCCATCAATACCTAGTTTATTGAGAGTTTGTAGCATAAAGAGCTGCTGAATTTTGTTGAAGGTCTTCTCTACAACTGTTGAAATAATCATGTGGTTTTGTCTTTGATTCTGTTTATGTGATGGATTATGTTTATATATTTGCATATGTTGAACTAGCCTTGCATCCCAGGGATGAAGAAAACTTATTTGTGATGGATAAGCTTTTTGAGGTGCTGTTGGACTTGGTTTGGCAGTATTTGATTAAGATTTTTGCATTAATGTTCATCATGGATATTGGCCTGAAATTTTCTTTTTTAGTTGTGTCTCTGTCAGGTTTTGGTATCAATATGATGTTGATCTCATAAAATGAGTTAGGGAGGATTCCCTCTTCTTGTACTGTTTGGAATAGTTTTCAAAGAAATGGTACCAGCTCCTCTTTGTACCTCTGGTAGAATTCAGCTATAAGCCCATCTGGTCCTGGACTTTTTTTGGTTGGTAGGCTATTAATTGCTGCCTCAATTTCAGAGCTTGTTATTGGTCTATCCAGGAATTCCATTTCTTCCTGGTTTAGTCTTGGGAGGGTATAATTGTTCAGGTTTATCCATTTCTTCTAGATTTACTGGTTTATTTGCATATAGGTGTTTTTAATATTCTCTGATGATAGTTTCTATGTCTGTGGGATTGGGGTGATATCCCCTTTATCATTTTTTTATTGCACCAATTTGATTCTTCTCTCTTTTCTTATCAGTCTGGCTAGCGGTCTATCTAGTTTGTTGATCTTTTCAAAAAACCAGATCCTGGATTCACTGATTTTTTTGAAGGGATTTTTGTGTCCCTATATCATTCGGTTCTGCTCTGATCTTAGTTATTTCTTCTGTTCTGCTAGCTTTTGAATCTGTTTGATCTTGCTCCTCTAGTTCTTTTAATTGTGACATTAGGGCGTCAATTTTAGATCTTTCCTTGTTTTTCTTGGGGGCATTTAGTGCTATAAATTTTCCTCTGGACACTGCTTTAAAGGTATCCCAGAGATTCTGGTATGTTGTATCTTCATTCTCATTGGTTTTGAAGAACATCTTTATTTCTGCCTTAATTTTGTTATTTATCCAGTAGCCACTCAAGAGCAGGTTGTTCAGTTTTTATGTAGTTGTGTGGTTTTGAGTGAGTTTCTTAATCCTGAGTTCTAATTTGATTGCACTGTGGTCTGATAGACTGTTTGTTATGATTTCTGTTCTTTTGCATTTGCTGAGGAGCGTTTTACTTCCAATTATGTGGTCAATTTTAGAATAAGTGTGATGTGGTGCTGAGAAGAACGTATATTCTATGGATTTGGGGTGGAGAGTTCTGTAGATATCTATTAGGTCATGTCTAGATCTGAGTTCAAGTCCTGCATATCCTTGTTAATTTTCCGTCTCGTCGATCTGTCTAATATTGACAGTGGAATCTTAAAGTCTCCCACTATTATTGCGTGGGAGTCTAAGTCTCTTTGTAGGTCATTAAGGACTTGCTTTAGTACCTGGGTGCTCCTGTATTGGGTACATATATATTTAGGATAGTTAGCTCCTCTGGTTGCATTGATCATTTTACCATTATGTAATGCACTTTTTTGTCCCTTTTGATCTTTGTTGGTTTAAAGTCTGTTTTATCAGAGACTAGGATTGCCACCCCTGCTTTTTTTTTGCTCTCCATTTGCTTGATAAATCTTCCTCCATCCCTTTATTTTGAGCCTATATATGTCTTTAAGACCCACGTGAGATGGGTCTCCTGAATACAGTACACCAATGGATCTTGACTCTTTATCCAATTTGCCAGTCTGTGTCTTTTGATTGGGGCTTTTAGCCTATTTACATTTAAGGTTAATATTGTTATGTGTGAATTTGATCCTGCCATTTTGATGCTAGCTGGATGTTTTGCCCATTAGTTGATGCAGTTTCTTCATAGTGTCGATGGTCTTTACCATTTGGTGCTTTTTTGCAGTGGCTAGTACTGGTTGTTCCTTTTCATGTTTACTGCTTCCTTCAGGAGCTATTGTAAGGCAGGCCTCGTGGTGACAAAAATCTCTCAGCAGTTGCTTGTTTATAAAGGATTTTATTTCTCCTTTGCTAATGAAGCTTAATTTGGCTGGATATGAAAATCTGGGTTGAAAATTATTTTCTTTAAGGATGTTGAATATTTGCCCCTACACTCTTCTGGCTTGTAAGGTTTCTGCTGAGAGGTCTGCTGTGAGTCTAATGGGCTTCCCTTTGTGGGTAACCTGAGCTTTCTCTCTGGCTGCCCTTAGCATTTTTTTCTTCATTTCAACCCTGGTGAATCTGACGATTATATGTCTTGGGGTTGCTCTTCTCGAGGAATATATTTGTACTGTTATCTGTGTTACCTGAATTTGAATGTTGGCCTTCTTTTCTCGGTTGGGGAAGTTCTCCTGGATAATATCCTGAAGTGTGTTTTCCAACTTGGTTTCATTCTCCCCATCACTTTCAGGTACACCGATCAAATGTAGATTTGGTCTTTTCACATAATCCCATATTTCTTAGAGGCTTTGTTAATTTCTCTTTTTTCTCTAATCTTGCCTTCTCACTTTATTTAATTAAGTTGATCTTTAATCTCTGATATCCTTTCTTCTGCTTGATTGATTTGGCTATTGAAACTTGTGTATGCTTACGAAGATCTCACGCTATGTTTTTCAGCTCCATCAAGTCGTTTATGTTCTTCTCTACATGGGTTATTCTAGTTAGCATTTCATCTAATATTTTTTCAAAGTTCTTAGCTTCCTTGCATTGGGTTAGAACATGCCCCTTTAGCTTGGAGAAGCTTGTTATTACCCGCCTTCTGAAGCCTGCATCTGTCAATTTGTCAAATTTATTATCCATCCAGTTTTGTGCCCTTGCTGGTGAGGAGTTGTGATCCCTTGAAGGAGAAGAAGCATTCTGTTTTTTGGAGATTTCAGCCTTTTTTTTGCTGGTTTCTTCCCATCTTTGTGGATTTATCTGTTTTTGGTCTTTGCAGTTGGTGACTTTTGGTTGGGGTCTCTGAGTGGATGGCCTTTCTGTAGATGTTGAAACTATTTCTTTCTGTTTGTTACTTTTCCTTCTAACAATCAGGCCCCTTTGCTGCAGATCTTCTGGAGTTTACTAGAGTTCCACTTCAGACCCTGCTTGCCTGAGAATCACCAGTAGGGGCTGTTAACAGCAAAGATTGCTGCCTGTTCCTCCTCTGGTAGCTTTGTCCCAGAAGGGTACCCACCAGATGCCAACCACAGCTCTCCTGTATGAGATGTCTGTCAGCCTGTGCTAGGAGGTATCTTTCAGTCAGGAGGGTCAGGGAGCCACTTCAGGAGGCAATCTGTCCCTTATCAAAACTCTAGCACTGTGCTAGGAGATCTGTTTCTCCCTTCAGAGCTGCCAGGCAGGGACATTTAAGTCTGCTGAAGCAGAACCCAGAACTGCCCCTTTTCCCAGGTGCTCTGTCCCAGAAATATTTTAAAGGTTATTAGTTGGATAAATATGTGATTAAATAAATATGTGAAAATTGAAACGTAATTATGGAATATATATTATGAGTATATTGGTATTTACTATGCAATTCTTTAACTTTTTATGTTAGAAATTTGATATGATAAATTGGTAGAAAACAGGATTTTCAGAGAAATATAAGAAAATATTTTATTCATAAGAAAAGAATATTTGTTAGATTGCCATAAAAGAAAATCATAAAACAAAAATGTCTTGCAAATCAAAAAACACAGTAGCTGAGTTATTAGAAGAGTTGAAAACTTCAATGAAGAAAATCTTTCAGAAAATAGAGAGAGAGATTAAGAAAGAGAGAAATATGAGAACAAATATATCTAGTAAATTCAATAACTAATAGAAATTTCAGAAAAAAAAAGAAGCCAAGAACACAGGGAAATAAATTATCAAATAAATGACACAGGAGAATTTCCCAGTGCCACTATATTACATGAAAAGTCCATAAACCTAGGCATATATTGTGAAATTTCAGAATATAAAGAAAATTTAGAAGATTCTAGGGAAAAAAAAGAGAAAATTTACAAATATCAGGGAAACAGAATAACCTACAACTTATCTGGTAGTACTGGCTGCTAGAAAGCAATGGCATTTTGGTTTCAATATACATTAGCAGAGATGGGAGAAGAGAGGGGAATAAGCATTTTTTAATCACATGTGGAAGCCCATCTAGGAATCTAAAGGATATATAGGCACCACAAAGCAGGTTGCAAAGCTTTAATATTGTAACTCAGATGTAGGAGGGGAACTAATTTTATTATTTTGAATATAACCAACCAAGCCATCCTTTGGGTCCCTACTCACTGGAAATTAATAAAATGTCCACTTTCATTTAAGCTAAAGCAAAGTTTGATCCAGCAAGTTTAACAATTCCCTTTCAAGAGCCCAGTTCCCTTCCCCTTCTCCAATCTCTGTTATTTTTTTTTTTTTTTTGCCCTCCTCCACTGTGGTAAAATAGACAGAGGCAGTGCAACTGCATCACTGCTTGAATGAAACTGAAACCTAAATTTTCCAGAGGGATTTGATAAACCTGTTGGAAAACTGTATGAAAACTCCACACTGATAAATATTCCACATTTACACCCAGTCCCCTTTTCGGTAGGAGATGGTATTTCCACTTCCCGACTGAGTGTTCATTCTCTAAAACAAAAGACAGTACTCTACCTAAAATCTGGTAAAACAGAGTCCAAGTGTTACACAATAAGCAATGGTCTGATTTTGTCTATAGCCCATGTGCAGAAAAGCACCAGATATTTCCATCTGTCCATCTTTATCTGCAGCTAATTGATTTCACAACTTTTCCAGATGTTAAATACCAAGCCCCATATGAAAATGTTTGCCAATCACGGCTAAGCCTGCAAACGTATCTTTCCAAACAGCAGGAAATGTGGAGTCAAAGAGTCCCAGAGAGGAAAACTAAACCTCTGGAAAGCAGAAGAGGGATATTCATGCCACTGTTCCTTAAATTGGTTGAGGGACCCCTTTCTGCCAAGCACCATGATCCGTGGTCAGTACTCACTCAAGGTTAAGGGCCCCTGCCCTTGGGAAGCTTCACATTCAAGCAGAGGCAGACACAGAAGAGGACCAGTGTTCCATTGCAAGGAGCAGAAGAGAGAGAGGAGAGGGAGGCCATAGTCATTAACCGAGGAAAGTTCCTCTAAATCACTGGGTAGGCAGTGAGGTGTTCCAGTGAATGAAATCATTCATATCGCCATTCTATAGGAAGAAACCATTTTTCAGAGTCAAAATTTAAAACCTCCACTTCACAGTGAAGATTTGATGAACAAAACGTCGAACTGAGTGTTAAGGAGCTGTCGTCATTCTGAACACCAAGTTTTCCCTTGACATGCAACCTCTTTCCTTTCTCAAGGCTATGCTCCTGTTTCTTCCAGGACTTCTCTGTCCTCAGCTCTTTGAAAGGCTCTCTTCCCCTTCCCTGCGGCCTCCCGTGGGCCCTCCGACGCTTCACTCTCACCCAGGCCCTTCTCTTCTCATTCCCTCAGAGAGTGCCTTGAGCGCTGACCAGTATTTGGGTGACTGCCAACTCCACATCTTCGCCTGACCTATCACCTTCATTCAGTTTCCTGTCTCCACACCCATCCTGGCTATTTCTCGGCACAGCAATCTATACATAGTGATCCTCTGTCATTTGAAACTCAGCTCTTCCAAAAGTGAGCTCACTCACTTTACATCCCAAACTGGCTCCTTGACCAAAGGTCTGCAGTCCCAGCACCTCCACGTTCTGCCTTTGAATATGACCATTCAGGCCAGCCTCCTGGGTCCCTGCTCGCTAGGGAGTGGGAAGAAATTAGCAGGCCTGCTTTCACTTACAGCTAAGTTTGATCCCTAAGTTTAACAACTCCTTTTCCGTTTCTTCGTTTCTTCAAAAGTAAAAGGGCGGCAATGACAGATGGCTGCAGGACCTATAGTAGGATCCAAAAAGATAACAGATACCAAAGCATTAGCCAGCGGCTCGTAGACATTAAAGTATTTTTCACGTGGAACGTTGTTATCATATATAAGTGTGATGGATATATTTTGTCATGCTAAACAGGATAAATATATTTTGTCATGCTAACATGGAAATCAACCTCATACAGGTCAGCACCCAGTAAAGCATGGATAGCATTTTATTTTTCGAAATTGTAAAACATAGATTAAAAATTATAACCATTTCTTAGAAACCTTCAGGAAAGATACACAGATACTGATGTAAATATTTTGCTGCATATCACATTTATACATGAATATAAAAACCTTGTGTATCTCAGAACTTAAAATGAATTTTTAAAAAAGAAAAATGAGGAAAAGACTTGAATAAACAATACCTGCAAAGTGAGGAAAAAAAAAAGCCTATATACACATATTAAAATTGTTCTCCTCTTTTTTTCTACCCCCAGCTATAGAGTAGAATTATTTTTTAAAAAATTACAAAATCCTATTATTTTATAAAGTGTGGATCAAAATTGCCCCAGGATGTATACTTGTACAACTTGAGTTGAGATCCCTGAAACTCCCCACTTACTGGGGCAGGCCCCTAGGTGATGAGTGTCATCTCCCAGTCATCCCCAGCTACACAAGCACCACGTGAGAGGACCCCGTCCTCTTCACCTTCATGTATGCAACCTCTGATTAGCTCATCCATTCTTCTGCCTGTGACTCCTGCCATCACCACACCCACCACATACTTTAGAAAGCACAGGATATTTGAGCACTTATCACAAACCAGATGTTTTAGGTCAGGGGTGGGGACCATATTTGGCTCAGGGGCAAAGTAGCAAGAAGTTGCAAAAACTGTTAATATTTTCACTCTTTCAGAAATATAAGAGGCTGTAGAAAGCGTGTCTACCTCTCTCTGGGTCAGGAGTTTCTCTTTTTTCAGTCTGCTCCTATTTCTAGGGGTTTGTGTTTCATCAGTCCTGCCTCTTTGCCTGCAAGTTTTTGTGTATCCCTAATCTCTTTCACTTCTGGGGTAACAGGGGTACTGCAGAACTCTCACCTGGGAATAGTCTAGAAATGGAAGAGATTTTGACTTTTTGCATGGATATTTCTCATTTCCCAATTTTCCTGAAAAGGACCGAGTGTTCTGATTTGTTTAAATATGATTTCTCCAGCACCTCCGTGTCTCAGTCTCCTCACCTGCAGGCTTGCTGGGGAAGCACTTGCACTCTCACCCGCTGACACCCACTCACATCCTCCACCTGCACCTTAATTCACAGCAATTGATTTTCATTCCTCCCACTTGGTTGAAACCACTTTCTCATTTCAAATCTTTACATTGCTAGACCAGGAGCCTCTTACTGTCTGTATTTCTTCCCTCTGGATCTCATTCCTGAAGTTTTCTCCTGCAGTACTGCTTTGTGATTCTCCCTTCTTCTCTGATAAATTTTCAGTTGCCTTTCGCCCCTTCAGCTGAATTTCTTAAATTTTGTTCTTAGCCACTTTCACTTCTCATTTTACAATATATCTTTGCAGTAACTCATCCATACACTCAAATTCAAGTAAAACCGGCTCTGTGGATATGCCAGACTCCTAAGTTCCATTGCTAACCTTGACCAAGCTCTTGAGATTTAAGAACAGTTGTCAGAGAGCACCGTGGATTTCTTATAGTCTCAGGTTCTCACTGATTACAAGGAAATACTCCCCTGTGTTGTGTAGGTTCCTGTTGGCATTTGCTCCTCAAGACTTAACTTTGGCTACTTGACATTCTAATCTAAGTGTTGGTATAAGATGTTTTGATCTTATCTTTTTATCCTTAAAGGATTTTTGCAAGCATATGTTTCAAGAACTGAACTATGTGACCAGAACTCTGTTAGATCCCGCTGTGGACTAAACTTTTCTGCCTGTTTCAATTCCACCAAATCCATATGCTGGAATCCTAACCCCAAATGTGATGGTATTAGGAGGTAGGGTTGTTGGAGGTGGTTAGGTCATGAGAGCTCTGCGATTGGATTAGTGCCTTCAAAAAAAGATACAAGAGAGCTTGCTTTCTCTTTCTCTGCTCTTCACCATGGGAGGATGCAATGAGAAAAGGGCCCTCACAGGACACAGGATCTGCCAGCACCTTGATCTTAAACTTCCGGCTTCCAGGACTCGGAGAAATAGATGTTTGTTTTTCAAGTCACACAGCCTATGGCAATTTGTCTTGGCAGCCTGAACTGACTAGGACAGGTCCTTATCTCCAACTGGGAACAGAGAACAAGATAAACTCTAAGGACAGGCTCTTGTCAGTTTGTAAAAATAGACAAGCCAAAAAGCATTATTTTTATTTTGCAGACAGAGGTTACAAGCCTTGTATAAATTATTTTAAATACCATTGGTTTAATTTCAATCCTTTAGAAATGCACAGTCCAGAAACGAAAGTGAGAACTGTGTGACTGTAAAACTGTGAAAATTGTTTTTATGCATGGCTTATGGGCACAATCAGAGTCCAAATGGCTATACTTCTCTTTAATATATACTTTATATTAGCTATTAAGGAATGTTGCTGTACAAAGGTTGTTTTAAGTATAAGACAGCCGAATAGTCATTAATAATTTCAACAAATTAATATTTAGGAAATGTTGATTATGTGCTGTCATAAGACACTGTGATAAGTGTTTTACATGCTTATTTGATTCTCAAAAAAGCTCGATAATATTTGGTAGATTATTAACCTGTTTTTTCCTTGAAAAAACTAAAGCTCAGAAAAGGTAGTCTACCCATGGTCACCAAAAACACTATAATTCATGTTCATAAGACAAATATAAAATACATAGAAAATATATTACACGTTTTCTATTTAATATTTATTATAGTGTTTTATTCACCAAATCATACAATTGTGTATATACTTACGGAAGAGGAAAGAAAGGGCAAAAGGATGTATTAAATCTTATTTCTTTCTAAACCAATAGGAAATGTTCTGTATATACATGATAAGGATAATTTAAAATTATTATATTGTAATTTTCAATTTAGTTTTAGAAGCTTGGGGGAAAAATCTCAAAATTATTGATGATTTTATTAACTTATAACATTTTAATTTGGTCCAAGAAATCTGGATTATTAAGTACTCAAGAGTCAACATTCACTGAACTACGTGTTGAATAATCCCATGGCCACATAAATTATAAAAAAAAAAATACCTAAATACGATTAAGTTTATAGGTTTTTAAAAGTGAGACTAACGTTTTAGCTAATAAGCTAAAATAAAAAATATATTTATTTTTATTTATTTTTTATTTTTTATTGTACTTTAGTTTCTGGGGTACATGTGCAGATCATACAGGATTGTTGCTTATTGTGAAATACATTATACATACAAAAGATGGATAGTACTTCATTTACATAATTATGATAGTTTATTACTGTATAGTAATAGTTTATATAAATATGATAGCAAATATGATATATCATATATAATATATTTATGTATAACTAAAGAATCATTCAATCAAAAATATGTATTAAAAGTTTGTTATAGGGGATTCCAGATTTACATGTAAAGATCCTGGATGTTGTCACCTTGGAAGAAAAAGGTATTCAAACTGAAAATCAGTGACTTGTATTAGATCCGTCAGAGAAATGAGGCTTCAGGTCAAATGTTACCTTGGAGTAAAGGTGAATTCAGAGTCACAGTCCAGATCTGCTAACCTTGACCAGAAGTAACTAGAGCCATAAACTGTAAGGACACTTAAATGGTCATTTTTGATGAATCGCTGAGGCTGAACATTGACTCCCATGAAAGTGGGAAACTCCTGGGAACTTCATTCTTATGGGGCCCCTACACTTCTCTGGATTTTACCAACCAGCACTCCACCAGGTTCTCATGGCAAAGATCTGAGAAAGACCCCTTAGTGGCTCTGACTAGAGGACAGGGAAGAGTAATGATGATAAAATACACCCAGACCCTTTTCCATTTAAAAAGCATGCTCTCCGTGGAAAAACATTTTGACAGAGCTTGATAAAAGCTGGGGGAAGAGCATTCCTCCCACCCAAACCTCTTTAACCTTCTCTTCTCACCTAAAGGGAAAAGTATTAGATCAACATGGGTCAGAGCTTCAAGGAAATAAAACCGGGAATGGTGCAGCCGGAAAGAGGACGCAGAGGGGAAAAGAAAAACCTGTACAACTAGAAAAACACCTGTCAAGATCACAGCCCCATGACACAGACCCACTAAACGACTGATATTTAATTAGAAGGCTACTCACTTTACAAAGCTGAAGCAAAACACCCACTAACCTAGCATTCCAGATTGAGCAAAATTATCCTTGAAACATGAGAAATACTTTCTCAAACAAACAAAAGTCTGAAGGAATTCATGACCTGCAGACCTGCCTTGCAAGCAATGTCCAATTAAAAAAAAGCTCTTTGGGCAGAAGGAAATTGAAACAGAACAGAAACTTAGATGTACCTAAAAAAATGAATATTGGAGGAATAAGTGAAGATGAACTAAAATATTTTATTTTTTAAATACCAATTGATCTAAAAGTATAACTTTAATAATAATGTATTGCATGGTTATAGCATATGGATAACTAAAATCAGTGACAGCAATGTCATAAGGGATCAGAGAGAAGAATTGAGAACTTTGTTGTAAGTTACCTACACTACACACGAAGCAGTATAATGTTATTTAAAGGTAGACTCAGATTAGTTTTGAAATGTATTTTGTAAATCTAATGCAACTACCGAAAAAAAATTTAAAATATAATTGAAATGCTAAGAGGAGATAAAATAGAATCCTATAAAATGCTCAGTCAAAACCAGAGAAGGAAAATAGGCAAAAATAGAAACAAAGAAGGGCAACAAATAGAAAACAATAACAAATATAGTAGATATTAATCCAACTATATCAGTAGATATTAATCCAATTATATCAGTACTCGCTTTAAATGCAATGCTGGTCTAAACATACCAGCATTCTCACAGTGGATATTAAAGTAAGTCCCAACTGTATGTTGTCTGCCAGAAACCCCTTTTAAGCATAAAGATTTAGATCAGTTAAAAGAGAAGGGATAGGGAAAGATAGATGAAGCAAACACTAATTAAAAGAAAGTTTGAGTGGCTATAGTAATTTCAAACAGAGAAGACTTCAGAAAAAAGAAGATTATCAGGGAAAAAGAGAAGCATTACATAATTATGAAAGGGTAAATTCCTTAAGAAGACATGATAAAAATATTTTGTACTAAGAAAATAAAAATACTACATAAAATTTGTGGGATGCTACAAAAGCAATACTTAGAGGAAAATTTATAGCATTAACTGCATATATGAGGAAAAGAAGGCCAGTCATGATGGCTCGTGCCTGTAGTCTGAGCACTTCAGAAAACTGAGGCAGGCAGAACACTTGAGCCCAGGAGTTTGAAACCACTTTGGGCAACATGGCGAGAGTCCGTCTCTACAGAAAAAAAAAAAAAAATTAGCTGGTCATAGTGGCATGTGCCTGTAGTCCCAGCTACTCAGGAGGCTGAGGTAGGAGGATCTGTTGAGCCCTGGAGGTGACTGTAGTAAGCCAAGATTGCACCACTGCCCTCCAGCCTGGGCAACAGAGTAAGACCCTGTCTCAAAAAAAAAAAAAGAAAAAGAAAAGAAAGAGAAAGATGAGTTATTAATAAAGCAACCAGAAAAAAAAAAACTATAAAAATTAGAGCAGAAAACAATGAAACTGAAAATACAAAACAACAGAGAAAATTCATTAGAACTAAACCTGTTTTTTGTTTTTTGTTTTTTTTAAAAAAAAAAGACCAATAAAATTGACCATCTTTAGGCAGGTTAAAATTGATAATCCTTTACGTTCCAAGACTTAACTGAAAATTCATTTCTTCCTACAAACATTTATTGAATGCCTACTATGTGCTAGGTATCAGTCTAAAGTGAGGCAGTGAATTAAAATAAATTCCTGGTTGCCTTTATGGAGTGTGCATTTCAATAGGGGAAGACACATATGGAAAATAAAGCAGAAAAATAAAGCAGGAGGTATGATGTGGGGTTGGATGATCTTATTTTACAAAATATGATCAGAGAAGGTGGCTCTCCAGTAAGATGATGTGGTTTTTTTTTGTTTTTTTTGGTCGGGGAGAGTTGTTTTTTGTTTTTTATTTGAGACAGAGTCTCGCTCTGTCACCCGGGCTGGAGTGCAGTGGCGTGATCTCGGCTCACGGCAACCTCCACCTCCTGGGTTCAAGCAACAGCCAGGTGATGTCTTAATAAAAAAGAAAGTGAGTGAGTTGTCAAGATGTATCTGGCAAAAGATGCAGCAAGGGCAAAGCTGCTGTGGAGGTGCTCAGCATGTCTGAGGAACAGCAAGGTCCGTGTGGCTAACATAGAGCAAGCCAAGGAAATGGCAATGAGGATGGGAGGCGTGGATCATGAAAGTATGGAGTTTGGCTCTCATATGAAGGGAGATGGGAAGCCATTGAAAGGATCTGAGCAGAAGAAAAACATGGTTACTTGTGTTTTAAGAGGATCACTCTGACTACTGTGTGGAGAAAAGATTATGAGGGGTCAAGGGTGATAGAAGGATGTCCAGTCAGTGGAAACTGCATTAGGACAGACAAGACAGGCTGGCTTAGAAAAGGATGACAGTGGTGTAAATGGTATGTAGTCTGTGTCTGGGTATATTATGAAGGAAGAAGCAATGGGACTTTCTGATGAATTAAACATGAAATGTGTAACAGATAATATAGTTTAGGTATTTGTCTCCTCCAAATTTCATGTTGAAATGTGATCCCCAATGTTGGAGGTGGAGCCCAGTGGAAGGTATTTTGATCATAGGGTGGCTTGGTACCCTCCCCATGGTAATGTGTTCATGTGAGATCTGGTTGTTAAAAAAGACAGAGACCTCCCCCCACTCTCTCTGGCTCCCTCTCTTTCCCACTCCCGCTTGAGTTAAAGCTTCCCGAGGCCTCACCAGAAACCAAACCAATGCCAGTGTCATGCTGTACAGCCTGCAGAAATGTGAGCCAAGTAAGCCTCTTTTCTAAGTCACTCAGTCTCAGGTATTCCTTTATAGCAATGCAAAATGGACTAACACAAAAGGAATCAAACATAGTAAGATTTTAAGCCAGAACAGTACAAAGAAATACCCATATAAGTGAGCTTGCTTTAGAATTTAAAAAGCTTTATATATATTAACTAATTCATTTTTTACCAGAGGCCAGGTATACAATAGATTAAAATCTCATTCCATTCTATCATGACATAAGGTATTTCATGATTTGTTACCAGATTTTAGTTCTGCAACACTCACTAGTGAGATATAACTTTACAACACTGGAAGTTTTCAATCAGAAAAGTTTTATTATAAGAAACAATGACATCAGGTAAAAATGCAAAAAATTGTGCAAGTATGGCAAAATGTTTAAAAATATCTACACATTTGCCCCCACAGGACTACAGTACTTACTACATACCTGAGCACTGAACATTGAATTCCATTTTAAACTGCTTTACATAGGGAATCTGATTCCTTGATGATCACATTCCATTTGTTCTCATGACCAATGAAATCAGCTTGAGGCTTAAGCATCAACTTTGTAGAACAGATCACAAATATGAAAAATAAAGACTACAATTTCTACTTTCCTATAACATAGTTATACCAAGTCCAGTTTTCAATGTGTAAAAAATATATAGAAAAGTGCTACATACATTCTTCAAAAGCAAAAACAGTTAAAGTGGAACTGGCATATGTTAGACCTACATTTGAATTCTGTAGTACCCATTGTGCCTTTTACTTACAGTCTTGTCACACTATGAAAATGCACCTTAAATATCTAAACATAAAGCCACACATGTCACTAATCTTAGTTTTCTAGGACCTCTTCTGAATCCACTTTAAAAGTGGCAAAATATCCCAGCTACATAATTTAAACAAATAGTTCTTCATACAAAATTCAATATATATTTTACTCCCATAACAAATCCTAAGCCTTGCTTTTGACACACTAAACTTAGATCATACCATCAATGTAAATTGTTACAGCGAAGAGATCAACTGTTGTGCAGACCAAGAGAATAAATCTACTGTTGAATTAGCCACAGCATGTCATTCTCTTATATAACATATAGCACATGTAAATTGCTAACTCAAGGTTCTATGTCATGTTTTCAAGTAATGCATTTTTCTAAATACAGAAGATTGTCAAAAAGCGGCAGGAAGTCTTATTCAACAAAGCTTTCAGAAATAAATTACATGAATATCTTTTGTAAAAAAAAAAAAAAATGTTTTTTTCTCTTTCCTCAGCAATGCAAAACTGTAAAGAATGATTTTCAAAATGCACAGTAATAACTCCAAAACAGCATAATGATAAAAGCAAAAATCACAAACAGCAGAAGATAAAACTGAGGAGGTAAAAACATTGTTTGACAAAGTTTATACAGAGATTACACACAAACTATCAAGGCCAATAAGAAGAAACCACACATCTAGCTAAGACTACACTTTACAATGTTAATTCTAGAAATGCTGTCCATTTTAACTTCTGCTTCAGAAAACATTCCCTACTTGTAGAGGTCTATGTAAAGCAGTTCAGAAAGTTTCTGAAAAACGAGGTATGTGATGCAAAGAGGCAATGTTTTCAATTTGTTTCACAGTATCACATTACAATTTGTGCAAGATTTTTTAAATACAAACCATGCCAGTTTGCTTTCTTTAAGTGAATGAAAATATTGTGATGAAGGGCAGAACCTGTCCTATGCTTATACCCTTTATGAATTATGCTAGGCTTAGTAAAACATGTTACTGATCCAAATACCTGCCTTAGGTATACAAATAAGTTGGTCTGTCCTTCATGTTAATATTCCTGATTGTTAGAAATTCATCAGTTAAATACAAAAAATGCTTTAGTACCTAGAAAGCTATGGTTCTGTTCACTCACTCTTTTTGTTTTCAATCACCTTCAGCTAGAAGGATTCCAATGTAAAAGTATTCATCACTGTTAAGTGCAAAAATGGAAAAAAAAAAAATGAGGTTTTAATTGTAATATAAAACTTAAAAGACATTAAACTCGACCACTGCAGGAATTTTATGTTTCTGGAAAGCAGAATTTTAAAAGTAGGTATAAAACTTCACATTATGTTCTGTGCAGAAGAGAAATAAGTTACCTTTCCTTATACTAATAATGAATGGACAGGTAGATGGAAGAGAAGGTTGGGCAACAAATAGCCCATGTTAGTGCAAACTGGGTATAATGTTCCTACTATTCTAAGATTGAATCCAGTTAGGTCAATAACTGGCCATATCTTCCTATCACATAAGTAGAAAATCTTGTGAAATCACAAGAGTTCAACAGGTAAAGCATGATGGCCATGAAATCCACACCAATTTGAAAGACAGGCATAGGCTCAGACCATTTAAATCTATCTAGTTATACATATGAATTAAGTTAGACTAGCACCAGCCACCTGTGAATATAAGCACTTTTCCAGATTTTCATAAATGAGACAGTGTTAGCACTTGAAAAAGTTATCGACAGAAAACTGCCACTTTAAAACTTTAGCTTAACTTAAAGTTACATGGGAAATGGAAGCAATCAGACTAAAAGCTCTTTCTCAGACTAATTTGTTTTTCCTTCAATCTACTCTAATAAACACATTTAAATCTCAGTACACTTGAAAACAATACACAAAAATATATATAAATATTAAGAATGAGGATCTAAGTTAGTGCTTCTCTGTGTTAGAGAGGTCACAGCTAAAGTAAAATCCTAGTGATATTGCCTCAGATTGTTACCCGTATTTAAAATCAAAAGTCACATCAAATGAGTTTAGATGCCTTTACCCAGTAATACCCTAAATGCTCTTATAAGAGTGCATAGTTGTCCTGATTCATCTGGTATCTCAGTGACTATTTATCACAAAATTCTAAATGAAATGATTACTTTTATGCCAGGGGAAAAAAAAATGCTGATAATTGCACTTTGTTATCTTTTCCTTACTGAAATGAAAATGTCACAAGGATGAAGGAAAATCCCTCCCTACCCTGCAATCTTTAAGAGTACCCATTTTCCATGTATAAAACTCTCACAGCTTTCTGATATACTGACAGCACTCTTGTATCAAAGTTAAGTTTCCTAAGGATAAGATGCCAGTGATGCACTAAGGCCTGCTACTCATTTAGAGTACTTTCTGAAGACACTGAGGATACAGTTTAGCAACAGCACATTCAAAATGCCGGCCAAGGTCCCAGAGCCGATCTGGCGTCTCATACACTTTCATCCACTGGTCAGCAATGTCATCATATTGGTAAAGGGAATTTTTTCTGCTGGTTCTGAAGACATGTTCTTCAACAGTCACTTGAGTAGCTCGAACAAATAAATGGAGTTTGTTCTGGAAAAGTACCAGTTTAAGATATGGATTTATAGACTGATCACATGGAAAGTCTTTTTTACGAGTCCATTTATTTAGCTCAATATCATAGGCTTCTACAGTAAACATACGTTGATGATTTCCACAGGTTCCAGCTATGTAGTAGATCGAGTCCTTGTATACAGCTGCTAAGCCCTGGATTCTAGGCACAGTCATGGGGGTTAAGAAACCCCAGTAGTCTTTTTGAGGCTCATAGAAGAGGAAAAATTCCCCTAAAAAAAGAAAAAGAAAACAGGAATATGTACATTTTTATATTTGGTTTTTGGTTATATGTTGTAATTATAACCTCTAAAGATTAAAGGGCATAATTTTCTAAATATTTCACTTTCTAAAACATTTCTTTTATAATAATCTCCAGAGATACATTCATAAAGGTTACAAAATACCTTAAAACTTTGTCATTCCATGACACAATATAACAGATAATATTATAATCAACCTGAATTGGAATATTTGTATTGGGAAAGTACACGGAGTTACTTGGGCTTGATAGCAGAGTTGTTAAGAGATTAATTCTGGCCAGACACAGTGGTTCACATCTGTAATCCCAGTACTTGGGAGGCTGAGATGGGTGGATCACTCGAGGTCAGGAGTTCAAGACCAGCCTGGCCAACATGGTGAAACCCTGACTCCATTTTAAAAAATACAAAAATTAGCCAAGTGTGGAGGTGGTACCTGTAATCCCAGCTACTCAGGAGGCTAAGGCAGGAGAATCTCTTGAACCCAGGAGGTAAGGGTTGCAGTGAGTCACTACTGAACCACTGCACTCCAGCCTGGGTGACAACGTGAGACTCCATCTCAAAAAAAAGAAAGAAAAAAAAAAGAAAACTTGCTTCTGTTTGCTTTATCCAATTTGTGTGTTTATAGAAAATTCATTTTACTCTAGTTCTAAAAAAGCATTATTACTAATGTTCAGCCAGTAAGACAGACCAAAATGCATATATATAATATCATCATAAATATGGCATGATAAATCTGTGTGCTATTTCATTAGAAGACAGCAGATGGAATTGTGCAGATTTATGCTCATGGGTCACTGATGTGCTTACCCAAATGTCGCTAGAATGCAAAGAGAAATATTCAACAGGAGAAAACATAACTTTAATATGATAGAAAACACATACATGGTTTATGACGTTGACTTTGAGTCAAGTTTCTATTTTGATTTGACAATAAAAGGGTAGCTGAGTCAGACTGCCCATATGAAAATGTCTGAAAGAATTAAAGTAAGTGAAGATTTATAAGAGTTTTGTTAATTATAAAATCTTTGTAATAAAAATATGAACCCTTTATGAACAAATTAAATGATACTTCAATAGCCACAGATAGTACAACATAAGTTCTGACTATGTGTGTCAGTTTTATTTATGTAAAGAGACTTTGTTTAGTTTAGAAATACCAGATTCTAAATTGAGTCTACCCTTGAAAACTGTTTTGAACTAGGGTTACTCTTATCTACAAATTCAACTACCTACTTCGTAACAGTGATGTTGTACCTTCAACTGACTTAAAATAGCTTGTTAAGCTTCCAGATTTGCTCTCAAGTCATCTGCCCTTATTGTCTAACTTGTAACAGGATTCTTGATAAAGAAGGTAGGAAATTTAAACTTTGTAATGTGTGCTATTTCTCTATAAATTTCTTGTAGATAAGAAAGTAAAGACAACAACCGAAGAAGTTGAGTTTTAAAATCTAAAGTCCTCTTTAGTAAGTTAAAGCTAATGATATGCAATTAAGAAACCCTTAGAGCCTCAGAGTCCTCTTAAATAAAATATAATCTCAAATTAAATGATGTTAGTAATTCCAGCCCTGAAATGTATTAATTCATTGCTAGTTTGCTTTAGTATTTGCATTAATATACAACCTTCATATTCCAAATAGGAATCTTATAATTAATTCTACCTCTAGCAACTAACAGCCAGTAAGACCAAAATACACACATACACAGTTTCTTCACACTGGATGACATAACCTATCCAACTATACTGGATGCATTACACATACATTCTTATATTCCATTTTTCCACAAGACAGCAAACCCAAATCATGTCCTGTGCTTCTATTTAACTAAAATAAGGAACCAGAGAGTACAACTCCTTCTGAAGAATTAACTTGATACTGAACTTAAACAAATGGGCTCAGGCGTTACTAGGAAATTTTAAGTTAAATACAGGATTAGAGCAAAGAACATAATTTTTAAAAGAAAACAATGGTGGGAGACCAAGCTGGGCAGATCACTGGAGGTCAGGAGTTCAAGACCAGCCTCGCCAACACAGTGAAACCCCATCTCTACCAAAAATACAAAAACTAGCCAGGCATGGTGGTGGGTGCCTGAGACTGAGGCAGGAGAATCACTTGAACCCAGGAGACAAAGGTTGCAGTCAGCTGAGATTGTGCCACTGCACTCCAGCCTGGGTGACAGAGTAAGACCCTGTCTCAAAAAAAAAGAGAAAGAAAAGAAAGGGAGGGGAGGGGAGGAGAGGAAAAAGAAAAGAGAAAAGAAGGGAAGGGGAAGGGAAAAGATGAGGGAGAAAGAAAACAATGGGATAAGGGCAATCATGCATCAATTAATGACAGGGACACATTCTAAGAAATGCATCGTTAAGCTGGGCATGGTGGCTCAAGCCTATAATCCCAGCACTTTGGGAGGCTATGGCAAGCAGATCACCTGAGGTTGGGAGTTTGAGACCAGCCTGACCAAGATGGAGAAACCCGGTCTCTACTAAAACATACAAAATTAGCCAGACGTGGTGGCGCATGCCTGTAATCCTAGCTACTCGGGGGGCTGAGGCAGGAGAATCGCTTGAACCAGTGAGGCGGAGGTTACGATGAGTCGAGATTGTGCCATTGCACTCCAGCCTGAGCAATAAGAGTGAAACTCCGTCTCCAAAAAAAAAAAAAAGAAAGAAAGAAATGCATCATTAAGTGATATTTGTCCTTGTGCAAACATCGTAGAGCGTACTTACACAAACCTAAATGGGATAGCTTACTACACATCTAGGCTAGATAGGATAGCCTATTGCTCCTAGTCTACAAAACTGTACAGCATGTGACTGTACTGAGCACTCTAGGCAACTGTAACACAGTAGGAATTTTTGTATCTAAATATATCTAAACATGGAACAAGTACAGTAAAAATATGCTACCATAATCTTATAAGACCACCATTGTATGTGTTTGTATTTGGTCATCCATAGTTGACCAAAACATTACATGGCACATGACTGTATATCTTCATAGAAGCTGCTCCTTTTCCTTGTTTAAGTAGTAGTGTGAGAAAAACATCAATTAAGAGACATATACGAGGAATAAGGATGTTGCTATTATCTATACTGCATTTAACATTCAAGCAACTAAAACGCATAAGAAACCAAATAAAAGGAAAATATTAGTTATCACAAATCAGAGCCTTGAAACAAATGTCTTATTTACTCTGACCCACTCCACCTATACTGTATTTTTGTCAAAGTGGTAGTCCTTAATAGATTTTTTAAAAAAACACTATATATATTAGATAGTCCCACTTAAAATGGCAAACAAAGAAAAGTGACATCTCAAAGTATTCCAGTGGAAAAAACTGAAAACAATATATGATGAAAGGCAACATAAATAGCAGTAAAGTTGAAAATTGGAGACAATACTTCCAAACTCTTTGTAATTAAGTTTCATAACTTTTGCAATAATAAGGCTTACATAAAACTCTTTGGTAACTAAACACTATAACTCAGATAATTCTTTGTTCATTTTTCTCTTTTAAACTACTCTAGTAAGTTCCATAGAATGGCAGTTGCTACAAGATCTCTTGATTTTACTAAAGAGCAAAAGCAGCCATGAAACAACCTTGCTATTTATTTCAAGTCCTATAAACTACTCTGAAATAGTTATCCCAAAATGCCGAATTATTATTTATAACGTTTTAAAAAATAGTTACTCTACATGATATCAAAACAAAATCATTAAAAAGTATAAAATTATTTTAGTAATTTAACAATACCTGCCTTTTTTCTTAATTCAAAATTTTATTTTCTTTATAGCTCTTTACAAAACAGACTACTCCAACAGTTTGATAAGGAAGCCGGTGATATTCCTTAATTAACAGGAACTAACACAACTGTTTCTGTATAATTAAGTAAGCCACTGCTTGATGTGTTACCCTTCCATGAACTAAATCACTTAGGCACCTACCCTGTAAAACATAGATCTTCTCTTTGTACTCCACAGCATTATGAAATTCCATTGCAACTGGCATTGCGCAAACAGTCGTCCAGCAATTCTCTCTACTGTCATAGCACTCCACAGATTTTAGTGAGTTTCTCCCATCACCTTCATAAACACGACCTCCAATTGCATACATTTTACCACAGCAATAGACGAGTTTGCAGCCTATTCTGGCTCGAAGCAAGGATGGTTTGGATAGCCATCTATTGGTGGAATGATCATACATCCAGAAATCATTTTCTGCCTTATGGTCAATGGAGACCTCACTGCTGCTTGGCCTGTAGCCTCCTGCAATGTAAATGTCATTATCTGGTGATACAAGAATCCCAACTTCTCTCAGGTCATTTGGTGGTTTGCATAGTTTAAACACCCTTCCTGTGACTATATCTAGACAAGGCACTGTTTGCTTCTTTCCTGAGTGTTTGTGGGCAGCATCAAAACATATGATCATTTCAGAAGCAGTCATTCCAAGCCTCTGTGTACAGCCATTGGTGTTGGATGGTCCCTTTTCCACACAGCTTTTGGCTATAGCCTGTGCAAACCGAGGTGGAATTTTCTCTATAAAGGTATCTTCCATCAGAGGAAAACGTATGCATTTAGCAAAAATTTCTGGGAGGTGCACTTCTCTTTCATTCTGTTCATGTCCAAACCACCTTATAATGCTTTCGTAAACATGTTCTTCTCGGTCTACATTTAAATCATCACTGTCTAGTATACTTATCAGTTGGTCTTTTGTCAACTGGAGAAACTCTTGTTCTTTGGTGACACACAGAAACTTCTTACGAATGTATTCTTTTGATCGATCTACAAGTTCCTGATGACCATAATGATCAGCAAAGATAAAGACCCCAATAGAATTTTGTGGGTCTAAATGACTGATCATATACTTAGCACACTGGTCTTGGATGGAAGGAATCTGGAAGATGCTAGCTGCAGTGAACAAGGCTTGAACATTGGCCTCTGTGAGAATAACTTTGGAAGTGTAGGCATAGTTCAACACTAAATCCATCGATTCAGCTTCAACACCAACTATTCGAACTTCTTTTTGAGTACTTTCTGTAAGGCCGCTAGTGAACATGGATCTAAGAAGGAAAGATTGGTTAATATTACACGTGTGCTATAAATCAAAATTATTGCTGCAAGATTTTAAAAGTACAAAGTTATCACAAAGATAACTTTTTAAAACAGAATATTTCCTAAAATAGTCCCTGATATTCTGAATAGGAGTAAAAATTGATAATGTATCAGGATTTAGCCTGGCTAACCTCAAAATCCGTATTCTCAAGGCTAGCCTGCTTTGTGCCATCCATGAAAAAAAGGAAAGCAGACCTAAGGAAAAGCAAATCAAAAGGTGACACACATATTCCAGGTCACTTTATTTTTCTAGGAGCCCCTATCTAAGCTTCTGGTCAAGTTGCCTTACGGACATGAGATCTTAAATTGGGCCAGTCAGAAACTTTAAGAATACCAATGGGGTGCAGTGGCTCACGCCTGGGCTCAATCCCAGCACTTTGGGAGGCCGAGGTGGGGGGATCGCATGAGGTCAGGAGTTCAAGATCAGCCCGACCAATATGGCGAAACCCCATTTCTACTAAAATAAAAAATTAGCCGGGCGTGGTGATGCACTCCTGTAATCCCAGCTACTCAGGAGGCTCAGGAAGGAGAATCACTTAAACCTGGAAGGCGGAAGTTGCAGTGAGCTGAGGTCAGGCTACTGCACTCCAGCCTGGACAACAGAGAGAGACTCCATCTCAAAAAAAAAAAAAAAAAAAAAAAAAAAAAAAAAAAAAAAAAAAAAAAAAAAAAAAAAAAAAAAAAAAAAAAAAAAAAAAAAAGAATACCTATAAAGATATCAACATTATACATTATACATTAGCATACAAAAAAAACCAACTTAATAAAACTTTCCATGTCCTGGTGAAAATTACAAAGCAAACTGTATCCAAAATAGATCTTTAAAAATGTTCATCTTAGAAAAAGCAAGAAGTTCTGTAAAAGTATATATTCTCTTCCTACTCCTTTTTAAAACTTTTATCTTTTGAATGCTTCCTTAACCATTATAAGTAATATAATGATCACTTCACTTACCTTTGGGAATTTTGAAAACATTTGCTTAAAAAGAAATGCTTCATTTCTCAGTTAAAGTTATCATATTTTACCTACTTAAATCTAGACAGAAATAAAGATTATGGTAGAGCCAATATATAATGTCTCTTTTAAACAGAGTTTAATAGTTAAATGATTCTTTGAAGATAATGGTTTTTAAAACCCCAAACTTTTGCCTTTAAGACCAAGTTTTTTTTTTTTTTTACTATTAAAATATTGTTGCATTTATGGGACTTTCTTGATAGAAAGATTAAGCAGCCTGGTTCTTTAAGTATTAGTCACTTACAAACATGATTTGCCTTTCTTTTCCCTCCTTTAAATTTTCACTCTATACGATCCAGACTCATCTTATTTAGTTTTTGTGATGTTATGAAAAATAAATTGCAAAGATTTCCAGTTACTTTAAAAATATCTCTCAAACTCATGGAATTAATTTTAAAATGCAGTATGAGAAACACTGGAGGTACAAGGACTCAACTCACTGCACAGGTTAATCATCTTCGAATTCTATTTTTACTTCTACAGTGTAAATTTTAATTTAATATCACAGGCTTTTTACATGACTAAAAACTAGATGTTCGTTTGTATGCGCTGGTTTTCAATCAGGTGCTGAAAGACTCAACCATACAGCTACCAATAAAAAGAAAAATACATCCCTGTGTTACGGAGAGATTAACTCCCAAAGGAGAACATTACCACATATCCCTTTATCAGGGGAGCTACTGTGGACTTGAATAGGCTCATCTTACACACAGGAGTGGTCTGACACTTGATGAGTTTTCCTCTGTTCTAATAAGTTCTTCATGTAAACGCAACATAAATGAAGCCAGGGCACTTCCTCACACAAAATCCAGAGTAGCAAAAAATTTCTAATAATCATACAAATTTCAATTCTGATGAGTTACTGGTATCATGAAATAGCCATTCCAGATTTCCAGCTATTCTAATTCTTCCACTAGTAATGCAAGACTTAGAAACTATTAAGTATGACTTTCTACATCCCACACAGAAAGTTAACGCTGGTACCAAGAAATTTCAGTACAAAAACCTCTAGCAAGAGATCAAATTCTAATCCTTAAGTTTTCTAACCAAATATCTCTATTTTAATGTACATGTATCATATCCTCAGAAAATTTCTCAAGTATATTTTACTCCTTTATAAAATTAGCTTAATAAAATTAAAGACTTTAAGATTTTAAGGAATCAAGAAAATTAGGAATCTATCCTAGCATACTTCTTTTAAAGTAAGATTTTTTTCTAGGTCTTCAAAAATAAAAAATGAAACTGCAAAGTGAAAATGTCATCCTTATTAAGTATGCTTACTAAGTATTATACTTAATAAGGATGACATTTAAATGATATAATCTGGATTATTAAATTTCAGTAAGATATAGACATTTTCACTTTGCAGTTTTTCTTAACCATTCAAATGTAATATAGAATAAAAATGTTTTACAGGAAACTTTAAAAAGGACCCACTGTACCCACTCTTGTTCCTTAAGAGTCACATGGTGACTAAGAAGCCTGGCTCTGGAATCAAATGTAGCCTCGGCCATTTACTTGCTGGATAGATGATTTAGGCGGGTTATTAAAACTTAATCTCACTGAGCCTCAGCTTCTTCATAAGTAAAATGGAACAACAACTGTGCAGAAATAAGATTATAAAGATTATATAAGGCAATACATGTAAAGTAAGCTTAGCCTAGAGCTTGATAAGTAGTAATTGTAACATATATTTAAACATACAAATGACCTAACCATATCTAATGGATAATCTGGGTAAGTGAATCTCACCAGAAGTTTCCATTACGAGGCCAAACTTCATACCTTCTGCATATGTTGTTTTTTTTTTCCAGTATTGCAATGATTAATACTTAGTAGTACAATGACCTACCCTAGGCAAGTCTAAATGGTTACATCACAAGCATCAAACTGAAGTGACTATATTTAACCCAGTATTCTGAGAAAGAGGAACCAGAAACTACTGTTGGATCATTATACAGTTATGTGCCCTATATAGGTAAGCACTTTCAAAAGGAAAAATCACATTCAGAGTGTGGTCGAACACTTTACTATTATTTATGCACCACTTGTGAATACTGAAAAGCTTGAAGTGAGCATGTAACACAAAAGAAGTTAAACACACACAGTAAACTGCCTTTTCCACTAATTTAAAAGTAGGAAGTTATTTTTCAGACCCAAGTTTTTAAATTTTACTTTTAAAAGCTTTATAGTAAACAATAAAAGTAAAAATAAAAACTTAGTTTAGCCTACGTCTAGAAATATTGAAAATTGTTAATTGGGGGCCTTAGGCACACAGAAACTATATTTCACTCATTTTTATTCCACTGCTTTGACCCCCAAAGCATTAAAACAATCTATTGAATGGTAATTTGTTTTTAAAGGAACACACTACTATGTTTTAAACACTTTTATAAAAGAGTCCCATGTACTAAAGAAACATACATTATGGATAACTTGTTGAAAAAAATTCTAGATCAGCACTGTCCAATATAATTGCCAGTGACGGAAATGCTGTATCTCTGTGCTGTTCAATATGGCGGCCACTAGCTGCGGGTGACCACCAAGCACCCAAACGGGGTTTAGTGGCCGGGCGCGGTGGCTCACGCCTATAATCCCAGCGCTTTGGGGGGCCCAGGCGGGCGAATCACGAGGTCAAGAGATTGCGATCATCCTGGCCAGCACGGTGAAACCCCGTCTCTACTAAAAACACAAAAAATTAGCCGGGCGTGGTGGTGCCTGCCTACAGTTCCAGCAACTCGGAACGCTGAGACACTCGAATTGCTTGAAACCGGAAAACGGAAGTAGTGAGCCGGGATTGCGCCACTGCACCCAGCCTGGCGACAGAGCGAGACTCTGTCTCAAAAAAAACAAAAACAAAAGTGTTTAGTGTACCTGGGGACCTGGGGAACTACATGTTTCATTTTATTTAACGTATAATTTAAGTTTAAACAGCCACATATGGCTACTGGCTGCCATACTGACCAGCACAAGTCTAGATTACCTCAAACACACACACAGACCCACTAACTTAAAATTCAACGCTAGAAGAATCCCTCAAGTCAAAAGAAGGTCTTAAAAAGAAAGGACCCGTTTTCTAGTCTCAAGAAACAAAGCCATTGGTTTCATTTCATTATCGCATCTCAGTATAAACATCAAGTGGACAATACTAAGGGGGGAAGGGAGCTTGGTGCAGATACCGACACAAGTTCCTACCATCATCATACCTGAAGTAAGGGCTGATTGCAGCAAGAACGTTTCTATGACAGGAAAATGTTTTCCCGTGATCCACTTCCACTACAATGTCTGTCAACTGTCCTTCATCGTACATTGTTTTGAGTTGCTTAAGAATACTGCAAGCATGGAAGGGGTCCATGGCATCGCTGGCTGGGTCTGAAGATGGAATCCCATTCGGTGTTGGGGAAGATTTACTTAAATCTAGGAGGAGAAAAATCGTACAACCACAAGAAGTACCGAGCCAGTTACGGCGTCGCGGGATTTTTGTTTGTTTGTTTGTCTGCTTGCTTGGCTTTTTCCCCACTACAAAGATATATATATATATATATGTCTGTGGATATACGCACGACCTCGTGGGACCGCGAGTTTAGGATCTGGGAGACAGAGGGCGGAGCGCCATCGGCGGAACAAGTTCAAAGGCCAGCCTGCTCCTGCGGAGCCCGGCGAGCCCGGCGCCCGTGCTCGCGGAGGGAACGCGCTCGCAGCCCATGTGAGGCGTCTGCGGGAACTCCGCCGAGAGCCGAGGGCAGAGCCTCACGAGGGAAGCTCAACCGACTGCGGCCGCCAGTGCCCCCTCAAGCCGCCTCCAGCTGCCTCCCGGGTCGCAGCGACGGCGGGTACCCAGCCTCCCCATCCCGGTCCCGCCGGACCGCCCACCGCCCCCCGCACCATTCATCCTCCCTCCCCTCATTCCCCTCTACCTCCTCATCCTTCCCTCCGGCTCCACACCGCTACCTCTTCATCCCACCGCCTATGGCAGGCCTCGGCCAACCTTCCCCCTCACCTCCCTCCACGCCGCCCTGGCCACCACACGACCCACCTGCCGACGCGGCCATTTCTCGATGGGGCCCCGGCTTCAGCTATTTAAAGAGGAAATGTCATTTCGCTTCTCTAGCTCCCGGGTTCCGGCTCTTCTAAGCTTCCCCTAACCAATGGGGCGTGCTGTGCATCTGGCTCCGCCCCTAGCCTACGAATTTCTGGCGCTGATTGGTCTCGACGCGAGCACATGCGGGTCGGGTAATGTAGTTTGATTGCCCCCGCTCCCGCGTGGTCAGACTTGGGCGGAGGCCCAACCCGGGAATTCCTATTGGCAGATGCTGGCGGAGGTGGAGAGCAGGGAGCTGGCCAGCCTGTGGCCGTCGAGCGCGCAGTGCCTGCCGGGAGAGGTAGTCTTCTGGCGGAGGAGAACTGTCATTCTGAGGGGCTGGGGTAGGGAAAGCTCTTCAAGTGCGAATGTCCCCATTTTAGGCCTCTCTCCTGGCCCCCGGCTCATTTTTTTTTACCTTTTTCTTCTTCCGTAAACTTCCTGCCAGTGACTGGCTTCCGGTATGCAATCAAGCTCTGCGTGAGAGCTGTAAAACCAGAAAAATTTGGAAATGGACAGGAGGGCTGTTGTCCAAAAATGCAAAGGAAATCTGACGCCCCACCCTGAAGAAAAATATCGGAAGGCCCAAAAGCAAGGCGTCTCTGATGAGTCACCTGTGACACCCAATTGAAATAGCATCGCCTTGGCCCGGTACTCTGGTTTCCACAGATTAACTTGGTCTGGTTACAGCGGCTGTTTAGGATATTTAACACCCACTCGTGCCTTGCTTTTCTAGCACACCCAGAGAACACCTGTTCAGCACGTGAACATTATAGAGGGATCCAAGATGCTTTCCTTTTTGCTCTTGGAAAATGAAGGGATGCAATACTAAGTATTCTGGGATTTCCTTTGAAAAAAATGCTGGAGAGCCCTGAGCCCGGGGCCAGGGATGATTACTGAAGCCCTGGCTCTTTCGTTACTATATGTGAGAACTGACATAGACCTTTCAACTCTTAACCACTTATATCCTTCACCTGTTACGTGAAGTAATAGTAATACGTATTCTATGGACTTCATAGGCTGCAACCCTTTGGAAATAAAATCAAAATTTTGATTTACTCATCTTGTGTTTCTAACATCTAATGGGGTGCCTGGCACATTATAGATGCTTAATATTTTAAAGATTAAGATGCAAATGAACTAACATTGGGAAAGCTACTTCTAGACTGTTAAAATGTAAGGAAATATCAGTGAATGGCAAGAATGTCTAGTAGGCATATAGTTAGCCCGTGTACATAAATCTTCTAGCACTGAAAAGATCAAACAGTTGAACTTCTTGATAAAGAATCTTGGAATTTAAATTGTTATTGAGAAAGAGAAAGAATTATGAAAAATAATTTAGTTCTGTCCCCTAGGTCTGTTGAGAAATTTAGAACTCAAAATACTATAACCCCATGCAAATTAACAAGAAGCGGTATTTCCTCATGACAGGGGTTTATGCATTTCCATATGCACTTCTAATTTCCTCTTTGTGAATGTCCTGTCTGCACATATCTGGATGGATGAAATTGACTTAATTTTTGTTACTCATAACTTTGCTTTTCCATTTTTATGTGCTTAATGATATTGCTTTCTAAGTTATTAAATGGTGGCATTTTTATTACAATAGGGATAGTATTGAAGAAAAAAATGGCATTAATCCTTAGGGTTTGACAACCTCTGACAATGTTGCAGATAAAAATATAGGCCATGCATTATTTGAGACATACTTAAACTAAAATATCATTTGTTGTTTATTTGAAATTCCAGTTTAATTAGGTGTTCTGTATTTTTGTGGCAACCTTTTCAGATTTCTTAAAATAGGAGTTTTGTTAGTGCTTTGTTGTTGTTTTGTAGCTGTTTATCTACTTAAGCCTTTAGAAATTTGGCCAATTTTTTAAAAATTTAATTACCAACTTAGTAGCAAACAGACTTGACAATATTGTTTGATTAGTTAAAAGACAGTGTTCAGATTATTTGACCCACAAAGATTTATAAATTGGAGATGGAGCAGAATACAAATAACAAAAGCCAATCTAAATACAAATAGGAAAAAAATTATAGGTACAAAGTTGCCATTTATTTGACACTGTAAATAGACTCCATTCTACTGGACAGATGGCATTACCCCATAATAAAGATTTAATCTTCACTAAAATGCATTTTTTAAAAACAATAAATAGGAAGATCTTGAAAATGAGTCAGTAGTACCAAACTATTCTTTCTCAATGATCTATAAGGATACTGGGGAGATTCCTTTTCAGGACAGATACTGAATAGCCAAAGGTTACACCTTTGTTTTAAAATAGCTCTAATTTGAATTTTAGTAAGAACCTCCTGAATCACTGCACATCTGGAAAGAGCAGCAAAAGTAAACCAGTTTTTGTCTTAAGGTATTGAGTACTATATTGCAATTTTCTCACATATTTACAGTTTAAAGTAAAATCAATTAAGAATGGAAATTGAAAAACTGAACTAGAATATTTGAAGGTCCTATATTTAGTTCAAATTAGACACTTAGAGTTTTCATATTTTAATATTTTTTTTTTTACCTAGGAATCACAAGCAAAGAGATTTGCTATAATCATGGTTGCTTGAGAGAAGAAAAGTCTTTATATTTAAATTCTAGCAAAGATGAAGGATTATGAAAGCATCAAATTTGGAAAATGAGAAATTGAAGGCTCCTTGTTTTTTTCTCCTTTCATTTCAAGAGAATGACTTTTAGCAATTATCAGCTATGCCCAGGCTACTCTCTATAATACCACACAACACAAGAATGATAGCAACTCTGATGAAGAAAGTGTAAAAGAAAATAGAACTTCACCTCTCCAAATAGATTCTGCAGTTTTCCAATTTCCCTGTTCAGTACTGGTTGTGGCTGTGAAATTGACCAGAGCTATATAAAATGAAAGTAAAGAGAGAATACTTGAAACTCTTACCTTTTAGCAAATGACATCCTTATGTATTTATCCTCTTCAGCCTACAGCTACAACCGTCTTGATATCTTCAATGTGATAGTTTTTATTGCCAAAATCTTCTACATTGGCTTGATAAATGAAACAACAAAAGTGATCATTCAATATAAATTTAATACGGCATCAGATACACAAAGTTTTCTTTAATTTCTAAAACATTATATATTGTCCATGATTTAGTTTCTTTAAATAAAAACTCTAAATAGGTTTACTGATTGGGCAGCATTGGGCTTTGTTGTGTTTTTAATTTTTTATTCCCTTTGAAGTTACATGAGGATTCAACATGGTAATAACTAGAAGATTGCATTTCATGAATCACTGAATTTGATTGTACCGGGGGATATTAACGTGCATTAATTTTTAAGTATTTGGAATTTAGCATATACTTGGAAAAAAGACCGTGAAACTAGTGGCAGTAATATTCAGTTCCTCAAAAATATTGATTGCCTCCTCCCACAACCTGCATTCTGGGAAGGCACTATTTTATATATGAATCAATGTTTCCTATATAAAACAAGATACATAGATAGATAGATACATGATAGATAGATAGATAGATAGATAGATGATAGATAGATAGATAGAGAATAGATGAATGTAGAGATATGAGATGCCTAATATCAAGGATCTTATAGTTTATCTGTGAAGATAAAACTAGAAATGAGAGCTAAGGACAACTCCTAGTTAGCATAAAATACGTATTTCAAACAATTAATGTTAAGGATTTCAAAAGAGATAAGGAATTCTATTCAGCTGCTGTGGGATTTAAGCTGAGCATCCAAAGGGGATACATCATAGAACTGTTTGCAAAAGTGACGGAATACTTTCTTACCTAATTGCTTTATCTTCGCTTAACCCAGAAGGTAAAGCATTCACTTTAATATTGATAGGGCTTAATTTAGGAATAGAACAAGAAAAAGGAATTAATGGTTGTGTGTTACCTATTTTATTGCACTTAATTTCACCTTTTAATTAAATTTTCTGAGAACAATGTTACAAATGAGGAGACCAAAACCTGGAGAATTTCAATAGCCTGCCTGCAGTCTTTTAGGGGTCTTGGGCTTTATAGCCAACTCTCTTTTGATAACAACATATAAAGATATGAGAATAAAATGTCATATGGAAAATGAGGCGTAGGATTTTCTGCCCATTGAACATGTCTGGTTCTGTGTCAAACACAAGGTCAATCAATATCTGTCATGCATGGACAGAATTATTGGTATAGGTTTGAGATGGCTTCATGCCCCAAGAAATTGAAAAAGAAAAAACAAAGGAAAGAAAGGAAAGGCTAGTGGGGTATAAGTCAAACCATTAAACTAATTTGACTTTGTCAGACCAAATTTATAATTTTAGAGGTATAGTGATTTAGTACTTTCTATCTGTCTACTAAATAATGAAAAGAAATGGCTAAAATATATATGTATGTGATTAGCCATTAATATTTATTAAGATGACACTGCTTCACTGTTCTACTGAAAGATTGAATTATTGTACAAGATTGGAGATCCTGAATAGAATTACTCTCCTGTACCCTTAATTTATTCAATAATATTCAATCTTAGAATGATTGCATGAGCCAAAGCCACTGTCAAAATGTGAGAGATCAGCACTCTTCTCTGTTTGAAGATTAGCTTATAGTCCAAATAGAACTAATGGAATTAAACAGTGATTGTTGATTCTTTCTAACCCCAATTATGATGTGATTTTTTTGAGTTCATGAAATCGCTAAAAACTCTAAATGCAAGGAGAATCAGGGGCCAGTAATCTTCAGTGTGTAGACACAGGAACCGAAATTCATGAAGAATAGGCATCAGGTATTTGGAAAGGAGTTCCTTACACCCAGCAGAGAGAACATAGAGGACGTAGTTGATTATACTTTAATCCTCAAATAATCAAATATTTATAAATCAAATCTATTGGCATATCACAATAATTTCAGGGATTTTTTTTTCTGGTTGTTCTACACATGGTTTTCTTTATCTCAGCACTATTGGCATTTTCAGCTAGATAATTGTGGGGTCCGCCCTGTGCATTGTCAGATACTTAGCAGCATCTCTTACCTCCAGCCAGTGGCGTCCCCCTCTCTGTTATGAAAATGAAAGTTGCCCCAGACATTGTCTACTGTCTTCTGGGGGCAAATCATTGCAGTTGAAAACAAGTGTTCTGCAACATGCTCCTCCTACCTGTTCTGTGCTTCTCTGTGCTGTATGTTCTCCCACTTTTGTTAACAATGCTATTAAAGTTTACATAAGTATACTCTGTTTATTATTTAAACCTAGTTTGTTTATTTTCCTTTTAAATATCCATATCAAAGGGTAGAGTTATACTCCTGAGTTCATAACACAATGCTATCTTTGGTCCATATTCCCCATCTCTTGTGCTACATATGTACTATTGCCTTCAATCCCTGTTCTTTACTTCTGTCCTCTTCCAACTTCAAATACGACCATTATAATGGGTTTAATGTGGATCCTGTGTTTCTGTTCTTGTAAAATATGTATTAATGTATTGAATATGTGTTGACTATATGCTCTTGTGATTTATATAATAGTACATGCAATGGATCTCAATTTGTTTATTACTTTTTTCACTGGTACCATATATTTAAGGTCTATGCATGCTGTTTTGAATGCATCTAGTCAATTCTTTACATTTCTATCAACTAGCTCACTGTTTGATATATTATATATCAATAAATGTTTACATAATTGCATAAATGAATATATTGAATGGAAATGGAGGTAGCAAACAGAATAATGGCTACCCAACGAAGGTCACACTCTAATCCCCAGAACCTGTGACTATGTTATCTCACATGGCAAATGGGACTTTGAAGATGTGACTAAATGAAGGATTTCAAGTTGTAGGGGTTATCCAGGTGGGCTCAATGTAATCACATTGTCCATATAAGAGGAGATGTGATTACAGAAGCAAAGGCTGAGTGATGTACTTTGAAGATGAAAGAAGGGGGCATGAGACAAGGAATGTAGGCAGCCTCTAAATGCTAGAAAAGGCCAGGAAATGGATTCTGCCCTAGAACTTGCATGAGGAAAGCAGTCTTGCCACCATCTTGGTTTTGGACTTCTAACATCCAATTCTGTAGGATAATTTCTGTTGTGTTAATTCACTAAGATTGTGGTAATTTGTTACAGCAGCAAAAGGAAAGAAGTATGATGGATAAACAGTAAACTCTCATGCAGTAATTCATCCATTGTAGTAGTACTACATTAATGCCTGAGGAGTCATTCATCCATCGTACTATTACAATAAGTGAATCACTGCTTGAAGAGTTCACTGAGCTTTCCAACAGTTGAATTCTAAGTTTCATGTCCTCACTTTTCCTCCTCTCTCCTCTCTCCTCCCTGTCTCTCCATCAAATGTTTAATACCAATAAAAATGGAGAGAATCTGAACATTTAAAAGAACTTGAATAAATAATTTTAAACAGAAAATTACAAGGTAAACAGTCACCCCAAATCTATCCATAAAGTATATATTTTTATTGCAGGAGGAGCTCCCTGGGTCATCTTGTGAGGAGAGTGAGATTCAACATGGGAGGGAATTGCAAAAGGGCCTGAACACCAGGAGGTATGGTGGCTTGTGAGCCATATTTGGAGATAAGCCACCTTACTGGGTGTAAAACTTATAGATAGCAGGTTAATATAATAGAGACCTCAAGCCTTAGTCATGACTGTGGCTGAATGCTGTATATATATCTGGAAACAAAACACTTAAGTAGATTAGCTGTGACACAGGCCAAAGAAGCATCTTAAGAACAGATGATTTACATGTTGCTCTCTTGCATACCCAGTTTAATCCCTAAGAAAGTAATATATTCACTTAATTACAGTAGATTTGAGCAACTCAGTTTACCATAATCCATAGAGAAAAGCCAGCCTTTAACTGATCTTGGGCCAATTCAATTATACGGCTGTTTTCGCCAACCTTTCTCAAGACGTCTTTGTTAGAGAACACATAGCTCTAACTTACGTCTGTGTCTGCACAATACATAGGTACATGGTTTTCTGGGGTATCAGAGTAAGAATCACTCTTTGGTAGATAGATTCTCATAGGAGGCACACACTCTGGAATCAGACTACCCAAGTTCAAATCTCGCTGAAACACTTTCTAGCTATGACCTAGAGCAAGCTGATAACTTCTTCATGCCTCACGTTTCTCAGCTTTAAAATTGGGCTAATAAGAGCGTTAACCTTAGAGAACTATTATAAGGAGTAAAGGAGATAATCTATGCAAACATATGCAGAGTGTTTAGCTCAGCCATTGGTATGGAGAAAGTACTCAGTAAATATTAGTTATTATTACTTTTAGTAGTACTTGAATAGTAAAATGAAAATTGCATTTAATTTTTCAGGTTATTATAGCAATTAATTTGTTGTTCTTCATGGCAAATTAACCAGTTTACAGATTAATCACAGTTAAGTTGGAGCAGGAACCTGAGATGCAGCTGTCTTCCCAGCTCAATATGGTGGCATAGGCTCATCATCACTGGTGATTCCTAACCTTTCTAAAATGTGGAAGAAGAGGAAACAAGCTACTCATAGGTGCTCTGAATTCAAATGACTGTGACACTAAAAACAGTCTGTGTTAGTTATGATAGGCTAAGCTATGCTGTCATAACAAACAACCCCATATTTTCAGCAGCTTGAATCAACAAAATTTTATTTTTCACTCATGCTTATATACAAGTCAGATCAGCAGGGGGCTCCACTCATTGCGATAACTCAGAGGCCAGACTGGGAGAGCAGCCATCATGGCAAATGTGCTTGGTCACCATAGCAGAAAAAAGCAAACACGTGGTAAATTGTGCATTGGCTCTTAATATTTCCACCTGGAGAAGCATGTATCATTTCCAGTCCCATTTCATTGGCCGGAACAAGTCATGTGGCCATCTTAAGTGAAAATATATCAGGAAGTCCAATTCTGCCATTCCCAGAAGAAGAAAAGCCAGAAGCATCTGGGAATTAGCACCAATCACAAACATCTTATACAAGGACTTGCTAGACACTCTTAGTGATGCAGAGGTAAACAAAACCTAGCACCTACTCTCAGTGACCTTGCAAGTAAGTAGGCACTCTGTGGCATATTCACATACGACCAAGACAAACCAACAGTTTCTAATATTGGTTTACTTTAGTCACATAGGAAAACAAAATCAAACAATTAATTTCAAGGATTCTCCCCAAGGGTGATTTTGTCCCCTAGGGAATATTTGGGAATATCTTGAGACATTTTTGGTTGCCTCATTTTGGGGGTATGAGTGTTGATACTGGCCCCTAGTGGATAGAGACTAGCATGGCTGTACCTCAGCAAAGAATTATCTGGCCCCAAATGTCAACAGTTAACTGCTAAAAACAGTTAAAAACTCTTAAAATTTTCACACTGTTTTCACACACATGCCTTACTCTACTGAAATGAAAATTATGACTTTGAAATGTCTATAGTTGAGACTATATACACCCAGGCCCATGAAGTCCCAGTGTGCACTGTCATTGCACATTTTATGTCCAGGCACAGGGACTTCTATTCAGAAGTACAGACTTGATATATTCATTTTGAGCTCCAAATGAGAGAGTGGACTATATTTTCAAAAATGTCTTTCAATTCAAATTTAAAACACTGTCCTTCAAAACAGCACCATAAATGTATCCTCCAACTTGAAGTAAGCAAGGTTCATTCTCATTGGAAAAACAACATGGCATGACATAATTAGACACTGACCATTGGTGATGAGCTTTATATGAGAGCTATTGTGAGAGCTTTTTGACAAGAGCACATTTTTCTAGGAACAGTCTGACACTATAGGAGCAGTCAGGAAATGATCCACTGTAAGTGACCAAGGAAAGGGATGTGTTTAAGCTCAGCGGTTCTAATTGAGTTTGTGAGACAGGCTTTGTCAAATGCAGTTGAATGCAGAGGTGAAAGGTATGTGGAAGGAATGTTTTATACTTAACGGTGGGGAGCTATTAGTAAACTATACTGAGGAATATTTGATCTTTCAGCATCAAATTGTGTTAGAATTTAGGTTTGATGTTATTTCCCAGATGGCAAGTTTTGTTTTCTAGTCTGTGCCTCAAGCCTTGCAGAACAACTGACTCCAGAATGTCAGATATGACACCTGGCAAAAGGATATTTGTGGGTTGTTAACTTGTGAATCAGAAGGCAAACCCTGTCCCAGCAGGATGTTAATCCCGACTGAGAGGGAGCCAATATGATCACAAGAATGCACACAGCTTGGGGTCTCAGAAACAGCCTAAGAAAGCTTCAACTATGTTTGGAATGTACCGAATCAATAAATTGCTAATTTTTCCACCTGTGTGTTCACCTGCTTACTCTTCAGGAAGCTGATGCTTGCAGTGCAAATACAATCCAAACGCTTTATTAATTGCTCAGGCTAAAACAGGTCAAAGGAGCATGCCTAAGCACGGTTTGAAATTCTTTTACTTACTAGGTTCCTGCAGTCACAGGAGAAATTTAATTGCTCTGCAAATTCTTCACCAAAAACTTGGTCCCTTTCATACCTGTCCTTGGTGAATACCAACCATTTCTTCCTTTTATCCTCTAGGCCCTGTTTATTAGGTAAATGCCTTTGTCCTGAGAGAACAAAGTGAAGGGCTGTGAACAAGCTCAAGTGAATGGCCGTGATTTCTACTACTTATTGTCAAGTGATTTGGCACTAATAATAAGCATAAAAGTACATACGCAGAGCAGAATAAACCAAAGGTGGTAAAATGTCAAACTTTTGGTAAATTAAAGATTTTATGGGAATTCACGTACTCTTGAAAGTTTAAACATTTTCAAATGAAAAAGTAAAGAGATGAAACCAGTAGAAAGGAGGTTCTGCTAAGCTTGAACTGTTGCAATGAGATGACAATAAAAATTGTTTTGTTTTTTCCTTAAAGAAAATGTGGCGGAAGTATGAATATTTGGTTTTTCGTTTGTTTGTTTTGAGATAGGGTCTTACTCTGTTGCCCAAGCTGAAGTCCAATAGTGAGAACACGGCTCACTGCAGCCTCACCCTTGTGGGCTTAACTGATCCTCCCACCTCAGCCTCCCAAGCAGCTGGGATTAGAGACATATGCCAAATTGCCCAGCTAATTTTTAAATTATTTGTAGACACAGGGTCTCACTATGTTGCCCAGGCTGGCCTTGAACTCCTGGATTCAAGCAATGCTACCCGCTTGGCCTCCCAAAATGCTGGGATTACAGGCATGAGCCACCCAACCTGGCCAGAGTAAGTGTTTGGATATGATGGAAAGCAGCACAAGTTGAGAATTCCTTATCACAAATGCTTGGTGTTAAAATGCACACTCTGAATGCAGAGACCCCCAAACAGGCTTTGTGTGAGCAACGTGGTATTTATTCACCTGGGTGCAGGCAGGCTGAGGTCGAAAAAGGCATCAGTGGAGGGTGGACGATCAGAGTTGGTTTTATGCGCTTGGGGTAAACAGTGGAAAGTTACCGAAGTAACTTTAGGGTGTTTTTTTGCAAGCTGGGAGGGGATCATAGGTTTGCAAGCTGGGAGACGGTTGTAGGGTGTGGAGTCACAAGGTTGACCAAGGTCAGTTACAAAGTCCAATGGTCTTGTCAATTGAGGACGGAATAAGAAACAACAGAAGAATGTCTCAAGTTAGTTAGGCGCTGCAAGGGTTGATCCTTTCTTCCAGGAACTCATCTGGAGTGTACGTGCGGGTCACAGAGAATACCCTGCTGTTCATGGCACGATCAGACCTTAAACTTGGGACCAGTGTATCTGACTTTGAAATATTTTGGATTTTAGAATATTTGCACATATATAATGAGATATCTTGGGGATGGGACCCAAGTCTAAGCATGGAATTTATTTATGTTTCATATATACCTTATATACATAGTCTGAAGATAATTTCACACAATGCTTTTAATAATTTTGTACATGAAACAAAGATATGACCGTGTGGTTGACTGCAACCTGACACATGAGTTCAGATGAGGAATTTCCCTTTTTTTTCATTATACTTTAAGTTCTGGGGTACATGTGCAGAATGTGCAGGTTTGCTGCATAGGTATACATGTGCCATGGTGGTTTGCTAACCCATCAACCCATCATCTACATTAGGTATTTCTCCTAATGCTATTCCTTCGCTAGCCTCCCACCCCCAAACAGATGTGGAATTTTCTACTTGTGGCATTATGTTGGCACTCAAAAAGTTTGGTATCTTGAAGGATTTCAGATTAAGGATGCTCAACTGTATTTAGATCTTTGTTAATGAATACAAGTTGGTGCTGCTGCTCTCCTGGATGTTTTTCCAATACAGTGCCAACTGGTTTCTCTCCTTAACAAAAATAAAAGAGGGCATATGGATGAAGGTGAAAATAAAGGCATGCTTTTTTATAATGATTTAGTCTGAAATGACTCTGATTCATCAGCATGGGGCCCTAGGCTGCTTGGCTCACTCACCACACATTGTGCTAAGAGAAAAAGTGCTGAATTAGCCCTTGGGTGCATATGAGGCCTAACTAACACTTTGTTGTACCAGATTTGCACCCTTGGTGACTTCCTTGTTGATTGCTACTGTGAACTGAATTGTATCTCTCCCAAATTCATATGTTGAAACCCTAAACCCCAATGTAATGATATTTGGAGATGGAGCCTTTGGGAGATAGTTAGGTTTGCATGAGGTCTTAAAGGTGAAGCCCTTATGGTGGGATTGGTGCCCTCATAAGAAGAGACACCAAGGCAAATGAAAAACGGAATGAGGTATAACATCCTGCTGGGCCAGGGATTGACTTCTGATTCACAAGTTAACAACCCACAAATATCCTTTTGCCAGGTGTCATATCTGACATTCTGGAGTCAGTTGTTCTGCAAAGCTTGAGGCTCAGACTAGGAAACCAAACTTGCCATCTGGGATATAACTTTAAAGCTAAATTACAAATGTTTTCACTGGGCTAGCCTCAAACCTGTTAGGATACCTTTTATCAAAAGTACAGAAGATAGTGTTGGCGAGGATATGGAGAAAAAGGAACAAAAAGGAACCTTGCACACTGTTGGTAGGAATATAAATTAGGACAACCATTATGGAAAACAGCATGGACGTTCCTCAAAAAATTAAAAATAGAAATACCATAAGACCCATCAGTCTCACTACTGGGTATATATCCAAAGGAGTTAAAATCAGCACGTCAAACAGATATCTGCATTTCTGTGTTTGTTGCAGCAGTATTCACAATTGCCAAGATGCAGAATCAACCTACATGTCCATCAACAGATGAGTGGATTGAAAAAACACGGTATACTCTCACTGCTTCACTGGACTAACCAGAAAAAAAAAGAAAGAAAAATGTGATATATATATATATATACAATGGAAACTATTCAGCCATACAAAAGGAGGAAGTGTTGTCGTTTTCAACAACATGGATGAACCTGGAAAACATTTAGTGAAATAAGCCAGACATAGAAAGACAAATATCACATGTTCTCACTCAAATGTGCAATCTAAAAAAAATGATCTCATAGACATAGAGGAATGGTAGTCATCAGGGAATGGAGTTTTTGGGTAGGGCAGGGTAAAAAGATATTGCTCAAAAAATACAAAATTTCAGTTACACAGGAGGAGTAAGTTTGAGAAATCTATTATACAACATGTTGGCTATAGTTAATAATATATTGTATTCTTGAAAAATGCAAAGATAGTGAATATAAAGTGTTCTCACAACGAAAATGATAACTTTGAGGTAAGGCATATGATAATTAGCCGTATTTAGTCCTTTCAAAATGTATGTATACTTCAAAACATCATGTTGTACACAGTAAATACATATAATTCTACCTGTCGATGTAAACAATAAAATTAATAAAATAAAATAGTGTAAAATAACACCCACCCCAAGAGGAGATAGATAGCAGACAGCTCTCTCTCTCTCTCCCTCATTTTCTTTCTCCCTCTCTTCCTTTCTCTCTTTCCTTGCCATGGGAGGACACAGCAAGAAAGGAGCTGTCTACAAGCCATGGAGCGAACACTCAACAGAACCCAACAGTGCTGACACCTTAGATCTTTGTTAGTGAACACGTCAACGTTCATTAAGATTCATTAATCTTGGATCTCTAGCCTCTGGAACTGTGAGAAAATACATTTCTGTTGTTAAGCCACTCAGTAGACAGTGTTTTGTCATGGCAGCCCAAGCTCCCTAAAGCAATTGCCAAACGTTTTGTTATGAGAAAGAGCTGATAGGAACCATGGAAGAGAAGTCCTCTGTTTTGTTGTTGTTGTTGTTGTTGTTATTTTTAATTTTCCTTAGCTTGTTCTTATGCCTGGCCCATGTCCATTTATATTAAATAAACTGTACTAACTGCTGTTTTTATACGTCTTTATATGGCAAAATTTAGGGAGTCTTACATTGCTGAGTCTAGAATGTTGCCACAGTTGTATTATAAATATCTAGGAAAGCTGTTGTACCAGCCAAGACCCAGGACAGAGAAATCAGTGTTGTGGGACTCTCCCATTTCCTTAAGGCCTTTCTGCTGTACATTTCAGTCTGTTTTCACACAAAAGAGAGTTGACATAAAGCTCCATTACTTTAGTAAAAGGTGTGTTAAAACAGAGTGAAAAAATAGACATTGGAGACTCCAAAATGTGCAAGAGCAGGATGGGGGATGACGGTTGAAAAATTTTCTTTTTGGTACAATATTCACTATTCAGGTGGTGGGTACACTAAAAGCCCAGACTTCACCATTACCCAGTACATCCATGTAAGAAAACTAGACTCTTAGCCCTTAAATCTATGAAAAACTTTTAAAAGAACAAAAAAAGAGGAGAAAAAAATATTAAAATCAAGAATAGTTATTTTAAAAATACAGAGTTTGGACTTTAAATTTGAATTCCAAACATAAATGATCACGTTCACTAGAATTTTGGTGTAAGACCAAGATGTTATCTTGGACTGAATCTGCTAACTAGAATCTTGCGCTATTTTTCTTCCATATCCAGTCTCTGTGATTTCACAGTCTATGCTTTCTTCTTTTAATATCTTTAAAGTAGAATAAGAATTTAAAGAATTTTGAAATGATCTGTGCATAGAATCAGCCTAGACTTTTGTAGTCCCCCATGATATTTTATCTTTGTTTTACTTATACCTAATGTGTCAGGGTTGGTTGGTTGGTTTGTTTTTAAGCATCTTTACCGGCAATGCTGTGGCATGATTACACCTATCATGCCAGCAGGGCTTGGCCAACTACTGCCCATGAGACAAATCAAGCCTATGCCGTTTTATACAATCCACAAGCTAAGAATTTTTTTATATTTTTCAAGACTGTTTTTTAAACAATAATATGGGAAGCTGAAAACGTTTACTCTCTGGCTCTTTAAAGAAAGTCTGTCAGTCCCTGCCTTAGGCCATCATAGACCTTTTCTGGATTCTTACAGAAGCAGCAAGAGAGAACAGGAGAATTTTAAGTGCTAAACCTCAAAATGGTGTTCATCTTTTTGCCCACTTTCTATTGCCCAGAATTCAGTCACATAGATTCCCCCTAACTGCAGAAGAGGCTGGGAATAGTTTCTTTGTATATACAGAAGAAAATAAAGGATAAGGTGAAAAAATAATTTGTCTCTGCCATACAGAATCTCTACCAATTATTTGACTTCAAAAAGAAACAAATGCTTTCTTTTTTTGCTCTCACATTTCATTGGATTAGATGACATTTATGTGAACTACATAATTAAAAGTGCAACTGACATAAACAGCTTTGATATACAACTGGCACTTGATAAGCCCATAGCTCAACTGTGATCAAGAGGGCATGGGCATCTTGGTGGGTTCAGCAGGCCATGGTTATCAGGCATTCCATGTTGCTGATGGATGAGAGCCACGATTCTCAACTAGGAGCAATTTTACCCTCAGGAGGACATTTGGCAAAATCTGGGAACAAGTGTGCATGTCACAACTAGGCAAGTGCTGCTGGCATATTGTAGGTAGACACCAGCGATGCTGCTAAACAACCTACATTACACAGGACAGCCCCCACAACAAAGGATTATCTGGTTCAAAATGTCAATAGTGCTGTGCATAGGAAAAGCTCTAATAGGGAGTGGTAATTGATGTGGAAAGTTGCTAAGTCTGAAGTTTGTTAAGAGAGCTTCTAATATATGTATGTATTAAGTTCAGCCAAACTTTAAAAGAAGTCTTGGAAGTTGTGGAGGTTTCTAAGGAAGCAGATTAATTCAGTTACTCACTCACCCACCACCATTCCCCACCCCCACCCCACTGTCTGGATCCTAAACCAACTGAAAATTAGGCATAGAAAGTAAACAGGGATCAATGCAATAGCTTTATATCTGGCCAAGCCTGATTGGAAAGAATGACATAGACAAATGGCCAAAGGGGAATTCTGAATGCTTTCCCTCAAATCTGGGTGTAGAAAGAACTGGGTCTGCCCAGCACAACCAGAAGTTTAGGTATGTGGAGAGAACAGAGGCATGGAAGCAAAGCAATGGGAGCAAAGCAATGTTAAACTCATCGATATCTTCTAGTAGAGAAATACAGATTAGAGTTTTTACCATCTCATCAGCCAGATAATTCTTTTCTCTTCCTCTGAGAAGTGTTGAAGAGGTGATAGTTGCAACCTTTCAAACAGGATGGAGTTTCTATTTTATTGGCTAAAAGGTCTATTGACAAAAGGAAATGTTGGTTCTCTCTCAGTCATAGTGGAAAAAGCCCCTTCCCCGCAAAAGGCTCCTTTCCCTTCCTCTTCTACCTTTCCTGAATGTAGGACCCTGAGCAAGTCACAACCTCTCCAGGCCTCAGTTCCCTCATGGGATAATGATTCAGATTTGTCAGAAGGCTGGCTCAGATAATCTATGGAAGTCTCTTAAAATCTTAAGAATATTCCAAAGATCACACTGATGATTAAAAGACAGCACAAAATGTATGCATTTATGAAATCTTGATTGTGAGGTCAAGTGTATAATCTCAGTCTTCTGAATTATTAGAAATTGGGTGTGGGGTATCCCAGCACTTTAAGAGGCCAAGGTGGGCAGATCACGAGATTAGAAGTTCAAGACCAGCCTCACCAACGTGATAAAACCCTGTCTCTACTAAAAATGCAAAAACTAGCCAGGCATGGTGGCACATGCCTGTAATCCCAGCTACTCAAGAGGCCAAAGCAGGAGAATCACTTGAACCTGGGAGGTGGAGGTTGTGGTGAGCCGAGATCACACCACTGCACTACAGCCTAGGTGACAGGGTGAGACTCTGTCTCAAAAAGAAAAAAAAAGAAAAGAAATTGGGTATGGGATAAGGCTGTTCGTTACCAGTGGGAATTTGAAAAGGTATGGGTATTTTAGGGCATGATTCCAAGCTTTTCTAGGGACAGTGTCTTCCCTGGCTGAAGTGGGAATTGCACCTGTGTTTGGGAACTTGTTTATTCTGCTCCTCCAATTTTCTCTGTTGCCTTGGAGTCTGTGACAGTTCTGACATAGTTTTTATCATTTCTTTGCATCTTCCATCCATTATAATTTTCATGTTCAAAGACTCTTTGAAATGGTGCTAAGATTTTTAACAATCACGTTATATATTTCTGTGATTCATCTTTATGGCAATGGAGTTAATAAGCATACAGAGTTTGAGATCCAATATGAGAATTTTAGTTCTGATACAGCCCATTACTGACCTGGTGACTGAAGAGAAATCACTTGATGCTTCTTAGCCTTCACTGTTTTATCTGTAAAATGGGGGAAAAAAAGTAGTACTTAACTCTCAAGGATCTTCTAAAGTTAACGTGTATGAAAACAGAAATGCTAGGTGATGTTTTTAATTCTTCATCCATTTGCAGCCACTCTTGGGGACATTGCTTTGAAGAGTAAACATGCAGGAAAGAAAGTGTCTATTTACTCAAAAATTAGGTTGTGTGGTGAAGAACAGATGGGGGTCCCTTTCTACTGAAAGAAGCATCAACATGTGTTTGCTTAACTTATCCAGATGTGTTCCCGAGGGTTCCATCCCAGCATGACCACATGAGTACAGCAAAGAAACCCTCAGTCCCATTTCAATGTGTACTGAGCGCTAAACCCAGGCCCCCAAGGACACTATTTGATTAGTGGCCTCTTCCTAAGCCATAGTGGTTTCTGACAATAAGATTTAATGTTGCAGAAATGTTCAATGCTGTAATACTCTATCTCTTTAAGCCTCGGCTTCAGAACCTGTTTGACCTCATTAGAAAAAAATGACATAAAAATGTGTTTACCCAAAAAAATTTCCTTCTCCTGTTTATTAGAAAACTGTCGCAGATCAAAGACAGGACTAAGAAGTAGCTACGCTACAGTTTAACTAGCGTTTCTAATGCAGATCTCTAAGATAAAACTTCCCGATTGAGCAGAGTTCTAATGAGTCTCTAATGAGACAAAAGGGTGGGCGCTGTCTCAGAACAATACTTTCTGTTCACATACTAGGCTCAGCTAGTCTTGGCAGTAGTGATCACAGTAGCATCCCCATCGCTACTTCCTTGCTTAAAATAATTAAACTCAGAATTATCTCCCTTGTCCCAAGAATTTGGCAATATGCATTTAAAACCCACAAGAAAGTCAATTTCTTTGACTCAGTAGTTCTACTTTGGGAATCTAGCCTAAGAAAACAATCCAAATGCGGAGAAAGCTAGACCCCAACTGCTCATTCCTTCTTGCTTTAAAATATCGAATGAGTGGAAATGGCATTCTGGTTCACCTTTAGGAAAATGGTTTTCAGTTGTGGTATATGCATTCAATGGAATGTTGTACAACCAACAAACATTGTAGTTATGAAAGCTATGTTGAAACATAGAAATGTTTATCATATAGGCCATGCGTGGTGGCTCATGCCTATAATCCCAGCACTGTGGGAAGCCGAGGTGGGCAGGTCACTTGAGGTCAGGAATTTGAGACCAGCTCAGCCAAAATGGTGAAAACCCATCTCTACTAAAAATACAAAAATTAACCGGGTGTAGTAGCTCACGCCTGTAATCCCACCTACTCAGGAGGCTAAGGCAGGAGAATCACTTGAACCCAGGAGGTGGAGATTGCAGTGAGCCAAGATCACACCACTGCACGCCAGCCTGGGCAACAGAGTGAGTGACACTCCATCTCAAGGAAAAAGAAAAAGAAAGAAAAAATGCTTATCATACAATGTTGAGAGAAAAAGGAGAATTTGCAGATGTTGGTCATTTTTATTATAACTATGGAAAAATATACGTAAGAGAAAAGACTAGAAAGAAATTTCCCCAGCATGCTTTTATCATGCTATTATCATGTTACAGTCACAAGATCATAGAGGCTTAAAAAAAAAGTTGTCTTTCAAATAATGAATAATATTTTTTTAAATAAAATGGATTTTTAGAGATTTCCAGCCCTCAGACTTGCTCTTATCCTCTGTCTAGGGCATGATGTACACCTACTTCATATTTGTGGAATTAATAGTTAGAGTAATCCTGGATCTATAAGGAATGATTACCGAAGAAATGCTATACATCCTACAAATAAAAGGAAGTTTCACAAAGACAGGAAAAGAAAAAAATGTGGAGGTGAGTAGACCACATTAACATTATTTTATGGGTTCTAAGTGCTCTGTTTTACTTCCAGCCTTGGAGAAACAAATATCTTTATGAGAATGAACTTGCTGGGAAGGGATAACTGCCATGCAATGCTGTGAGCGCATTTGCCCAGGTCCTTAAAGCACAGCAGGTGGCTGTGCTACTGTGGTGGGAAGGGGCCTTGAGCTAGACTTCTGAGACCCGGCTCTTTACTCTGACTCAGAGCTCTGCAACTTCCCACATATACTTCAATCTCTTTGAATGCTGTTCTAAAATGAGGACAGTATAATCTCCACCATTCTTTCCAGCTCTGAACTTCATTCAGTCATTTATTCAGCACATATTTATTGAGCACTCACTGCATTCCAGACACTGTGCTAAGTACTTCCAGAGGTATTAGTAAAAACAAAACAAAATCAAAATAGGACATAGTTCTGGACCTGAAAATAAATATTTCAATCCTATTGGGGATGAGGAAAGGGTAGGAGCAGGACACTGGTCAGGAAGCCTTTGTTTTGAACCTATCTTTACAAACAGGTATATATAATGTGTGTGTGGGGGCCAGGCATGGTGGCTCACCCCTGTAATCCCAGCACTTTGAGAGGCCAAGGCAGGCAGATCACCAGAGGTCAGGAGTTCAAGACCAGCCTGGCCAACATGGTAAAACCACATCTCTACTACAAATACAAAATTAGCTGGGCATGGTAGCATGTACCTGTAATCCCAGCTACTCAGGAGGCTGAGGCAGGAGAATCACTTGAGCCAGGGAGGTGAAGGTTGCAGTGAGCCAATATCATGCCATTGCACTCCAGCCTGGGTAAGTGAGCCAGACTCTGTCTCAAAAAAAATGTGTGCGTGCGTGCGTGTGTGTGTGTGTGTGTGTGTGTGTGTGTGTGTGTTAAAATCACCTTTCACCTAAGACAGCCAAAAGGAATATTATCACTTTATTCATTGTGTTGATACTATGTTTAGTACATTAAAAAGCAGTTAGAGAAGCCAGGCAAGGTGGCTCATGCCTGCAATCCCAGCACTTTGGAAAACTGAGGTGAGCGGATCACTTGAAGTCAGGAGTTCGAGACCAGCCTGGCCAACATGAAACCCCATCTCTACTAAAGATACACATATTATCCAAGGATCGTGGTGTGTGCCTGTGATCCCAGCTACTCGGGAGGCTGAGGGAGGTGAATCACTTGAACCCGGGAGGCAGAAGTAGCAGTGAGCCAAGATCGAACCACTGCACTTCAGCCTGGGTGACAGAGTGAGACTCTATCTCAAAAATGAAAATCATTTAGAGAAATATAGTATCTGTCTATGAGAACTCATAAGAATTTGAGTGAAATAATGAATATTTTTACATGTGTAGGGATGAGAACCTAACTGGCAGATAAATATCCTGTATGTCATATTTGAATCCTTTATTATATCTTGGTCTCTGTCCTTTTCTTGCCACCATTGTTTACATTTTTATTCCCCAAGTAGACAGAGTGTAGTTCTAAGATTCTTAAATTCTCTTGTAATAAGAGGGAGAGAAGAATGTTCACAGTCTCGCCGAGTCTTCCCACCAGGTGCCAAAACCCAAACCTTCATTTAATGTTGACATAAAACTAGACTGAGACACCCACTAGTCAAATACCATAATGTAAACTTTGCCAGTGCTTTAAATCAGTCTGTAAATTTTAAAATCCTAACATAGTTTTCTTTCCTTCATTTACTACTGAGTCCTTCTGTATTCGGAGACCTTCTCTCAATAAAAACAGCTAACACATACCAGACAGTTGCTGCATGCCTGGAGCTTTGTAAAGCACCTCCTTTACATTACGTAGCTTGTAATCCTCACCAAATCACTACGAGAGAGGCACCATTAAATAAATGAGAAATTACTTATCTAGGGCTACATGATAATAGTAACAGGGCACATACCCAGGGAGGTGGCAAAGTCTATCAGTTTGAAGTTATGTAACAATAAAATACAAAGTTTCACTTTATATACATCCGAAACCAGAACAACCTGGCTTGCAGTGGACAGGGCATCATTCTGCTGAGATGCCCTCCTTCAGGCCTTGTTCCCCCACTTGCTGGGTGTAAAATTGTCTCACTAATCTCAGGTCAGTGTCTCTCCAGATTTTGTCTCAGCTGAAAAGAGCTGCCCTGCTCAAGACTGTACTTCCTTCCCTTCAGGAACTGGTCAAAATGGGTATGAAAACCTAGTGCCTTTGCTTTAACACCGGACATCCTAAGAGAGACATCTCGGCTTCAGATCATCCTTCAGGGCTGACTGGAGCCTTTGTTTTAACTGCATCCTTTCCTCCTCCTGCAAATGTCCCAGCACCGCTCCTTAATATGTCTTTTTTTTTTTTTTTTTAAGAGGAAATCTCACTCTGTCACCCAGGCTGGAGTGTAGTGGTGGAACCTCTGCTCACTGCAACTTCTGCCTCCAGATTCAAGTGATTCTCCTGCCTCAGCCTCCTGAGTAGCTGGGATTACAGGTGCACATCACCATGCCCAGCTAATTTTTTGTATTTTTAGTATAGACAGGGTTTCACCATGTTGGCCAGGCTAGTCTCAAACTCCTGACCTCAAATGATCCACCTGCCCCTGCCCCCCAAAGTGCCAAGATTACAGGGGTGAGCTGCCGTGCCCAGCCTTTAATGAGGCTCTTGAATGCTCATCTCTACCTAGTATCTGCCTCCCAGGAACCCAAGCAAACCCAGCCAGGAATCCAAAATTTGTCAAGAATCATGTAATTTCAAAGTTCGGTCAGTCAAGTGTTTATAAACTATATGAATAAATGAGTGAGTGAATTAGTGAACTGTCTACAAGGAAGTCTGTATTTAGCCAGTAAATGAAATATGTTTCATCCTTTGCCTGGGTCACTCTTAGAGTATCTGAGGGCTTTGGGAACATACTTCTTGCATAAAATGTACTCATAGTGTTAAGAGTTTAAATACATTATCTCATTTTATTCTTATAACAATCCTATAAGGAAGGTACTATCTTACCTTCATTTTGCACATAAAGAAACTGAGGCTAAGAGAGGCTAATATCTTATCAAAGGTAAGAAAGTCAAATGCAAAGCTGAAATTTGAACTCTAGTCTTTTTGGCCTTAGAATTCTTCCTTTAAAACCACCATGCTAGGCCCAGTGTGGTGGCTCATACCTGTAATCCCAGCATTTTGGGAGATTGCGGCAGGAAAATTGCTTGAGGCCAGGAGTTCAAGACCAGCCTGGGCAATGTGGAAAGTAAAAAAAAAAAAAAGGCAGGTGTGGTGGCATACACTTATAGTTCCAGCTATTTTGGAGGCTGAGGCAGGAGGATTACTCAGGAGTTTGAGGATGCAGAAATCCATAATTGCACCATTGCATTCCAGCCTCAGCAACAAGGCTAGACCCTGTTTAAAATTTAAAAACAAAACAAAACAAAACACCATGCTTTATTATCTCACAGACTAATATATCTTGGCTTCCTCCACAATCCTATACATATAGAAATAAATACACATGCTCTTTGACCTGCAATGGGGTTATATCCTGATAAACCCATCAAAAATTAAAAATGCTGTACATAAAAAATGCATTCAATACACCTAACCTACTGAACATCATAGCATAATATAGCTTACCTTAAACAAGCTCAGAACCCTTACAGTAGCCTACAGTTGGGCAAAGTCATCTAAGGCAAAGCCTAATTTATAATAAAATATTGAATATCTCAAATGATTTATTGACTACTGCAATGAAGTAAAAATAAAAATGGTTGTATGGGTACACAAAGTGTAGTCTATACGTAGTGTTTCTAACTTTACACCATTATAAAGTCAAAAAATTGTAAGTCAAACCATTATAAGTTAGGGTCTGTGTCTAAATGCTTTTTACATGATTCATTGACCTGACAGTGTCTAGTCCATTTTCACATTGCTATGAAGGAATACCTGAGACTGGGTAATGTATAATGAAAAGAGGTTTAATTGGCTCATGGTTCTGCAGGCTGGATAGGAAGCATGATGCTGGCACCTGCTCAGCCTCAGGAAGCTTACAATCATGGCAGAAGGTAAGGGAGAAGCAGGCACATCACATGGCTGCAGCAGGATCAAGAGGGAGAGCCAATGGGGAGACCCAACACACTTTTTAACAACCAAACCTTGCAAGAACTCAGTCCCCAAAGCACCAAGTGGAGAGTGCTTAACCATTCATGAAAAACACATCCATGATCCAATCACCTCCCACCAGGCCCCATCTCCAACACTGGGGATTACAATTTCAACCTGAGATTTGGTGGAGATGCAGATACAAACCGTATCAGTGTCTAAAACAAAGTCTCCCCGTAAGCATTCAAAAATGATCTTACGCCAAGTGGAACCTTGCATGGAAACTCTACGAATTGCTCTGCTTTACCTGAGATACAGATACAGCCGAGGTTTCCCACTGTAAGATAGAACCTCGACTGTACCTGTATCTCAGGCCCAGATACGGACCAGCACATCATACTACAAAGCATTTACTGGTCATTTGAGTGGGTAAGAAGAGTTTCTTCAATTAAAAATGTTACTGAAAAGAGAAGAATATCTCCTTACATTTACAGAGGATTATTTTGTGTGTAGACTTCCCAATCAATATTTTAAAGATTGACTTTCCATGTCACCAGAAGGATAATTACTAGACACACTAACACCTAATGTTCAATTTTGAACTGAGATGAACTGTAAACATCAATTAATATTGTATTGTATAGAATCACAGGTTTTCAACATAATTCAGTACATATTGAGCTTATATAAGACATATGGAGATAAGATGGTGAAGACCCAATCTTGACATTGAGGAGATTATATTGTAAGATTATGAGGACATGCACATACATTTTTAACACAGATACAGTGTGATAAACAGAGAGAGCAGATACAAATAAAGGGCTGTGGAAGGGACAATGCAGAAGAGACTTACTTAGCAAGGATGAGAGAGAAAACCTTACTTTTGTAGACTGATTGCCTAAAACACATTTCTAAATAGACACTCCCCACTTCAAGAACTTTCAAGAGCTTCCTATTGCCTACAAATGCAGCCTCAACCCCCTAACATGGCCTTTAAGACCCTTGTCTGTTGAGCCGCAATTCTTGAAGCATGGTGATATAGTTTGTATATTTGTCCCCACCCAAATTTTATGTTAAAATGTAATCCCCAATGTTGGAGGTAGGGCCTGGTGGTAGGTGATTGGGTCATGGGGTGCTGTCCTCATGATAGTGAGTTTTCAGCAGATCTGGTCATTTAAAAGTGTGTGGCACCGCCCCCACCCCACTCTCCCTGGCTCCTTCTCTCACTATGTGATGTGCCTGCCCCCACTTTGCCTTCTGCCATGAATACAAGTGCCTGAGGCCTCCCTAGAAGCTGAGCAATGTTGGTGCCATGCTAGTACAGCCTGCAGAACTGTGGGCCATTAAACTTCTTCATAGCAACAAAAGAAGGGCCTAATGCACATAGGGTGATCAGCTTATCCTACTTTACCCAGGACTTCCCCAGTGTTTGCTGACTAAAAGTTCTGCTTCCCCAGAAAACCCTTCAGTTCCAGGCAAACCAAGACAGGTGATTGTTCTAAGTACACATTTTAGCATGCGATGAGGCCAGGCTGAGCCAGGCCAGAGTGAGCCACCCTCTGTTCATGCTGACAGTGCCTTCTTTCTCACTTCTAAGCTGTCCTTCATGCCTCATCTCCTTCCCCCAGCCCTGTATTGAAATCCTAGTCAGAACTCAACAACTATTCTATGCCACCAGCACCCAGACTTGATGACAAGATTAGCTATATTAACCTCATCACTACTAATAACAGCTAACCTTTATTGAAACTTCTGTCACATTTTAAGTAGATTTCTGTATGTAATGATCACTTTACCCTCCATCATGTACACTCTACAATTATCCCTGTTTTATAGATGTAGAAACTGAAGTTCAGAGAGAATATCATAAATTATCCAAAGCTATCTAAAACACAAGTGGTAAACCTGAGATTTAACTCCAGATCTCGGTAACTGAAAACTTTGTGCTGCTAACTGTGATGGTACATGGCATACATCGTCTCCCTTCCTGGGTTCTTCCTAGGTTAAATTAACACCATCTTTTATTTTTTATTTATTTATTTTTTGAGAAGTTGTCTTGTTCTGTCGCTCAGGCTGGAGTGCAGTGGCATGATCTTGGTTCAGCCTCCCAAAGTAGCTGGGATTTACAGGTGCCCGCCACCACACCCAGCTAATTTTTTTGTATTTTTAGTAGAGACAGGGTTTCACCATGTTGGCCAGGCTGGTCTCGAACTCCTGACCTTAGGTAATCCGCCCACCTCAGCCCCCTAACATGCTGGGATTACAGGCATGAGCCAATGTGCCTGGCCAAATTAACACCATCTTTAAAATAAACGCCTATTAGGCCACTTAGCACTCTACATTGCATTAAGATCTTTACACACCCGACTTGTTTCTGCTCCCAGACACTCAGCTCCTTGATTTCAGGAGCTATGTGAAATTCATTTCTTAATCCCCCAGAGTATGAAGGAGACACGAGAATATGTGTTGCATGAGAGAACGGACATATGGACAAATGGAGATTTTTAAAGTGAGCCTTTAAAGAAAGCAACTTTAGATGGGGAGGTTAGACCAAGCAAAGAAAAGAGTGATACCAATACTACTAATTGCAGCTAACATTGGTGAATTGCACCTGACAGTGCACCATCTCATTCTCATAAATTACCTATGGAGAAAAGTCTTATTACTGTCCCAGTTTTTTAGATGGGGAAATGGAGGCTCAAAAAGGTGGCAAGTTGCCTAAAATTTCCTAGCCGGTAAGTGGCTAAGAGGCAGATTTCAGAGTCACCTTTATCTGATTGCATAGCATAAACTGTGGACGCTACGCTCTACATACTAAAGAAAGGAGAGAATTTCCAGGGTGTGCTTGTAAAAACACCGAGTCTACCGGTTTAGCAGAAGCAAAGGGGGTGTGAAGAGAGTGGGCATGAAGCTGCTCCTTGTTTTACAGAACCTTCCCATTTCCTGTCTCATTCGGGCAGGGGTAATAATGATAGCTAACATTTGAGTATTTTATTGACAAAGCACCATACATAGCACTTTTCATGGATCAGCTATCCCATTCACTCCTCACAACCCTTTAAATAGATGCGGTTATTAACCTCATTTTTGTAGCAGAAAATGAGGCTTAGAGGGCCTGGGTGGATACTGAAGCTATACTTCTTCAAAACATCTTCTTTGAGGTTTGCAAACACTACAGAGAGTTAATCATGGCAATAGCGTCCGATCAGACATCCCCTCGGAGCCTCGCCCTCACGTGGACCTCCAATCAAGCTCGGGGCAGTTTCAGCTGAAACCTCTTCCCGCGGGTGTGCCAGAAAGACAGGAGCCGCCTCAGAGCTTCCTCCAGGACGCAGCCTCTGTGAGTAGTTCAACACTTGGCACCCCCAACGTGTTTCTTATATTAATTTGGGGTTATATTTTGACATGCGATCCGCTAACCTGAAGAACAGGGTTGTACAGTTAGGTCCCTTCAATGTGGGCTTAATCCCACCAGTTAACTAACCTGCAATTAAAGGTTTGAAAGAGCAGTGCGTATTTAGCTCACAGCAGCTTCCCCTGTAAGGAAGAGGCCGCCGGGTCAGTCTCAAAGCTTCTCTTTGACACCAGAGAGAAGGTGAAAGTGAGAGCAGCCAGGCGTCAGCGTCAACCACAGCTGTCCAGGACAGCCTGAACGTACAGCCGACTCTCCCCTGCCACCTAGCGCTGCAGAGAATGAAAGGTCTCCTCTTTCCGACGTTCTTAGCCGTTTCTCTTGTGTGGACAAGGAATCTAGCTGTTCTTTGCAAGGTGTCTTTTTTGTGATATAGCAAAGGCTGTTCATCCTCGGCTGCTTTACTCTTATTTTGAAATTTGGAACATCTTGATCTTTTGGAAAATGAGTTTTGATAGTATGATGTGTGGAGAAATAAAACTAAACCGAGGTGGATCTTATATAGTTATATGAATGTGTACTTCTTGGAATCAATTTCAGTTTCAGAATTGGCCCTTTGACAATACAATGCAGGTTTCTTTGGGAGATTCTCACCTGTGCTCCCTGTCGTCTGGCTTCTCAGATATTGGTCCTTTTATACAATATGCATGAGTTTGGATGAAAATGAAGTCGGGAAGCTCCAGATCAATTTTTGAACTGTGACCTTTGGTTAAGAAATATAAGTTTAGTGAACATTTTTAGGGGAAAGATGACATGCTGTACTTCAGAACTTCCTTAGGGGAAATAAGGAGACTATGTTCGTGTTTACAGATGCAGAAAAGCCCCTGACTTGCCCTTTCCATCTTACCGCAGTGCCCTTGAGTTTCTGAATGTTGTGGGTGTCACTTAAGTCTTGTTTCCTTGACCTCCAAGGCTTGTAAAGAAAAGAGTTTATGTCTGTATAATTACTATGATGATTTGTGTTACATATTTATATTTATTTGGGAACTAAATTTTATTCTAAGTGTACTAAGTCTTTAGCATACCAATAATTTATTTATTTGGGAAACAAATTTTATTTATTTTAGGTGTGCTAAGTTTTTAGCTCACCTAAATATGTTATAAATGTGTTGAAACCTAATAAAAACAGCAAAAACACCATGTAAATCCCTACCTTTTGAATCCATTTTTCAGAGAGTCATTTTAAATTGGTAAAATTAAATTACTAACTACTATAACTCTCTTCTGCACAAATCTAAATGTACTGAAGCTTTAAAAAGAAGTCATCTTTGGAACTTTTAAACGCATTTTCTTATACTGATGCTAAACTCCCTGAGATGTGTTAGGGCCTTTTCTGATTATCCCGCAGAATTCAGTGAAATTGGCCTAGCTATGTGGATGGCTGGCTGAAACAAAAAAACCATGATAGGCTACGGATCTGCTAATATTCACAAAATTTCATTGAACAACTCTGTTGAAATAGTTGGTAATATGCTGTTTGGTGGGGAGAAGAAATGTTTTCAAATTATTACATTTTGATGTTGAAGAAAAGTTTTAAATCATGTGCAAATGCCTGCCCAGAAAGGTTAATTTTAAAATCACAGTCTTTGGAGGTTCTAATAGGGCCAACAAAAATCACAGTTTCAAGAAGAATTCAGGTAGGTTATGTGATCTACTACATAAATGGCTAAAACTGGAAATGATATTCAATCTTCTAAGTCAGGGGAAATGACATTCTGTTGTTTCTCTTCCTAGAGCTATATTGTTTTTATATATCGTGTGCATATAGGAATTATGAAAATAATAATTTTAAATTTCTATGTAAATTCTATGTAATTTTAAATTTCTATTTAAGGAATTAAATGGTTTTTAAAACCATTCAATACACTTGTGTTAAAAAACAAAAATGCTTATGAGCATAAAATGTGTTTGTTGTTTGCTGTATGGGATTATGGTACATTGACTCTATTTATAGCATAGCCATAAATAAACAGCTCCAAAATGAATGAATGAATGGATGGTGATGATGATGATGTTGATGATAAAAAGTTTTCTAGATGCATGGCACTACCCCAAGATGTGTACATGTATTATCTCACTTGATTTGCACCCAATCCTATCATGTGGTACTGTTGTTCTCTATTTGACAGATGAAGAGTGAACCTTTCTGAGTTAAGTACTTGCATATGGTCTTGAAACTCTGAAGGTCTAGAGAGAACATTCTGACCTGCACTTTCTGGCTTCTAAAGCTATATTATTCCAACTTCATGTGACTTTCTATTTTCATATTATGGTTAGCAAATGCAGTTAATTAGAGCAAGTGATAATGAGCCAGTCACTGAGTGAATCCCTAAGTAGTTTTTTAAATTTCTATTTTCATAAGTTTATCAAGATACAGAGTTTTATGCTTTTCTTGGAAGAATTAATTAAGACCCGACAACACTGGTTCTGAATTTCCTCAGGCAACAATCAGCTCCCTGGATTAGATGCGGCTGTGCTCTCCAGTTCATGGAAGTCCTCACTGCCCTCAGCCCTCCACCTTACCTCCTTGGTCCCTGTTGTCACTTGCTATCGGGCTCCTGCTTTATTTAAAGGCCTGCAGAAAAGCAAGTTAATTTAGCAGCAAAGATTTATGAATTGGAAGTCTCCAATGTGTTAAAGTTTGGTATATAACACATTGCTTCCATTGTTGTCTTTAAAATAGTTAAAAGGATATAGAATAAGATATTTTAAAAGTTTGCATGGAATGCTGGAAACAGATGCATGAATCCTTAAAATATGTATTCAAAATTTTGAGATAAGTAATAACATTCTCCCTCATACATTCTCAAGTGTTTTGTTTGCATGCAATTTCCAGAAGAAATAGGGAAACACAAGATTGTATACACAGGTACAGACACCAACTCACCCAGCTACCCCCAGAACTCTCCCACACCCTGAGAGCCACCCCCACATCTGGATCACAGACTGAGCCCTAGTCCTGACTCCAATATTGACTTGAAATAGAGCCTTAAGTCTCCCAAGTTTTCTCAATAATATAATAAGGGAATTGGTCTAAGTTACTTATTTTTAAAATCTCCTTCTTGCTCCAAGGTCCTATCCTGAAGTTACACTATCTGTTCTTTCTTTACATCTCAAGAAGAGAAAGTAGCAGGATCCTCTTTCTTATTAGAATTTTAGATCATAAGCAAAAATCCTAAACCTTCTTCCAAGGAAAGTCAGATTAAAATGAACTATAACAAATTAAAGTGCTGAAAGTTGAGCCTACAGGGTTTAGATGAACACCATGAGTACCTGAAGAAATGTAAAGAGTAGAATTGTCATGGTCCATAATGTTACCTGCAAGATTAAGTCTTCTACTAATGTCTTAAAAATATAGTTGAAAGAAAACCCTGGAAAATTTTGAATATGGATGAAACTTTCCAATGAAGATTAATATTTTGTTTTACCCAACAACCCTAGTAAGCCAAAAAAAAAAAGTTATTGTAAACTACTTGTAATTTCCTTAACTGCATTAGCTTTGTTCAAATTTATATTGATTGCATAGACCTAAATAATTTTAATTTTATAAACTTGGTTTTCTTATACCTAAGAGGAAAAAGTGCAGAATATATGTACTTTATTCTTAGCTTTCTGTGGGTTTTGTTGTTTTGAATATAAAATCTAGTTGTCCCTAAGGCAATGAAAATATTATTCTTTTATTAAAAAAATGCTTTCTATTGTGAGGAAATTGGATGAATACTCAGAATAGATTAGGAACTTGATAACAAAATTCAATATATACTTATCCCCAATATAGATAACCTTTTCATTAACTAAGAAAATAATTTTAGCTTTAGCATTCAATCGAATTTTTATTAAATTTTCTTAAATTTAATAGAGGAAAAGAGCTTTTCACTGCCAAGTTTTTGTTACCTAGGTTTATAGAAATGGAAAATAAGGGATAGGGAATGCAAATAATGGAGAAAAAAGGAATGATTTGAGTACCTGTTAATCGTCAGGCCTCTTCCAGACATTGTCCCATGTAATGGTAGGTATCATAATCCCTATTTTGCTGAAATGAGGAGGCTAAAATGTCATTACTACCTCACCTCTAGGCAGGACTGATTTAAGGTTTGCCTGGTTCCAAAGCTTGAAAGCTTTCTATTTTATCATCATGTTATAAGAAATATATTCCTGACTGGGTGCAGTAACTCATGCCTGTAATACCAGCACTTTGGGAGGCTGAGGCGGGAGGATCACTTGAGCCCAGGAGTTTGAGACCAGCCTGGGCAGCATGGTGAAACTCTGTTTCTACTAAAAATACAAAAATTAGCTGGGTGTGGTCATTTGTGCCTGTAATCCCAGCTACTTAAGAGGCTGAGGCAGAAAAATCACTTGAACCTAGGAGGCAGAGTTTGCAGTGAGCCAAGATTGCTCCACGGCACTCCAGCCTGGGCAAGAGAGCGAGACTCCGTCAAAAAAAAANAAAGAAAAGAAAAAGGAAAGAATAGGAGAGAAGAAATATATTTCCATGCAGGTATTGTTTCCTATTTGTCTTCCCCATTAGACTGTAAACCCCACAAGAGCAGAGATTTAATTTGCCCATTGGCTACTCTGTTCTCTGTTCTAGCATGTTTCTTGGATACTAAGTGCTCAAGAAATACAAACTGCATGAACAAACCAATGAAACAATGAACTAAGATATAATTAATTGAAAGCAGGAACAATGATCTGGAAACTTATTTCACTTTCCATGTTTTAAAACACTTATTTTCAGGCTACTAAAGAGGATGGTTAGAGAAATTTGGTGTTGAGTTCAAGACTGATGGTGGTGAATATGCTGAAAGGAATATGTGACTGGTGACTTGCATTTAAAATAATTATCTTCCTTTTAGATCCTTTATTCTGAAAGTGGAAAACACATGTTACAACATCTATTTAAAAGGTTTGTAAATAAGACATTTTGAACCACAGTCTGTTAGATGGATATCAAGTAAACTCTTAATAAGTAATTTACAGTAGACTACCTTCCCAAAATAGAGCATTAACTACATGGTGACAGTTTTGTTTGCATTATCCTGAAAAACAAAGTCTCCAGTTTAGTCTCAGGGCTCAAAATCAGCAGCCAGAGTTTACTCCCTGTTCTGAACATATTTATTTTAAAATCTTTGCACATATGCCAATGCCTTAGAGTCAGAAACTGTGTTCTTTATACAAAGGTTCTTGAACTGTCTTTGGATAAAACACTTTCACATCTTCTTTTATATATTCCAAGCTCATTCATTTTATGGTAATTAGCTTGGGGACTTCTTGCCTCAATAAAAGTATTCCTGTTTTATACTTGGTTACTTTTAAGAATAAAAGTCTTGAACTGATTAAATATATGCAAGTTAAAATAATCCTCCTGTACTCTTTACTGATTAAGTGCAAAATAACTTTACAAATGATCACTTTGAAGTTTTTTTTTGTAAATAGACCTGATTTTGTGATCAGCAGCATTCCCTTTTTCTAACTTCTAGACCACTGTCCATAAATTTCTGAAATAGACAGTTATGCCTTTTCTGAGAATTGTTGATTTCTATTTCATGCTTAATGTAATCGGTGGAAAAACAGTACTGAATTTTAAATATAATATCCTTCTATTAATTACCACTTTAGTGTCTTCATTTGACATTAATTAATTAGCTTTCCAGTGTCATGGTATTTCATACAAATGTACACAGAGAAAACTGAGGAATTTTATTAAAACTGTGGTTCATGTTGTATTGAGGAGAGTAAATATGTTTTACTCTATTCTTCAGAAAAAAGAAAATTATATTTTACATCTCTCAAGTGAGATCTTCCTAATACTACTTCATATTTCCAATACATACTGTTAAAACAGTTTATTTCATTTTTTCCTTTTTAATTTTAAATTGGAACAGTGAAAATGACAATTCCAGACCATAATTGTGTTCCTTTTTGCTGATTTTACTACTCTCAGTCACTATTAAGATATTATACGCTTAAGCCACTAGAATCCACTTTGAGAGTTTCTGTTAGAGTTTTAGAGTGTTAGAGTCATCTTTGGTCTTAAATGGTTAACCTGCCTTTTAGTCTTTTGTTTTCATAAGTCTGCCATATTTATTTTCTCTTATCCTTTTCCTCATATAAAAGTAATTCAGCATTGCTGCTAAGTTGTTTTTAACTTTTATTCAGAAAATTCTATGTTCTGAGTTAATTTTTGGAAATTGAGTTTGGATCTCATGGAGAACCATAAGACATGGTGCATATTTGGGTCACTTTATAAAATACTATTGTCATTAAATATTTATTTTTCATTGACATTTTACCAAATATTTTATTCTCAGTTTCATATACATATGGCATACCTCATTATTTGGCATTCTTAGATAGGACTGTTTATGGTTAGAAAATTTCCTGCCAGGCAAAGCATAAATTTTTCCATTTCAGATATATTGAAAGATGGTGGTGGGACTATCTATAGTTCTAAAATTTATTTTTATTTCTTCCTTCCTTTTTCATGTATCTGATATTGGTAGAGCATCATGGTTACCAGGTTCTATGTTACAACTAAGAATCAGAGATGAATAATATCCCTTTGGTCCTGGTTCTCAAACACCCCACTGCAATTAGTGATTATGGATGGACACAAATGCAGGTAATGAGGAGGCCATGTGATAAGAGCTATGACAAACAGGTGTTGAAGTGCTAGGGGGTCCAGGGGAAAGAACAGATCAACCCTATGTACTGTAGCCATGGAAGAGTTCAGAGGAAATGAAAATCCAGGTTTTTCTTTAAGGAAACAAAGGTTGTAACCAAGTGGTGAAGGTGGAAAAGACCATTCTGGTTGGGAGCTCTTCACCACCAAAAACTGAGCCTTGGAGGTCACATCATGTCAGGAAGACAGGGTCCAAGTCAGCTTCCTCTCCACCACTTATGAGTTTTTACTCTTGCTTAAGTCACTGAAGGTGATTGAGCATCAGCCTCCTCATCAGTTGGATGGATTAAATGAGAAAAATGCCAAGCTCAGCAGTAAGGGATACAACATAGCTGCTCATTAACATTAGTTTCTTCTATTACTTAGGTGTTCAGGGATGAGCAATAGCTCCATAAAGTTGGAATACAGAGAGATTATTGGAGAGGAAGGACAGTGAGTGACCCTTTGGTCAGAAAGTCAGAAAGATACGCTGGGGGCAGAATTGTGAAGGCTCTTCTATTTTATACTTGTGTTTTATCTCATAATCAGCAGAAAGCCAAGGAAGTAGAAGAGTGACATGATCAAATCCATGGTTAGAACTGGATTTCTTGGGACAATCGGAAGATGGACTGGAAGAGAATATGCATGTCCTTCCTGTCCATCTGGAATCTATTGAAAACTCATTTTGGTTGTCTGGGCCAGAGATAGTGAGAAATGGATTCTAGCTACTGGAAAGATAAAAAAGGATGCCAGGTCTGCATGTGGTGGTGGCCTGAGGCACGGCGTATCCCCAGAGCTACGCATAGCTGTGGGATGGTCTCTGCAGCCTTAGGAGCCTTGGCAAAGGAGCTCTCGCCTGAGGTAAGACAGAAGGATGCCTATTTCCAAAAGGCCTATAATGCCCTGGGGAAGGAACATCTGCCTCAGTGATGCCTAGAGACTGAAAATCAGGGTATCATCCCCTTCTCCTGGACCTTGCAGGACCAGAATAGCATAAGAGAGCTACTCTCAACCTTTACGAGTAAAACTAGAGTCAGATGTCATTGCAATAATTTTTTAAAATATGGCTGTATGTTTTTGCACTCTCAGTGACATGATATGATGCAAACATGTTCAAAAAGATTTCAAGAACAGAGATGGCTTCACCCTTTCTCTTAATTATGCCTACTGCTGCCTTTTTAGCTAATATCTCTGGAAGATCATTCTACGTTTACTCTCTGTATTAGCAAGCCTCCTAGCAGGAAACAGACAGTACACTGGAACTGGGGTAATTCAAGGATGGTTTAGCAAAGAAACTATTTATAAATGTGGATGCAGGGCAGAGGGAAACCGCGAAGAATAGTGCAGCCCCCTGGGACTGTTACCACCTTAAGAAACTTGAGTTGGTATTTTTTAAGATTGTGAAAAAGTAACTTTAAAATGTCTCCACGTTGCTATTTCTATGAGATGGTACAGGAAGAATTCATTTCAGATATATATTAAATATCTTTTTAATTGTCATGTATCTTTTTTCATGAGTACCATTTTAATTTAATTTGTTAAATAGTTTTATTATGATAGGGATTTTCCCTTTTGAGGATGTGCCTTACATTCCTATGTTATTTTTCCCTCTGTATTTAGTTGAGACAATCATATGATGAACAATCATTTAAAATGATTAATTAATATAATCAGAACATGACATCTCAGTCTATGATTTAAGAGATTTACTGGGAAATAACTTGACACTTCAATGAAATATTTAAATTAGAGGATGAGAACAAGCCAGTAATTCTGCTTTTTCCTTTTCCCCTGATATGCCGTAGTTTTTCTTATCCCATATTGTATTTGGGAAAAGGACATACCTCTTTAAGCCCCTAATTATCTATTATATCTTCTGTGCCCTGGTATTCTTTACTCTCAATTCCTAGAAGCTAATTTTCCCGTTTGAACCACTTTTACCGTGTTTGCTTTTATTGTATTCTATTCTCTGGTTGGCTTCATCTTTAAGGTCTCATTTTTAGTTTTATCTTTATTGATCTTCCTCTTCTTTATTGATCTTGTCTTTCATTAAGTGTAATGTATACAGGGACGATGAAGATAATTAAGGGTTGAAAACAGTGATTAATTTAGCATGGGAAGACAAATAGAACAGGGCAAAATGTTTAATTTGACTCCACCTCCAGGGCCCCACTTGTGTCAATGAGTAAACCACACGCGGTGGAATTCCAATGCTTCTGTGCACGTAAGTGAGGCAGTCCCAGGTAGAACTGCAAATGATATTAGGAAGAGGATTGCCTCCTGTAGGTTGGAGGTTTGCTTCTGTGGCATTCACTTCTGTGTGGGCCCTCTCTAAACTCGTGGGTGCGAGCTCTGGTTGGACTTTCTCCTCTAAGTTCCCTCGTCTATTATAAAAACTATTTTAGATAGACTCTAGGGTATGGACAGAATGGTCTGATTTTGCTCTTTGAATCCTACATTTTATGACACAAAACAAATTCACAGTTAAGATAAAATACAATGCCTTTTAAGTAGTCTGCCTTCATATCCTTATTTATTTGAACTACTTGATTTTTAGATTAAACAAGTTTCTAAAAATTGAAAATGTGATGAGAAACATACCCAAAAATATTTCTTCAAGGGCATACATTGCAGCATTGCTTATAAAAAGAAAATATCAGAAACAGCCTAAATGACCATCAGTGGAAGACAGATATCCATTCATAATTCAAACAACAGGGCTCTGCAAACATTAAATAGATGTGTTGTGCTGCCATATGAAGACCTCCAAAATATATTGAATGGGAAAAGAAAAAAGTGGCAAGGCAGTTATTATAATCCCATCTATATTCAAAGGGGAAAAAAGGGCTATGCTTATCTACACTTGAATATGCAGACAAATAGAACTAGGGGTGGGCTGGGGACACGGAACTCCTTGGAACTGCGTGAATTTTCATTAGTTGCATGCATCACTTTGTTGTTTACAAAAGCCTAATGAAGACGTCCTTAATATTTCCTTGATTACAATTGAAATTTTTATCTTTGTTTCCCTTTCATTCCTGAACGATCTTGGACCAGCAATTAGGTAGTGCACAGCAAGGTAGGCTTTGCATGAAGGAGTAGCCTGATACGAGGTTGAACACCAAGCAGGGCCAAGAGGGCATCCAACTAGATGTGGAAAGGCATGGGGACTCAAAGCTGAAGCAGAGTGGAGAGGGCATCCTTACAGAGAGTCAGCTTGGTGTCAGAGCCCATACAGAAGAGGAGATGGCTCTATAGGAAGCAAGAGCCTAGGTGGGATAAGGAAAGTGTTCATACATGGGAATGGCCAGGCATAGAGTGTCAGAGCCCAAGCTAAATGAAAACGACTTTCATACAAGAGGGTGGCTCAACAAGAGGAGTCAGAGCCCAAGAGGGATGAGAAGACATCAACATGGGAGACTGGGGATCGGAAATTGGTTACACTGATAAGGATTGACCAAATAAGTAAACCTAAGTATTATGGAGGCCTGTTTCCTTAGTCTGAGAATGACAATACAAATACAGAAAGGGAGAAGACTAGGGTAGATTCTGTGATGTTGGATTGAAATCAGATATATTGGTATGAATTTGTGAATTTCAGTATATAGATAGTAACCAATATCTATTTCTATACATATAGAGATAATTATATATAGATATAGTTGTCTAGATAGGTATAATTATGTGGTTATATATTCTATGTATACACAGATTTAAATTGATACACATATAGATAGATGCGTGTATGTGTGTGTGTGTGTGTGTGTGTGTGTGTGTGTGTGTAGTTGTATGTGTTCCCTAGAACACACAATATCCACTGAGAAGGCTTGTGAGCAACAACACCCCAATATCAATCAGCACATCTAGCATTCAGATCTTGGCTTCTATATATAGTCTTTACGAGAAGATTCAGGGTTTCTTGGAGGATTGGCTGATTCCTGGTCTAGGGCAGTGAAAGAAGAAGGTGATCCTAAAATGACTTGTGCCAGAAGCAAGGAAGTGCTCAGAGAATCATTGGCACATGGTAGCAAAAAGGCACTTCTACTGGCCAAATCTGGGACAAGTTAAGCATCAAAATCAATTATGTTAGTGACATTGAATAAAACAGGAAATGCAAGACTATAGTAATATAAGCAAATTAATGAATAAGTTGAGGGTTTGATGAGGAGTTGGATAGTTACATGGTTTCAAAGTATCTCTCTCACAAACTTAGAAATTACAAAAGGGAAAAAAAAAGCAAAATTATTCTAGAGAAATCTGGTAGATGGCACCTTATCCAAGTAATCAAAGTGAATATCATCGGTAATGGGACACAGAGAAATCATGTGCCACCTGATTGGATGCAATGGGAACACAGCATCCCTTCTGTAGTCTTCTTGCTAAAGATTCAACACCTGAGTCTAGTTATGAAGCAACATCAAACAAACACACATTAAGGCAGAAGTAACAAAATAACTGTTTTGTCATCTTCAAAGTATCAAGATCATGAAAATTTTAAAAACTGCAGAGAACTGTCCCAGAATGAAAGAAACTGAAGGGACATTACAAGTAGATGCAAGTTTGGTTCGTAACTGAATCTTTTCACTACAAAGGACAATACTGAAGCAACTTGGGAGACCTGAGTAGTGTCTGATAATTAGAAATTACACAGTAATATAGCAGTATTCATTTGCCAATTTTAATGTATGTACTATAATTATGTAGAAGAAAATCCTTGTTTATGGGAAATGCAATCTGGGGTCATGGGTCTGTCTCAGGCTGGTGATTTATTCTCAAATGGTTTGAGAAAAAAAGTTTGAGATAGTTTCAAAACAAAAACTATAATGTGTAATATTGCATCAAAAGATGTTTCTTATTTTTGTAAGCTTTGGAAATTTTCATTAAATTGGACTTTGTGTAAGTCTAGAGAGGTTCAAAAAAAAAGAAAAAGATTTCTACTAATTATCTTTTGTTATTTTAATGATAATAATTAGAGTCTAGAAAAATAAATGCTAAATTTTGACTTCACATTTAAAAATAACTAAAGGTTCTCATTATTTGGCTTTAAAACAAGACTACACTTAGTCGTTTTGGAAAACTCTTCCCCTTATGTAGTTTACCTTTATATACAATGTTACATTTTTATAGAGCAAATTATAACAATATCTTAATATCAAATTCATATACACATATGAGATTTGTATGCTTATAAAATTCTAAAATAGCTACTTTCCTAGCTGAATCTGCCAAGGATCCTTCCTGCTCTTTCCCCATCTCAACCTAATACTTTCTACCTTGTACCCCAATCCCCAGCCAAGTTAAACAAAACCCAGATGAATGAAGACAAAGTTTTTTCTGCTAACTGTGAAAATATGCAGGATATTTTCCTTCTATCAAATATAACTACATTATTGAGAATAAAAATAAACATGACACAGTCTCTGTCCTAAAGGTGCATGTAATCATTGTCAGCAGTGTCAGCTGGTGATTTGCCTTGATGAAAGAGTGAAGTAAACAAAGATAAATTTCATTTTCCAGAGTCAAATGAAGATCACCCCAAATCTTCAGGTGCTGTACCCTGTATTCAACACCCCAAATCCTAAGATACTGTTCCCTATACTTAAAGATCTTTTTGAAGTAACCAGAGTGGACATTGAAATAGAAGAGCAATGTATTAATTTGTAGAATGTCCTTCCCTACTTGCCTCTGAACGATTTTGAATTCATCTTCAGTACATCATTTTGGGCCTTTTATCACTGAAAAACTTCAGTGATAAAAGTTTTTAACATAACTGAAGTCAGAGCTCGTAGAAACCCTCTCTATATCATCATAAACTAAATATTTAAAACGAGCAGATGATTTGCTAAATTTATCACTTTAATTGTTAATATCAATTGTATCTGAGTGAAATTGGGAGGTAAAGCAGAAGAAAAAATTAATCACTATATTTATTTTGCCTAAGTCTTAAAACCTTATCAGATAACATTTAAATTATGCATCGTACAAATTGGGTTGGTTCCTCAACACAAAACGCTTTCTAGAACAGAGGGCTGCGGAATTAGCTCTACCCTGAGACTGGTACAGAGCAAGCCTGACGCACTGTGCTGCATTGCACCTCTTGAACCAGAGGGCCTGAACCATGAAAGTGGAACAGACCAGGGAAACTCCTTCCAAGTCCAGGTAGTGGTATGTGGCAGTTTCAACAGTAAGGTGGTACAAGCACTTAAATGGGGAGCTATTTGTACCCCATAGAAATATCTGCAACATCACCGAAGAAGAGGCTTATTTTAAATACATGGAAGAATACAAATCAGACTTGCAAAAGATGGTGCTTGAATGTTTAAATATACATTTTATCCCTTTTGTTTAAATTCATAGGGTAAAAAGCAAGATTTTTACTTACTTTAAGCATGTGCATCTTTGTGTTTATTTACATACACAATTAGAGAGTGGTAAGTGATATACACACAGTCATCTGAATGGGGATTCTTGAACAAATCAAACTGGAATCTTACCATGATTCTTTACATTTAAGCTATTTTAACAGCTTAACACCCTAAATGGATTTTTAGAACCTCAAAGCGTCATTTTAAGTCCTTACCTTACTATTATAACATTGGTCATTGTATATTTCTAAACATTTTAATTTTTAAAAATATGGTGACAATTTTTTTTTATTAACTTTATTCATCCTGGCTTCTGCTATAGGAAAAGGAAATATGATGACACAGGAACATCACCTTTTTGTGTGGCAATCTTTAAAATGATTATTTCCTGTCAGCAGTTGGGATTGGAGATTGTGTCTGGCAAATAAGCTTCAGCAGGCTCTCCCTTCAGCAATGTTTATCAGCTGCATGATAATGAGTCAATTTCTATGTAAATATAATCGGAATTTGATGGTGGTGAGGAAACTTCCTAGATTAAATGATTTTTGTGGTTCCTTGATTAACATACTTTATGAAACCATTACCATATGCACTACTGCTGCACATTTGGAAATAGCTCAGCTTCAGGTCTAAGGTCTTTCTAAAGAAGTGTGAACCCCTTTCGAAGGAAAATGTATGTGTGTGTACTCCTGTGACAAGGAACTCAAGATGCTTTTTCTGATACACTTGTATTCTGCCATCTAACATTCAACAATTAAGTGATGAGTATTAACTGTGTTTCAAGCCTGCTCTAGGTATCTATATACTGCCCCAGCAGTCATCAAGAAAGACAGGCTCCCAATGAGGAGAGAAAGACAGCCATGAGATCAAAGCCTATTATTTTAGATCAAGCTTGTCCAACTCACGGTCTGCATGCAGCCCAGAACAACTTTGAATGTGGCCCAACACAAATTCATAAAGTTTCTTAAAGCATTATGAGATTTTTATTTCCTTTTTTTTTTTTTTTTTTTTTTTAAGCTCACCAGCTATCATTAGTGTATTTTCTGTATGGCCCAAGACAATTCTTCCTTTTTCTAATGTGGCTCAAGAAATCCAAAATATTGGACACCCCTGTTTTAGATAGTGACAGAAGAGGGGAGGATATGGGGCTTTTTTTGCTGGGTGATCGGAAAATGTCGTTCTGCGCTGATGTCTGCTGAGACCTAGTGGATCAGAAGGAGTCAGCTGAATGAAGCTACAATGAGCAATCCAGGGAGATCAAAGAGCAGTGCCACGGTCCCGAGGAGGGAATGAGCATGGATGTTGAAGGCATGTGAAGTACAGTGGGGCTGGAGCAGGAGGGAGTAGGAGCGGTGACTGCAGCAGGGTGGTAGGCAGGGGCATATCACTTAGGGCTGTTTGTGTAGGGGCAATAGGGTTGCTAGATTTAACAGATAAAAATATAGGACACCTTGTGAAAATTGAATTTCTGATCAACAATGAAAAAAATTTAGTCTGTATCTACAGCAGTACTTGGTATTTGGTCTTGGAACTGGCAACTGTATTCTTACTCTTATCATCCACAATGGAACACTTCCGAGTGAAGGGGGTGTTGTTGACAGCTAATCTAGCACAGCGGCTTTGCCTGGATTTGATTCTGGTAAACCAGGCTGTGTGATCATTGCAATCACAGAGTTTGAATTTCGGTAGGAAGTTATTGGAGAATTTTAATTGGTGATATATTATATTTAATCTGCTGAGACTGTGTGTGGAGAGTAGACACTACATAGAATATAGAATAACCAACATCAGTTAGTGGGAGATGGGGCAAGTGAAGCCTATTGATGGACAGCGGTAAGAAAAAGGTAACACAGGATTCTTCCTTTGTTGTTGATTAGTGTCAGACCTGGTTGAGATTTGTGTATAAATACTATTGACCCATTACCCACCCCCACCCGACACACACACGCCAATTTTCTTACTTTTAGAGGCCCCATGCTACATCATAGCAAATATATTTAGTTGCACAAACATCTTTATATACATGTATATATAATTAAGAGCTGTCTTTCTTTCCATTGTCTAATATGCCCAGTGTTACGTTTTTGGAATGCTTAAATACTTACTAATTCCTATCTTGCAATTTTCTCCATATATTTTGCTAGTCCTTTTCTTTCTCTTTCAGATCTCAAGTCTTTTTAGAGATTCCTGAAGAGTTTGTAGAAACTCTAGAGCATTGGGCCCATGATAGCCTTAAAGCTGGAATTTCAGAGAGGCTGTCTTCCTTACCCCATGTTCTTAATCACAATTTCACTAAAATATCTAGATGCTCTATTCAGTAGGTACATCTTAGCTTATGATTTCAATGTTTCTTTTTCTTACTTTATATTATATATGTTAACTAATATTTTATGAACCTTAATACCAGGGGTTCTCAGAGTATAATCCGAGACCAGAATCACCTGGAAATTGTAAGAAATTCCAATCCTAGATTCCCATCCCAGACCTACTGAATCAAAAACTTGGACTTGGACTAACCAAGCTGTGTTTTTGTAAGCTCCCCGCGTGAGTTTGATACACACTCAAGCTGAGAACCTGCTTTGTAATAACTTTTTAATGGTTATGTAACCTTGCATAAAGTTAACAAATCATAGTTATCTAAATATGTATGTTGTTATTTCCATTTTTACATTCATACAATGTTGGCAACAAAATTGTTCATATATATGGCTTTCTTCCACTTTTCAATTATTCTTTAGAGTGAAATGATTAGGGCAAAGATTATGACCATCTCTTTGTCAACTTTTTTATCAAATTTCTTTCCAAACATATGTTTATACTGCCTCTCCGAAAATATAGGCAAACAAGTTTTCCTATAACCCAACCAACTTAAGGTAGTCTCCTTTTAACATGGATAATTTAACTAATAATCTCATAACTTTAAAGTGATGGCTCGTTTCAGCTAGCATATTTATTACTAGCATATGAGGATACTTTCTCTTGTTTGTCTGGAATTTATATTCTTACTGTGTGAAGTATAGTTTTGTGTGTTTTGTCCATTTATTAGTCATTTTGTAGTTCTTAAAAATGAAATACTTTACACACACACACACACACATATAGACACATTACTTCTTTTCTTACTCTTTTTGTAACTTGTATTTGTGTGAGTTTGATACAAAATCAGCAGGGTACTTTTAACAATACAATATATTTCATTCAGACAGTGCATTTATAGTTTCAAAATAGGAAATCCTGTCCACTGTATCTTAAAAAGTAGATCTTATGCCCTTGAAATTGTCAGGTTGAGCTAGGATCAGGTATGGAAACAAGTTGAACCAAATTCCCACAGCTTTCATACAACAAAGCTTTGTTTCTTGTCCATGTTACATGTTCAGCATCGATCAACAAGGTAGCTCTGCTACAGCATGCTAAAACCCAGGCTTCTGGAAGCCCTACTATCTTGTAGCTGTGCCGTGATAACACAGGATCTCTACAGAGGGTCATGGAGTGTGGAGGTAGCCCAAGAAGCTCTTAAATGCCTGGAAGCTGAAATGATCCATTATAGCTGCTTTAATAGGCCCAGTGGCCTGAAGTAGTCACATGATATCAACCAATTAGGAGGGAGGATAGGAAATATGGGAAACTCACAAACATTTGGTCAGCAGCAAATGTCTATGTCAACTGCTTTCATACCGTGATGAATACTCTAGAATATTGCTCTAAAGGGTATTCTAGGCACTCATTCATTTATTCATTTACTTATTGTATCAGGCAGGATTCAGGCAGGGACACAATCACTGCTCTGTAGTTTAGGTCTGACAAGGTTAAGATAGGAGAGGTTTATAAAAATGTTAGAAGCTCTGGGGAAGTAAAGGTTAGGGATGACACACAGAGATCTCTGCTGAAAGCTTTGAGGCAGGTGGTCCTGGGGAGGTCACCCAGAGCCTACTGCCATGCTTAAAAGTCTCTGGGAAATTCCCACCAACTCTGTCTGTCTGCAGTCATGAAGCATGTTCCTCATGGGCTCACCAGGTACCTTCTGCGAAATCTCTGCCCCCATGTCTGGACTACCTCCATGGAATAAAGGCTTTTCCTTCTCTTTCATCAACCAGATCTTACACACATGCCTCTTCTTAGCCAACTCTAACCCAGAATTATACATACAGGACAGGGGATTCAGAGATGTAGTCCCTTACATCTCCTCTGCAAAATGGAAGAGACCTTAGAAGTTGGTGGTAAGGCCAGGTTGGCAATAGACAAGCTGGCATACTTACTCATTTGCAGGTGGCAAATAGAAGAAACCCATAGTGCTGAAGGTAATATATGTGTCTGTATCTCTATTAGATTCCTTTTTGAGTGAGGCTAGAAAGTTGACCTTTGATATCATTACCCTGAATGACAGAAATGTTTTCTAGCACTAATTTAAAATAAGTTGTGGGTTTCTCTCAATTGGCTGTTCATAAATTTTTAAAACCACAAGTTCAGAAGGAAAATAGGAATACTGCCCAGGCTTCAACTCTCAAAGAGATAAAATATTTTCTTATGTGGATATAACTAAGCACAGGTGAAACAACTACTGTTTAGCATAAAATACTATGTAAAGAGCATGAAATCTTATGCTTAAGGACACAGAGAAATGAACATGCAGATGAAAAGCTCTATTTAAAGCTCAAAATAGAAAAACATATGCACTTCTTCGACTATAAAATATAACATCTTTTTGTTTGTTTGTTTGGAGTTCAGACAGAGAAACAGAAACCACCCTTTGAATTTCAGGTATGAAAGAGTTGAGAAAATTAGAGCTTATATAAAATTTAGGAACTCTGAAGAGGAGAGGCCAGGGATACACTACTGAAAGTCAGGAGAGACACCACAGATGTCTTAGTCAAAGGCTTCAAAGCAGATGGGGGCCTGCTACTAATAAGATAGTTACTAATGACATAAACTAGCTGACAATGCAGTAAACTTGCAGTTAACAGGGTAAAATACTAATACTGATCTGTCATGAAAAATTCACTGCAGCAGAAACCATGGCCTACTACCAATGATGAAATAATTACATGAACACCTCCCATCTTATTAGATTACTTTAATATGGTGTTTAATAGGGACTATCTCTATGGTGGTCTCTTGGATCAGCCCGTAATTATCCCTGCATTTGGATATAAATCACCCAAGGCATCTGAAATGGGTAAACATTTTCTCTGGCATGGCAATGTGACATTGACAATGGCTTCCTCTTGGACTGTGTTGAGAAGGATTCTGAGCTGCTTCTGAGCGCAATATGAGAGTGCTTGGTCTGATGTGTAAACATTCCTGTGGTGTAGAGAGGGTTATGATTTGCCTTCCCACGTGTTTGCCCTCTGTAACTTTCCACTTTCATCTTCCTACCTTCCAAGTAGAAATGATTCTTTCCTGCTAGGTGCTGTATGATATCACTTTAACATCTTCATTCTTGTATCTTTGATAGACTGCACAATAATATGCCTACCATGCCTATACAACACAAGATATAATACAATTTTCAAGATAAATAATAGATTGCTTTGTTTCTTAGATCTTAAAAACCTTTTCATCTCTTGCACACGTGGACAATCCTAGGGAGACCAACAGAGAGACCCCAGGCATCTTATCAAGATGGCGGAGTAAAGGTCTTGCCCTCCTCGAGACTCGGTATGATGAAAGTGAAGCCAATTTCAAACAAACAATATTATTAAATGTAAGGCTCAGCTCTTTTACCCTCCCCGTGCTGACATTTATTATCTGCCAGAATCACAGCAAGCTACAATACAAAGAAGTTGATTGGAGGTACTCAGTAAATAACATTTGATGAAAAGAAAATTAGGTGGTAAAGAGACCCTTGAGAAATTAGAAAATAGCCTTCTAGGCTTTCAGCCTATTCATCATTTACTAAGGCATTGAATAATACAGCAGACCTAAGAACCAGCAGCAGCCTGCTTCCAAATCCTGAAAATACTGAATCAGATGGTTGAACAGTACAGCTTGAGGAATTGTTCAAAGTTGACTCCAAATAACCTTTGATTAAGGAAGAAAAAAGAAAAAGAAAAAGCTAATCTTCAAGTTTAACAGAAAGGCTTAAAAGACTCATGACAAACAACATGAATTATTCAGGCTAGGGATATTGTGACTTTCCTTTTATACATAAAGGCTCAAATGTCTGATCACAAACCCAGTGCAAATAAATTGATGTATATCAGTTGAGCGATGCTTGGGAGAGGAAAAAAGATGAGCCTGTCTTCCCTAGTGCCCTGGCTTTGTTTTCTGTAACAAATTCTAGTGAACTTTGAGTCTCAAACCTTTTGGTTATTGTTTGGAGAAAAGAGGCCTCAGGCAACTTTCATGGGGGCAAATAAACTCTTCTGGAAATGTCACCCCTAAATCACCTCTACATACAACCTCAAGTATCCAAATAGAACACAATAGTAAAATTATACCTTTATGTTTCTTCAAGATCATGACAGAATTGGTGAAAAATATTCTATCACTAGCTGCTGGGCATGGTAACTTGTGCTGGTAATCCCACAAACTAGGAGGCTGAAGTTGAAGGATTGCTTGAGTCCAAGAATTTGAGACTAGCCTGGGTATCATAGACCCCCAACTCTTTTTAAAACATTCTTTAACTAGCTCTTCATATCAAAATGTGTTTACTGAAGCACATGACAAGTGACAGTCATCCTGTTGCTCTTCTGCTGTAATGCCCCATCTCTTTCAGAAAGGCTTCCCTGACTCTCCCTATTTAAGCCCTCTTCTAAGTACTAAAAACACTTTGTAGATCCTTCCATTTACTATTTCTAAGAGGCATTGTGTAGTAAAGAAAGCATGAACTCTGCAACTAACCCAAAGCCATATGGACAGGCCACCTATCTTGTCTGACTCTCAGTTTCTTTGTCTATATAAAATCTTTCTGTGAGAGTCCATGAGATACGCTAGCAGCTAAGAGGTTTCAGGAGTAGAGGTCCTGACTGAGTGTGTATATCCCACACAGGATACCTCCAGCTCCTTGCACATAGAAGATAATTTTTGAATGAATGATCTGTCTGGCTCAGATGTCAATCCAGGCAGCTAGCTATTCTTTTTAGTGTGTTTCCATATAACTCTAGACATTTGTCCCTTACAACACTCTTTGCAACGTATTTCAGAATTTGTTTACCTGTCATTCTGGTTCCCACAGGCAATTTCTTGAGACTTTCCTCTTTATGTCAGAAGTATCTGACACATGTAAGAGAGCGGGGAGAGGCTGGGTAAATAAGGAGTTGGATAGTTCTATGGGAAGCCTAAAAGCTTCAGAAGTTCATGTACTAATGGAACATTTATTTTTGTAGTAGTTTATTGTCTGTGTTCATTCTACCATTATACTTAAATTGCAATCGTATTCATCTAGTCATCAAACACTGAATTCCAGTGTGCTGGGTAACATGTTGAAGTGTCTGGAGGAGAAGTGGAGAAAGAGTCAGAATATAAGTATACACTTTTACCCAAGGACTTAAAGCTTCCCAGGAGAAATCAGGCATGGGATGCATGAAAGAAATTATGAGTTGAATGATGCTGCCCTTATGCTGTAGACTGAGTATTTGTTTTTCCCGTTAAAATAAATATGTTGAAACCTAACCACCGATGTGATAATATTTAGAGATGGGCCCGTTGAGAGGCCTTTATTACATAATAAGAATATAACATGATAATATGTAATAAGGATAGTGCACAATATCCTTTTTATATTGTGCACTATCCTTATTATGTAATAAGGATACAGGCCTTGTGAATGGGATTAATACCCTTATAAAAAAGACCCCAGAGAGTTCTCTTGCCCCTTCTCTCACATGGGCAAGAAGACACCCACCTGTGAACCAGGAAGCAGGACTTCAGCAGACACCAAATCTGCTGATGCTTTGATTGTGGACTCCAGAACTGTGAGAAATAATTTTGTTGTTTATAAACCACCTAGTCTATGGTATTCTCTTAAAGCAGCCTGAATGCGCTAAGCCACCCTACTAGGAAGCCTTGACTAGATTCCTAGAGATTCTCACTTCAAGTCCAACTCCTCACAATAAACTCTTGATTCTCCATCATTTTTACCTTAAACTCCTTTTTCTCTCTGAGGTCCTTTCTAGCCACTGCAAATAACTCTCCTCTTCTCAAAACAGCCTTTGTCTGAAAAACTCTCTTCCACCCCTTATGTGTGTCTTACTCAATCTCCTCCACATCCTCTAAAGCCCAGCCAGCCCAATGCCACTTCTTTGGGACCTTCCCTTTGTCTCCCAGGCCAAAACAACCCTTCCTTTAAATGTTTTAAAACTTTTCCTTCGTTCAGTACTGTCTACTTTCTGTTGACAGCATAATGAAAGTGGAAATGATATTCGAGTTTTGTAAACTGAAATTTGTAGGATGGTTAAGTCAGTAAGCAAAAAGGAGGTGTGAAGGAAGGACTGGTTTGACAGGATGCTGGCCACTACCAGGGGTGCCTGTCTCAAGCTCAGGGAAGGCCATGGTCAGTGGCACGGATTTGGGTCTTATGCAGAGAGGTGGAAACAGAATTGAAATGAATGGGCTTGACAAGAAAGAGAAAAAGCAGGGTAAACAGCAATGAGAATTGAAGAGTGCCCATGTTTAAAGACTAAAGGAGGGAGAGGAAATCGTAAACGAGACAAGGAAGGAGCTCTCTGCCAGGTAGAATTTTTAAAAACCTGGAGGTTGTAGGGAAATGCAAAAAGGAATTACAGAAGTTAGAAAAAAAGGAAAATAGTTAAAATAGGAAAGATGAATATACATCTACTACCTGGCTGCCTGTTACCTGGTGTCGTTGAAGCTTAGGACATACACATTTCTATTGCAGAGTCATCCTCAGGTCATGGGTGCAATACAACCTTAAGGCCATAGTGAGGAGAGAGCAAGTATTGACCAGAATGGGCTCTCACAGGCAGGTCAGTGTAAAACTCTGTGTGCCCAATTAATATATTTTGAAGGAAGCATTTTGGAGTTTCTAAGAGGAAATCATCAATACTAGGTGGAAAAAAATTTACATGATGATATGAAATTTCTTTATTAGTTCTTTATGCTAGGTTTCTAGTGAGCACAAATAAACATGTTCTAGATTTTTCTAAAAAGCACTTTAATTACCATGAATCATATGTACAAGATACAGTTAAAGTAAATCCAGTGACTCCAAGTAACTCCTCAAAGTCGAGATGCTGCAAGATCAAAAAGAGAGGAAAAAAAAGGAAAGAGAGATGAAAGGAACTTCATTCTCAGGTTAAACATCTGATTGACAAGTGTTATATTGGAATTATACAAGTGAGTCAACTGAGTGAATCTGCTCGGGGAGCTTCTGGAAATCATAGCAGTAAATTGCTCGTATGAACACTTAATTGTTTACTCATGGAGCTGATGTGAGATAATTGCCCGTAGAAGCATAAAGATTGATGTCAGTGAGAGAAGGACAAAATGGACTTTGATCCACAGGCTTCTAGTGTGTTCTCAGACGGGAAAGAGTAGCCTTCTCCCTCATTAGCCAGGAAAGGCCCACTGAGAAAAGACCGAGACACAGAAACAAAGTCCCAAAAGGGAACAGAGTAAATTGGGCAGCAGGTATGAAAGATGGAGATTTAGATGACACTGCTTGGAAAAGCCACAACCCTTGAGAAGAAGAGGGACCTAGATGTTATAAAGGGATGAGACACATGGAAAGATGCTTAGCATCGCTGGTCACCTAAAATATGCAGATCAGCCCCACAATGAGATACCACCTCACACCCATTAAGGTGTCTACTATCAAAAATATATAAAATAACTAGTGCTGGCAAGGATGTGGAAAAATTGGAACCCTTGTGCACTGTGGGTAGAAATATAAAATGCTACCCTCAGAGAGAAAAAAGGAGTTTAAGGTAAAAATGATGGAGAATCAAGAGTTTATTTTAAGGAGTTGGACTTCAAGTGAGAATCCCTAAGAACCCAGTCAAGACTTCCTAGTAGGGTGTCTTAGCGCATTCAGGCTGCTTTAAGTGAATATCATAGACTGAGTGGTTTATGAACAACATAAAGTTATTTCTCACAGTTCTGGAGCCTGCAAAGTCCACAATCAAAGCGTCAGCAGATGTGGTGTCTGGTGAACTCCTGCTTCCTGGTTCATAGATTGCCGTCTTCTTGTCCGTGTGAGAGAAGGGGCAAGAGAACTCTCTGGGGTCTTTTTTATAAGGGTACTAATCCCATTCACAAAGACTTTATCCTTATTACATACCCTTAATATGTAATAAGGCCTAATATCCTTATTACATATTATTATGTAATATCCTTATTATGTAATAAAAGCCTCTCAACAGGCCCATCTCTAAATATTATCACATTAGTGGTTAGGTTTCAACATATTAATTTTAAGGGTAAAACAAATATTCAGTCTACAGCATAAGGGCAACATCATTCAACTCATAATTTCTTTCATACATCCCATGTCTGATTTCCCCTGGGAAACTAAGTCCTTGGGTACAAGTGTATACTTACATTCTAACATTAGCAAAAACTCAAATACAAAAANAAAAAAAAAAAAAAAAAAAAAAAACCTTACCTTCATGAAGTTGACATTCTAGTGAAAGAAGACACAATGAGTAAAATAAACTATATTCAATGGAAGAAAGTGCTATGGAAACAATAAAGCAGAAGGCGGAAGGGAAGCAAGCATCCAGAGTTGCCAGAATTTGGAGTGGTCAGGAAGGCCCCACCTCAAAGGCGACATTTGAGCAGAGGCCTGAGAGTGAGGCAGTGAGGCATGAAGGCGATGGGAGGGAGAGTGGGGTACACAGAAGGAACAGCAGTGCAAAGGTGGGAGCCTTCCGCTGTGCTTCAGGAGCTGCGAGGAGGCCAGTGTGGCTGGAGCTGAGGGAGGGCGCAGGTGGGGCTGGGGGATTAGGAGGCCAGCCAGGAGAGCCATGCAGTAATGCTGAAAAGAAATGTTGGTGGCTTGGATTAAGGTGGTAGCAGTGGAAAGAGACTCATCCTCCAAGTAAGTGAACCAGAGTGTGTTGATGGATTAGATGGAAGAGGGCAAAACAACACGGAATCAACCATGACTCCAGGCAGATAGGATTTTGCACGCCAGGGTACATGTATCAACGTCTTAAGAGACAGTTTGGGTTGTCACAGTCAGGGAAGGGAGCAGTTTGCTACTGGCATCTAGTGGGCAGAGGCCAGGGATACTACTAAAGATACCAATAGGCACAGGACATCCCCCACAACAGGCAATTGTCCTCCCCAAAATGTCAATAGTGCTGCACTGAGAAGCCTGCTTTAAGGTGTTTGACTTAAATACATAGAAAGTAAACAACAGAGAAAGCCAGACTAAGGTGATTGATTTGAGGTCCGGCTCAAGAGTGAGAAACAGAAGAGAATGATAATAATGGCTACATTTTACTAATATTCACACTGCCTCAGGGACTCTGCTGAGAACATTGGATAATCCTAGCTAATTGTCATAAAAGTACTATGTGGAATGTTTTGGCAACATGTAAAAATGGTGAGGGATTCCTGCCACCAAAGATGTGGCACCTTGTATCTATCTGATCTCCTTGGGGATTGGGTAGCAGAGGGATGTTAGATCCCCCTCCAGTGTCTGCGTTTTTCTGGGCTCCGGTTACCTCCTTACTCACCAAAGCCTACAGACTCTTGGGTAATTTCCAGATCTGCAAGAGAAATGACTAAGAAAAAGCCAGAGCTGATCTTCTGGGAACTCAGATACAGAGCCTTATGTGTGCCTGTGTTGCTGCTTGTTGACTTGGGGGATAGGGGAGGGGAAGTGGTTTGGGAGAGAGGGAAGGAGTGAGGCCTGAATGAGACAGAGCACCATGCCTAATGTGCCATCAGACTCCAGGCTGAAAGACAAAGGGGAAGGGACCCTTCCGCAGTGCAGTGGCAAAGGGGCAGCAGTTCCATCCATCTGAATTTGCACTCCTTCCCAGGATTTCTGCACTATGTTTAGAAAGAAAGGAAAGGAAATAGCAAGCAAGAAAAATAATATTGGATGCCCCCCTTTTTTGCCGCCGTATTATATGTTTTCAGCTTAGTGACTATTTCTTAATTATTTCACTCTGGTTTTATTCTGTCATACATGTTTTGAATTATAAGAAATACTGGGCAGACAGGGCTGGGTTTTAGACAACATGTTAAATTCCCAGGATCATCTTAGGTCAGTGACTAATTTGCGTTTTGCACTTTCCTTTTCACAGTACCTGGCACATAGTAGACAATGAATTAATAAGACTTAATTTAATAAGTCTACCAAAACTCTATATACTTGAGGGCTTTAGCTTGCATCTCACCCTCTCTGTGGTACCTTTGACGACTGCTCCATTCACACAAGTCCCTCCCTCTGAATCCCATCATACCTTTAGCATGTACTGCTCATTCATTCAGAAAAAAAATATATTATTGTGCACTAAATATATACCTGCAACTGTTTGAGGAGCTGAGGATACAGCAGTGACAAAGCACTGCTGTATTTTGTAGGAGGGCAAAAATGCCTGTCCTTTAAAGCTGAAATTCTGGTCTGTCATTGGTACGTATTAACAATCATTCCAAACACTGGTTAAATTTTTGTGTATGTCATTTGTCTCAACAAGTAAATTGCATACTTTTTAAAGCAGAGAGTTATTCTGTGGTTAGAGTTTTGGAGTTTCTGTCTTTGTTTTTGTTTTTTGTTTGGTTTTTTGGTTTGTTTTGTTTTTGCTTTTGGTACCCTGTGCTTTGAATAATATGTCTTCAGAATAGTAGGAGTTTTTAAACATTTCAGAATTTGAGAACAGAAGCATTCTCAAATCCTACCAATAAGACACTCATAGGCAGTTATTTTTAGTGGTGCCCAATCTGGATAGGTGATGATTGCCACTGTAGTTAGTTAGCAACTTAAAAGTATTCACAAATTATGGGGTCAAAAACTAAGCACCTTCTTAAGTACGAGAAATGACTATGCCTAGAAGGGAAACATTATAAGTCACTAGTTAGCGGGAGATCTATGTTTGTGCTCGTTGTCATGTCTTCATCTCTTGTAACTTCTATAAACTGGTTCTATTTTTTTTATTTCTTTAACAAATAAAAATTATGTAAATCTATTATTTACAGCACACTATTTTGAAATACATATATATATATATATATATATATATATATAATGGAATGGCTAAATAGAACTAATTAACATATGATTACCTCACATACTTATCATTTTTTGGAGGTGAGAACACTTACAATCTACTCTTTTAGTAATTTTCAAGTATAACAGATGTATTATTATAAACTGTAATCATCCTGTTGTTCAGTAGACCTCTTGAACTTTTCCCTCTTAACAGAAACTTTGTGTCCTTTAATCAACATCTTCCCAACCCTCTCCCCACTTGCCCCAGCCTCCAGTACCAACTATTCTACTGTAATTCTACAAGTTCAACTCTGTTAGATTCCACAAGTGAAATTAACACAGTATTTGTCTTTCTGTGCCTGGCTTATTTCACTTAATATAATGTCCTCCAGGCTCATCCATATCGTTGCCAATGGCAGGATTTCCTTATTTTTTAAGGTCAAATAGTACTCCATGGTGAATTTATACCATACTTTTTTAACTTTTTTATTTATTTATTTTATTTTTCAAAAGTTTGGGGGAACAGTGGTGTTCAACTACGTGCATGTATTCTTTGGTGGTAATTTCTGAGATTTGGTGTACCCATGATCTAAGCAAAGTATACTGCATCCAATGTATAGTCTTTCATCCCTCATCCACCTCCCATCCTTTCCCCAGAATTGCCAAAGTTTGTTGTATCATTTTTACGCCTTTGCATCCTCATAGCTTAGTTTCCACTTATGAATGAGAAGATATGATGTTTGATTTTTGGTTCCTGAGTTACTTCACTTAGAATAATGATCTTCAACTCTATCCAGGTTGCTGTGAATGACATTATTTCATTCATTTTTATGGCTGAGTAGTATTCCATAGCATATATGTACCACATTTTCTTTATCCACTCATTGACTGAGGGGCATTTGGGCTGATTCCAGATTTTTACAATTGTAAATTGTATATATCACACTTTTTAAGTCCATTTAGCTGTTGATGGGCACTTAGGTTGATTCCATGTCTTAGCAATTGTGAATAGGGCTGCAATGAATGTGGGCACACAGGTATCTCTTTGATGTACTAATGTCATTTCCTTTGTATATGTTACCAGTAGTGAAATTGCCAGATCATATGGTAATTCTATTTATAATTTTTTTAGTAACCTCCACACTGTTTTCCATAATTACTGTGCTAATTTACATTCCTACCAAGAGTATGCAAGCATCCCCTTTTCTCCACATCCTCACCAACACTTGTTATGTTTTGTCTTATTGTTAGTAAGCATTCTAACAGGTGTGATATGATATTGCATTGTGGTTTTACTTTGCATTTCTCAGATGATTAGTGATATTAAGCATTTTTTCATATACTTGTTGGCCATTTGCATGTCTTTTGAAAAATGTCTGTTCAGATCCTTTGCCCAGTTTAAAATCAGTTTACTTGTTTTCTTACTATTGAATTGTATAAGTCTTTATATATTTTGGATATTAATCCCTTATCAGAGGTATAATATTAAAATATTTTCTCCCTTTCTATAGGCTATCTCTTCACTCTGTTGATTGTTTCCCTGGCTGTGCAGAAGCTTTCTCATTTAGTTTAGCTTTCTCATAGTTTAATGTAATCTCATTTGTGCTATTGTTGTCATGGTTTTGTGGTCATATACAAACAAATCATGCCCACTCTAAAGTCATAATGCTTTTCCCCTATTTGTTGGTAGCTTTCTAGTTTCGTGTTTTACATTTAAGTCTTTTATCTGCTTTTAGTTGATTTTTGTATAAGGTATGAAATAACGGTCTGACTTTTTTCTTTTGCATACATGTGGATATCCAGTTGTCCCAACACCATTTATTGAAAAGACTGTTTTCTCCCCATTGCATGTTCTTGGCACCTTCATCAAAAATCACTTATTTCTGGGCTCATATATCATTAGTCTATATATCTGTTTTTATGCTGGTACCATGATGTTTTGTTTATTATAGCTTTAAAGTATTTTTTGAAGTCAGGTAATGTGATGCTTCCAGCTTTGTGGTTTTTGTTTTGTTTTGTTTTGTTTGCTCAAAATTGCTTTGGCTGTTCAGGGTCTTTTGTGGGTTCCATATAAATATTAGAATTTTTTCTATGTCTGTGAAAAATGTCATTGGAATTGGATTACATTAAATCTATAAGTCACTTTGGGTAATATGAGCATTTTAACAATATTCTTCTAGTCCGTAAACACAGGGTATCTTTCCATTTATTTGTGTCTTTTTCAATTTCCTTCATGAATGTTTTATAGTTATCAGTGTACAGGTCTTTCACATCCTTGGTTAAATTTATGCCTAAGTATCTTTTTGTAGTTATTCTACAAAAAATATTGTTTCCTTGCTTTCTATTTTGGATATTTGTAATTAGCATATAGAAACACTACTGATTTTCGTATGCTGATTTTGCATCCTGCATCTTTACTGAATTCATTTATTAGTTCTAGTAGTTTTTTGCGGAGCCTTTAGGGTTTTTACATATAAAATCCTGTTGTCTGAAAACAGGGACAATTTAATTTCTTCCCTTCTAATTTGGGTGAACTTTTATCTCTTTTTCTTGTCTAATTGCTCTGGCTGGGACTTCTAAATACTGTGCTGAATAGAAGGTATAAGCCAGTTCTATATCTGCAAAGTGGATATTTAACAACCTGTTGATGAAGCTATTCATGTCATATGAGATAACACCTTGCGAAGGTACTTTATGAAAATACAATGTGCTGTGATTATCATGAGCAGATGGCTTTGAGCATGGAAAAGCCAGTGGTTACATGGTGGTTCAGGCAGCTTCTTGCATGGAGAACTCTTTGTCTAGGAGGTGCTGTTTCGGAAAAACAGAACCATTTGGAAAGCTCAGATCTCAATTTTACCTAATTGCCTATCTATGAGCTATCATTTGAGCAAAGGGTTGCAAGGAAAGGCCACCATTATTATCCAAAATAAATTCCCCATCTGTATGCCGATGCTTTAGATAGGACACTTTAAAGACTTTCTTCATACCTCAGATCACACTATTGTAGATAAATCCATGCTTTGTCATTTAGTCCTTGTTCATACTTGTGTGTGTGTGTGTGTGTGTGTGTGTGCGCACATTGAACAAATGCCAAATTCATTTCTTTTATCAAACAGTTTTCTGCATTTTAGTTATTTGATATATATTTTCTGCCAAAAAAAAACTAACTCTATATTAAATCATAGAAATTATGAGTTTGGCCTTTAATACTAAACATATATTTAGTGTAGAGTGTTGTCAGTTAACTATATAAAGGGGATATGTAAAGGTTTCCTTTTTCTTAGTACCTTATCCAGATAAATATCCTAATTCAGATTTTACCAATGAACAGCTCCGATTTTCCTTTTGTTTCATCTACCCCATCAGAATATATTCAAATTTAGCTCAAAAAATTTTTGTTGAATACCAGCCCATGACCAGTTTTAGGTGGCAAATAAGTAAGATGACATGCCCCAAAATAAGTGTGATAAGAACCCTATCTACTAAGAAAGATTCATAGGATAACTTAATAAATAGGGAATCCCGAAAGGCCATAAAAACTAAATTATTGGGGATGTCATTATAAAGAAATAGTCTGATCTTAATATGTACTTCTTAAAAAGCAAATTACCTAACCCTTGTGTTTGTAAACTGTTATGCTCATTTATTTTCAGGTCAGACTGCTGGGAAAAGGTTAAGTACGTAAGGTTTTTTTGGAAGTGTCTCCTCTTTATTCGCATTTTAGCTATTGGGTTTATCATATTGCACTGTGATTATTTGTTAGATAAATGTTTTAAATTATTTGTCCAGTCTTTCCCACTAGCCACTGAACTTCTCCAGGTCAGAGGCTGTCTTCCTCCTTTGTGCTCATCTTTGTGTTGTAGGGAGCAAGATATAAGATGTTTTCCTCCTTCACTGCTAGGTTCATGGCTAAGATTCCTACAACAAAATACATATGAGCAAGTTTTATATGACATGGGAGTTTTCAGAAATGAAGAGCCAAAGAAACAGGAAAACCTGTGTATTTTTATGCTTAGGTTTGATGAAGAGTAGACAGCCACATAGAAATATGATTGGACAAAGGGTATGATCTAATAGGAATTAACTGGGGGGAAATTGTAAGGTCTATTTGTTTAGAATCTTCTTGGCATCTGTCTTCATTCGTTTCTCCAGGTATAGGAAAGATGGCTCTGGAATGAGGGTCTTATGACCTTCTTTATTGAAAGATCAGATAATTCTTTTAAGACCTGCTTCAGAGGAGAGCTTTGGGAGGAGGTCAAAGAGAATTTCCTGCTTCTGCTGTTTTCTGAAATGTCAAGATGCCATATTTTGGATTAGCATGTCCTAAACTCTGTCAGTATCCATGGTATCTAGCACCATACTTGGCACAAAGGAGGGCTCACTGAATTTTTATCGAATATATACTTCAAATGTTCCATATAGTTCCTGAGTTTATCAGTAAGAGTTCAAAACATAATTCAACTCTTTCTCACTACAAGCACAGATTTAAAATGCAAAGATCGTTTTCCCACTTCTTAAACGTGGATTAGGCTTTTGAATAAGAATTTGTTGGTTTATGTGTGTTGCATAGAATTATCATATGTGAAAATAGAATTTTCCTCTGACAATATCTTCATATATTCAAAATGCAATGTCGATCCTACATCCACTTTATGTTTTCCTTGTAGTTCTTCTTTTCTCATCTTTCTCTCAGCATCCCATATGTATAATAATAGAAATCTTTTCTTATCCGCCTTCATATGGCTTCCTGAAGCTTCACTGCCTTTAGGAGTACATTTATATTCAGAGGCTCCAATGGTAAATAATTTCAACAGGATAAGGCTCTTTAATCCTATTTTATATCTAAAAGGCATGTTCAACGCTATCTTCATCTATCTCTTGAGAATCCAATTTCCTAAGGTTATACGCCCAAAACTGAGTGGAAATTTTCAAAACCTAGAGTTCAAAGTTAAGTAGCAAATTCAAACAAAGCCCAAACAGTCCAGGCTGAGACTGATTTGTGTGGCCATAAACAGCAACAAAATCTCCCAGTGGCTATCGATATAGTAACTGTGATTATAGCTTAGTAAACTCACCTTGCTCCTCTGCCTCTAAGCATCTGGGGGCTACTTTTCCTAAACAGAACTTTCAGACAATGTAACAGTCCTCACAATTAAAGCAACCCAAGAATGATAGCAGATACCTATTTAACTATTCAGTGTCAAAATTGTAGAACACAGTTTTAGGAGAAATTAAGTTGCAATTCAGACTCTGTTACTAAGACAGTAGCAGGGGTAGCCCCTTGCTGGAACCCTACTGAGTACAGCTAATGGGGGAAACTTGAGTCACTAGCTACTAGCTAACTTGACCAATATGCCATAGTCAGTGTTTGGTTTTGCTTTGTTTTCCTAAACCATTTTATTGTCCATGAAATATGAAAGTGAATAAATAATCGTGATTTTTTTGGTAAATGTATTGGAAGATTTTTTATGAAGTATGTAAAACACCCTGATGCTACTGATTTCCTAAAGTTTCTAGCTAAGAGCTCATTCTGAAGTCACTAATTGATTAAGGCGCTTTGTATAATTCCTTAGAAGCACGCTAAAAATTGGATTTTAAAAATACTATTTGGAGAATCGGACCTCTTTTCCTTTTCTTAGGAGGCATATCTGCATGACTATCTGTCATAGCTGAGAGACCTATAAGCTTTTTTATGATCCACTTCACTGTTAGCGATTATTAATCAATTCTCATGCGTAGGTTTTTGTTGAAAACTCTCAGTGCTATAATGGTAATGGGTTAGTGCAGATGCTTATTTCTGGGTCATGCATAAAGTTAGAGTTAACACTGTCTGCCCTTCAGAGTAATCTTTACAGATAAATACAGAAATTGCATGCCACAAGAAGACAGTTTTCGTTCCTGAAAGTCCAGGATGGGTTGTAAACCAAATGGATGTGAATGAATCTACTGATATCAACTTCCTCCAGTCCTATAGCCCCTAACCAACCCTTAAACTAAAAATAAAATGGAGGCAAGGAAATAAAAACTCAGATAAAATAAATATTTAATCAGGAGATTGGGAAATATAAAATAAATAACAATGAGATTACAATTCTTTTCAGGCAGGTTTGCTGTAATACTCTAACTTCCAAATGTGCACACTTCATTTCCTCAGAAGCGTGAACCATCATAATTAGAGGTAGAAGAAAATATACCATTGCTGTACTTCTTACCCTAGACATAACAGGTCTCGTTAGCTCTTTCTCTCTGAAAGGAGGATGACTTTAATTGTGCATAGCCCAAGTCTTAGGTTGTCTTCTTGGCTCAAAAAGCTCCTGTGCAAAGAACTCTGCTGCCCTCTACCGTCAGTAGAAACAGAAGCCACAAACAGAACTGACTTCAGCACTGGTGCTTGAGACAATTGGAGTCCTGGCTCTCAAGAAGGCTAGAAAAGTCAACATCCCTTCCTAGGGAGAAGGCCCTTGAAAGGATCCTTAAGCTACAACTGAACCCTCAACTTAGTTGCCAGATGCAGTCCAAATGTGGAGGGTGCTAAGGCAGGTTTGAAATTCCAAGGCCAAGAAATAAAACAGTTCATCAAGATGGACTGTTTTCTTTCCTAATTGGTCATTCATTCATTACTCAAAAGGTTGGTTACAGGAAAACACAAAAATCTACTCCATTCATCTGTTATTGATTTCCACTGTAATATAAATAGAGCATTGACAGAGGACATAGTACCAGTTTGGTTTTTGTTAGTTTGTGTAAACCTTAGCTCACTGCAGCCTCGAAACCCTGGGCTCAAGCAAGCAATCCTCCAGCCTCAGCCTCTGATGACAAATGTATACCATCCCAGCCATCCCCAATTTAACTGCTCTAAAGAAAAATAAAGCACAAGAAATAAAGACAATCCTGTCTACATAGATTGGGTAGGGAATGTTCCCCTGAAGAAGTCAAGAAGGAAAAGAAGAAATAATCTGAAGAAAGGACGTTCCTGGCAGAGAAGGAGCAACTGCTAAGGCCCTGTGTGAGAATGTTGGTGGGGCTGTTTTAGGAAGAGCAAGGTTGATAACTGAAGAGTCGTGACTAGGAAAGTAAGAATGAGGCTGGGAAAGTCAGATGATCTCCAGTAGACATATACCATGAGCCACATACACAATTTTAAATTTTTTAGTAGCCACATTTTACAAAATAAAAAGAAATAGATGACTTTTATTTTTATGGCATATTTTCTCTAACCCAATATATCCAAAATGGTTATCATTTGAATATGTGACCAATATAAGAAATACTAATGAGGTAGTTTGCTTTTTTTCTGTACTAAATCTCTCAAATTTGCCATGTATCTTACACTTAGAGCACGCCTCAGTTTGAACTAGCCACTTGCAAAGTGCTCAACAGTCAAACGTAGCTATGGTTACATTTTTAAAAAACTTTTTTGTCCTAGGTGCAGTTGAATATTCTTTTGCAGTTCTTTTGCAGTTTAAGTCGATTTTATTACACTGTTAAAGCAAACTAAATATGGCCTGGGAAGGGCTCTGTCCTTCTATGTTTGCGTCCTTGTGGACAAACTGCAACCTAACTTAATAGGTAGACAAGATTGAAACTCTAACTTAGGAGTGTGCTACTGTAACAATCGCTGAGTCTTGGCAAATCCCAGCAGCAATACTTAAACCATTCATACACCGCTGAGTGTTCAAACTGTGATCAAATAAGGCAAACACTGAACTGTAACCAATCCAGCTGTTTCTGTACCTCACTTCCAATTTCTGTACGTCACTTCCCCCCCACCTTTTTTTTTTTGGTCTATAAATTTTTTCTGACCACGAGGCATCCCTAGAAATCTCTCTGAATCTGCTGCAATTCTGGGGGCAGCCGGATTCACAGATCAATCATTGCTCAATTAAACTCCTTTAAAGTTAATTTGGCTGAAGTTTTTATTTTAACAACACATACTTTGGAAGTGACTCTTAGTGGTGATCACCAAATGATTTCAATCAAATTTTAGTGAAGAATAAATGAGCAGGAGACCAAGAAGCTCAAAGGAGGCTCCAAGGTCACTTGCAGTCAGCAAGCTGGGCCTCTCTTGGGTTTTGTTTTACTTTGGGGAAGAAAGTGAGTGGAGTTAAGTCAAATATGACCTTGGAAGGTCTAGACAGGAATCAATTCCACCTAGAGCTTAGTAGAGGTCATTTATGGAATGCTGAGGATAGAGGGCCAGAGGTGAATGTGAATGAGTGAGGTCCCCACCTACATAGACACAACACACACACTGCTGCCCCTGCTTCAGCCAGCCCCGTTCTCAGAGGCTGTGTGGTGCAGTGGTTGGAGCTTCTATGCTGGAACCTGATTCCTGGCTTTGACACTTAACAGCTATGTGACCTTAAGCAGGGTCCTCAAGTATTTGTGCCTCAGTTTTCTCATTTACAATGCAAGGTAGTTGTGAGGATTCAATGAATTAATATCAAGTGCTCAGAACAGTGGCTACCGTTTAATCAATGTGCAATAATGTTCTTCCTGTGGGGTATCTCTTATCTACCACTGTAACATCTTCTAGGGCCTACCTCTCAACCCAGCCACTGCTTGGTGACAGTCCTCCGCAGGCTTCAGTAGGTTTTACCCAGGTTCAGTTGCACAGCCTTCCACTTGGGCCAGAGCCCTGTACCTTTTGCTTTCAGTCCTGGGGCTTTGTAGAAGACACAGCATGGGATACCCTTGGGAACAGGCTTGGCACTCAGTTTCTCATACTAGAAATACAAAGGATTTAATCCAATAGACCATCTTCGATCTAGTGGAAAAGGAGACAAAAGACAAATGCCTCCTCTTGTGCCAGTAGATTAGCAGTTCTAAAATGTGTTTTATGAGGTTCTCAGAAGGTCCAGTAGTATTAAGCATCAGTTACCTACAGATGAGGCCAACACCTTGTATAAACTTTCCTTCCTGTTTCTCTCCTGCTATCCTGTACTTCTGCTTTCTGGAATCACATTTCCAAGTAAACTGCATGGAATCCAGCCTTCATCTCAGGCTGTGCTTTCAGAGGAATTCAAGATAAGACACTATTTTTTATTTTCTTTGCTGTGTCTTTGAGAAGCGTCTATGCAATTATTCATATAGTATATCCATTTCCATGATGGTCTTGCCCCTTCACTTGTCCTTATCTATGGTATCCCCTGTTTCATTCCTTTTATTGATTCCTTCCCTGGTAGTCTACAAACGTCTGCAAACTCTCTGTGTCCCACAGAGACCCTCTCCATGAAGTCACAACCCAGTTTCTTGAAAGAGGACACTGCACTCACCGCCTTCAGCCCTCATTCACTCCATCACCCACTGTGCTCTGGCATCCTTCGCCTCTGAAGCTATTCTTACGATTGACCTGTTAAGTGACAATTCCAGTGACCTTAGAAGAAGTAAAGTAGAACCGCCAAGCTGTGGCAGGACGAGATATTCAATAAACTGGAATGTATTCTGCAGAGAGCTTTGTGGATGACAAGAAAAAAATATGGTAACATTAACATGTAATGAGCACTTATAATATTCCAGGAATGCTACTAAGTGCTTTATGTGCATTCTTAATCTTCAAAACCATCCCATGAAGCATGAATTATTATTATTCCCACTTTGTTGTTGAGAAAATAGATTGAGAGTAAATCACCTGAAAACACACAGCTAGCTACTGCAGAGCCAGGACTTAGATCTGGATCTGTTGTCTGAGACGCTGAGCACTTACTGAGCTCACTAAAACCCTCTTTAACGCTCTGACTTTATGTGCTTGACCCCAGCACTAACACTGTCTGTACACCTTAGCACTGTGAGATACAGATTTTCTTTCATTAAAAACAGAAGTTAAAAGAATCCTATGATGTAGAGAAAGAAAGTAAATTAGAGGTTGTATAGGACTTAAGGAGTAAAGGGAAGATGAAAAGTGACTGCTAATGAGTATAGGGTTTCATTTTGGGATGATGAGATTATTCTAAAATTGATTATGGTGTTAGTTGCACAACTGTAACTGTATGAAATGCTAAACACCACTGATTTGTTCACTTTAAATAGATGAATTGCATGGTATGTGAATTATACCTCAATAAAGCTGTTACTAAAAGTGAGGGAGGGGGAATCCTATTAGAGAGATTTAGCTTACTTATCTGACAATCAAATACAACACATATGCAGTGCAGGAAGCAGTAGATAACGCCCCTGCTGTTTATGAAATTCACACTCAGTTATTGTTCAAAAAGTGATTCTTGATTTTCACTTGCATGTACTTGTGGGATGCAGAATTTGGGCTTCCAAGAAATGTTCCCTTTCAGATTATTGCCTGTCAGGCACAAGGTCACTGAAAGCCATCAGCTAGAAAGCATGCAAGCAACTGCAGGTGCAACCAGACTCTTCTGATCCTTTTTTTGAAAAAGGAAGAAAGATCATGAACACCCTGAAAGTAGCGTCAGATCATCTGAATGCCTACCAGTGACATTAATGGCATTCATTAGGGGACCACATCCAGACGTCTTAGGCAATTTTGATGACCACACTACCTTCCCACATAAGCTCATTGTCCTAACTTTCAAGATAACAATAATAGCAATAATAATAATTTTTTGAAAAGGACTGGAAGTGCTGTTTCATTTCACCACCAGAATGCTGTTCTTTCCCTGACAGTGGATGTTGACTGTTGTGAAACCACATATTGAAGAAGATGGCTTTCAACTTTGAAAAATTTGGATCCAAAATGAACCTTGGCTCACTAGGGGAGGAGCATCAAGAAAAGAAAGATGACCAGCTGGGCAAAACCATTAACTATCTGTTTCTGCTGGCCCTATTACTTCAGGATCTTGATTAATTTCTCCCTAAACATCAGACCACAGGTGAATTGCCTGCTTCTCCCCACCTGTGACCTTATTAACTAATGATTTCTCAGAGGTACCTCTCCATCCTAAACCACTTCCCTGTCTAACAATTTTCCTTGTTGCGCACAAAACTAGGGCATGCAACAGTACAGAGAGGCTTATGTCAATCTTGTGTGATTGATTTGGAACTTGACTTTCTCCCAGCCCCCTCTTCTCTTCAGCTCACAAAAGAGAATCCTAGAATTATAGGTTGTTTTTTTCCTTCTTACCCACTCCAGGGAGAAAGCCTCTCTAAAAGAAGGAAAGAATGCCTTGAAAATCTACATGATAAAGGGCCAGAGATAGGGGTACAGGGAAGATTTAGGGAGGGGAAAGCCTGATACTCTGGGGGTGAAGGGAGGACAAGGGGCTGAGGGTGAGGAGGGAGCAGGGTAAGGAGAGTGGAGAAGGAAGGAAGGGAGGTTGTGTAGTATGACTGAGCCCTCTCCTACATTCCTGAGCTTTGAAAGATATCAACCAGGGGCTTGAGCTCACTACATTTCCTTTGGTCATGAATCTGTTATGTCTTTGCTGGACACCCGGGCTTGGGGTGAACCATATGGCTCAAGGATATCAGGGATGTGTAGATTCTCCCTGGATGTGCCCACTAAGAAAACCCCATAGATCTATTTTTAAATGCAATTGGTGGTACATTTAGACAGAAAGCAGAGTGTTTTCCAACCCTAAGGCTAGAGTATAAGTGTGAGCTAAGCAAAGAGAAAATCCAGAGAACCATTCCACTTTACTTAAAGGGAAGCAGATATTCTCACTTGTGTGCCAGAATCTGACTTTCTAAATCAGACAGGACTAGTAACAGTTTGCTTCCTAAAATGCTAACTAAATTAGTACAACTTTTAGGATGGCGGTGGGATAAACGGAAGGAGATATTTTGTTGGAGAAGAGTTTCAAAGTCCTTATTACATAGGAATTCTGTTACATTTTCTGTCCTTCTGTTACACCTTCCATTAAGAAAATCGAGGAAAGAGCTCAGAACTTGGGGAAAGAGAAGGTCTGAGCACAGATCCTTCACTCACTTCCTAGCTGTGGGACTATTCATGGGTGAAAAAGAAAAAGATATCACCTGCCTTTCCCATAGCATTATTGCTATATTTAACTTATTTATGTATTTACTATATATGAATACTTATTATGCATAAAAGAAAAAAGAAGAAAAACTAGCTTCTATTGAGTGCTCCTAAGTAAGGAATTTTAATTATCTTCATTTTATATACAAGTTGAGTCTCAGAAAACGTATGCAAGGTCAAATACCTAGGAAGTGGGAGGGATAGGGTTCAAACCCAGTCTGTCTGCTTTCAAAGTCTCTTTCTTCCAGTGGTCACTGTCCCTTTTATTAAGCAGTGAAGTAGCCTAGTTCTATAGTTCAGCAGATTTTCACTTGACAATTTCTTCTTTGTCTAATGGAAGTTTGGTGTTATAATCAGGAGTACTGTCTCTTTAAACATAATTGTTACAGTGCTGCATTTGCAATATATTTTCCAATAGCTGGCTTTAACATCTTACTGAATTTTTCAAGACTCTATTCAATCTACAACTAGCTAGGACAGTTATGATGAAAATTCAGGTGGAGCTTTGCGCATCTTATAGCATTTCATACCTAAAAACACGCTCAATGAACTAATGACTTTTCTTAAATTCATCTTGGGTTTTTAATGTGAGTTAACTAACTGTGGAATAATTGCATATTTATACAAACTAATTCAGGAATTTCTTTGTTGCTCCTTTCCTCATTCTTTTCAGAAAGAAAAAAGAGCATCAGGAGAGAAAAAAAATGTCTTTATTTGGTGACAAGCTTTCTTTGTAGCATACCTGTACACAAGTTTCACAAGTTAAGCATGAGATAAAACTGCTAATAAAAAAAGGTTGATGATATTGTATCAGTTGCTGGGATATTATCTATCTATCTACCAGCAATTCAACTTCAGTTAACAGACAAAGTTCAGGTTTCTTTTTCAGATAATTTAAGTATTCCATTAAAGAGTGAAAACATTATAATTTAAAGCCCCTGAAGATTTAAAAGAAAAAGGAAGAAGGCAGAAGAACTTTGGAGGACAAGGAAGAAATGCATCAGTAATTTCTGTCAGACAACACTTTCCTAAACTGGCCTGAAAGCCAAAGATGAAATAGAAATTTCTTTATCGAACAAGAAGACAAAAGAGAGCTGACCTTTGATCAAATATCCGTTTGTAGTTTTGACAAGGAAATTTGCATGAAAAAAAAAGGTATGCTGGACACTGACTCCATGAATAGTTAAGTTCCAGCAATGTAAGGAAGCCAGAGGTCAAACTTCTTTAAACAGCCTGTCAGATAAAAGCTGGATTCCTTCTGCCATGCACGTGGGAGGTTTTTCAAGCTGCAGAGGGTTTGAAGGAGGACAAAGTATTTTTGTCCCATGCTTCAGCACATATTACTTTCCATCTTTTCAGGCCTGGGTTTAAGTCAATAATTTTTCATCTTATACATGTTAGGGATTGGGATGATGGAGCAAAGCAACATGGTAACATAAACATCAAACCATCGAATTTGCCTTCCATAGTTCTTACAGGAGAACTGATTACAAAGCACTCCTTTTTCAATTTCCTTCTTTAAAGTGTGATTAGAAGACCAATAACTGTCTTTGAAGTGTTAGCTAAAAAAGATTTGTTTATTATATAACAATCCAAGTGAACATAAGAGTGTTTATATGGGAAATCATGATAAGTACAGAAATACCATTATTTTTCCTTTCTTTCAGAGTAAGCTGATAACTGATAATAAGCTGATGTGTAAGCTGATAGCTGGTAATAAACCTATTTGTAAAGAGATTCTTAGCTTGAAGGCCAGCTGACGTGCTGAATCAAAATAGTTAAAATGATAACAGTGCAATTCTCTTTCTGATTTCTCACCTTAGTATTTTTCCATTCAATCCAAGTATATAGTCTTTTAAAGACTATGTTTCAAGCACATAGCACAAATTGGCATTTAACAGATATTTGCAGAATGGAAGAAATAGGACACTATTGATAGTTGTTTGGGAATGGGAAGCAAACAAAGAATGTTAAGCCTTTGTCCTTCTAATAGACCTCTTCACTAGATGAGATCCATTTTTTATTTAGGGAGGCAATACAAGATTATAGTCAAGTAGATAGGTTTTAGAATCTCACACCTTGGTGCAAATCTCGAATAAACCTTACCAACTTGGTTACTTTCGGTTAATGAATCTCCCTTAACTTTAGTTTCTATCACTTAAAATAGAAATAATGGCATCTACCCCTAAGACAATACGTATGAAGAATGAGGACATAGCAAGTGTTTGGTAAAAGACAGCTAACTTGTTTTTTAATTTTACAAATAATTCCGTGTAAGTTCTCCACACAACTTCCTTCATCTTTACCTCCACCATCTTCTGGGCTGATGCCATCTTGGCTAATTATCAGGAGCTAAAATAACTAGCTCCTAATTATTGGTTTATCTCTGCCACAAACTTACATATGCAAAGCTCTTTTCCTTTAATATTCTCTCAGGAAGACATAAGATGCCTTAAAGGAATCTTTCAGTGTGTGATAACTGGTTTCTTCAAATCGCCTTAGGTTTTTTTTCCTTCTCTTTGTCTACTAAATTCAAGAAGTCAAAAAGGAAGAAAGCAGGGAGATGGAATCTGAAATTAGATTTAGAGATCTAGGCCTGCAGCTCTCCATGAAATATTTATTTCATTACTTATCCTTGGAAGCTTGTTAACCTAGTGTTTGTGAAACTTAGCAATTCATAATTTAGGAGTCCAGATAAGCTGACCTTATAAAGACCAACATGTGGCATAGAGGAATAGGAAAACTACTTGAATGTGTTTCCTTGATTTTAACCAAGAGAGAGAAAAACTGTAATACCTGGTCTGTTTTCAACAATTTTTTCCATCTATGCACTTTTTTAATAAAAACTATGTAAAATATATGTAAAGACTATGTAAAATATAGCTCTTATAAGTATCAATAAGATCCTTAGAATTATGGTTTCATTGAAGAACTAGAATTGATCACAACTGGTAAATGTTGCTCTTTACGGCCAAACTAAAAAATTCTTAGAAACACCAATTTCTGCAGTGGCTAATGATTTTGAACTGAGATATAAACTGTTATAGAAAATAACTCTGGATCAATGATTCTAAACATAGCACAAATACTCCAGCATCTCTTAATGTGAAACAAATAAGAAGAAACTACAATAAATTGCATGCCATCAGTACATTTGCCCTGACATGTCTGCCACAGGTTTTGGGGACTTTAAAAAAAAAAATCATTCAGATAAAATTTACATACCAAAATGTTCACCCTTATAGAAGTGTATAGTTTGGTGGTTTTTAGCATGATCATGGAGTTATGCAACTTACACCACTATCTAATTTTAGAACATTTTTATCACCTCAAAAAGAGTGTTATTTTTAAGATTGTTTTGACTATTCCGGGTCCCTTACATTTTCATATAAATTTTACGATCCCCTTGTCCATTTCTACATAAGTAACAGCTGGAATTTTGATATTGCTTAGGTCGAATTTGTATATCAATTTGGCACATACTGCCATCTTAACAATATTAAATCTACTGATCCATGAACATGGGATGTCATCCATTTATTGAGGTCTTAATTCCTTTAAAAAATGTTACAGTTTTCGGTGATAGGTTTAACACTTCTTTCATTACATTTATTCTTAAGTATTTTGTTCTTTTTTATACTATTGTAAATGTAATTGTTTTCTTAACTTTATTTTAGAATTGTTCATTGGTAGTGCCTAGAAATACAATTGATTTTTTGCTGACCTTGTATCCTTCAACCTTTCTGACCTCACTAGATCTAATACTTTTTAGTGAATTCCTTCTGGTTTTTTATCAATAAGGTCATGTGATCTGAAAATGTATATACCTTTTATTTCTTTCTTTCCAATATATATGTCCTTTTTTTTTTTTTTGAGATGGAGTTTCGCTCTTGTTACCCAGGCTAGAGTGTAATGGTGCGATCTCGGCTCACTGCAACTTCTGCCTCCTGGGTTCAAGCAATTCTCCTGCCTCAGCCTCCCAAGTAGCTGGGACTACAGGTGCACACCACTATGCTCAGCAAATTTTTGTATTTTTAGTAGAGACGAGGTTTCACCATGTTGACCAGGATGGTCTTGATCTCTTGATCTCATGATCCACCTGCCTCAGACTCCCAAAGTGCTGGAATTATAGGTGTGAGCTACCATGCCTGGTCAAATTTATATGTCTTTTATATCTTCTTCTTGCCTAATTGGCCTTACTGGAACCTCCAGAACAATGTTGAATAAAGTTATCAAGAGCAGAAACCCTTATCTTGTTCCTAATCTTAGTGGAAACTCTTTCTGACTTCTACCATTAAGTATAATGTTAGGTGCAGGTTTTTTAATAGATAGCATTGAGGAGTTTAGGGAAATTCCCTCTATTTCTAGTTTATGTAATGTTTTATCAAGAAAGGGTGTCAGGTTTTGTCACGTGATGTTTTTTAAATCTGTTAAAATGATTATGTAAGTTTTGTCCTTCTCATATGGTATATTACATTGATTTTCTTGTGTTAAATTAAGCTTCTGTATCTGAGACAAATCACACTTTGTTGTGGCTTATAATCCCTTTATGTTTCTGGATTTAATTTGCGAGTATTTTGTTGGTTATTTTTGCATGTACAGTCATAAGAGATAATGGCCTGTAGTCTTCCTGTCCTATCTGTCTGATTTTGGTATAAGGATAATACTGACCACATAGAATGATTTGGGAAATGTTCCCTCATCTTCTATTTTTTTGGAACAGTTTATGAATGCTTGGTAATAATTATTCCTTCATATTTGGTAGATTTTACCATTGAAGCTATATGAGCCTGGGCTTTTGTAAAATAATTTTTTTGAACAATAAAGTTTTGTTTATAAATTTAAAAAATAATAATTTTTTTATTTTTAATTTTTGTGGGTATGTAGGAGGTGTATATATTTATGAAGTACATATTTTAGTACAGTAGATATTATGCATGCAAGGCATAATAATCACATCATGGAAACTTGGGTATCCCTTTCCTCAGGTATTTATCCTTTGTGTTACAAACAATACAATTACACTCCGTTAGTTGTTTTAAAATGTACAGCTGAATTATTGACTATAGTCCTTCTGTTGGGTAATCAAATGCTGGATCTTATTCATTCTTTCTAATAATATTTTTGTGCCCATTAACCATCCCCACTCCACTCTCCAGCCCCCCACTATCCTTCTCAGGCTCTGGTAATCATCCTTCTATTCTGTATCTGCATGAATTCAATTGTTTTGATTTTTAGATCCTATAAATGAGAACATGTGATGTTTTTCTTTCTGTTCTTGGCTTATTTCACTTAATATAATAACCTCCACTTCCATTCATGTCTTTGTAAATGACAGAATCTCATTTTCTTTTTCATGCTGAATACTTCATTGTGTATATGTACCACATTTTATTTGCCCACTCACCTGTGGATGGACACTTACGTTGCTTCCAAATCTTGGCTATTGTGAATGCTGCTGCAACAGACACAGGAGTGCAGATATTTTTTTGATATACGGATTTCCTTTCTTTTGGGTATATACCCAACAGGGGGATTGCTGGATTATATGATAGCTCTATTTTTAGTTTCTTGAGGATCCTTCAAACAGTTCTCCATAGCAGTTTCACCAATTTGCATTCTCACCAACAGTGTACAAAGGTTCCCTTTTCTCCACATTCTTTCCAGCATTTGTTATTGCCTGACTTTTAGATAAAAGCCATTTTCACTGGTATGGGACGATGTCTCGTTGTAGTTTTGATTTGCACTTCTCTGATGATCAGTGATGTTGAATACTTTTTCATATGCCTATTTGCCATTTGTATGTCTTCTTTTGAGAAATATCTATTTACATATTTTGCTCATTTTTAATCAGATTATTAAATTTTTTCCTACATAGTTGTTTGGGCTCCTAATATATTCTTGTTATTAATTCCTTGTTAGATACATAGTTTGCAAGTATTTCATCTCATTATGGCTTGTCTCTTTACATTGTTGTTGGTTTCCTTTGCTGTGAAGAAGATTTTTCAATTTAATTTGATCCCTGTTGTCCATTTTTGCTTGAGTTGCCTGTTCTTGTGGGGTATTACTCAAGAAATTTTTGCCTAGACAAATGTCCTGTATTCTTGTAGCAGTTTCAATAGTTTGAGATATTAGATTTAACTCTTTAATCCATTATGATTTGATTTTTGTATAAGGCAAGAGATAAGGATCACATTTCATTCTTCTGCATATGGATATTCAATTTTCCCAGCACCGCTTATTGAAGACACTGACTTTCCCCCAATGTATATAAAAAGCTATTAGGTCCATTTGTTCTATAGTGCAGATTAAGTTCAATGTTTCTTTGTTGGTTATCTGGCTGGGAAATCTGTCCAATGCGTAAAGTGGGGTGTTAAAGTCTCCAGTTATTATTGTATTGGGCTCTATCTCTCTCTCTAGCCCTAATAATATTTGCTTTATATATCTGGGCGCTTCAGTGTTGGGGGCATATATATTTACATTTGTTATATCCTCTTGCTGAATTGACCCCTTCATTTCTATATAATGACCTTCTTTGTCTCTTACAGTTTTTGTCTTGAAATCTATTTTATCTAAGTATAACTACTCCTGCCCTTTTTTGGTTTCCATTGGCATGGAATATCTTTTTCCATTCCTTTATTTTTAGTCTATGTGTGTTTTTATAGGTGACATGTTTTTCTTGTAGGCAGTGGATCATTGGGTCTTGTTTTTTCATCCATTCATCCAGTCTATATCTTTTGATTGGAGAGTTTTTCCTTTTACATTCCATGTTATTGTGGTTAAGTAGAAACTTACCCCTGCCATTTTGTGATTTGTTCTCTGGTTGTTTTGTGGTTTTCTCTGCCTTCTTTCATCCATTCCTGTCTTCCTTTTAGTGAAGGTGATTTTCTCTGGTAATATGCTTCAATTTCTTGCTTTGTAATTTTGTATATACATTTTATGTTTTTTGATTTGAGATTACCATGAGCCAGGCAAATACTATCTTAAAACCCATTATTTTAAACTGATTACAACTTAGCACTGATTGCACAAATAAATAAACATGCAAAAAGAAAACTGCTAGGTTAACTACATCCCCCACTACTTTTTAACATTTTGTTGTTTCTCTTTATGTCTTATTTTACTGCCTATGCCTTAAAAAATTATTGTTACTATTTTTAATTGGTTCACCATTTAATCTTTCTACTTAAGAAAAGCTTACACACCGTAGTTACAGTGTTGTAATATTCTGTGTTTTTCTGTGTGCTTACTATTACCAATGAGCTTTGTACCTTCAGAATATTTCTTCTTGTTCATTAATGTCCTTTTCTTTCAGACTGAGGAACTCCCTTTAGCATTTCCAGTAGGACAGGTCTGGTGTTGATAAAATTTCTCAGTTTTTGTTTGTCTGGAAAGTCTTTATTTTTCTATCATGCTTAAAGAATAATATCCTATGGTAAAAGTTTGTTGTTGTTTTTTTCCTTCAGCTCTTTAAATATGTCATTCCATTCTCTCCTGGCCTGTACGATTTCTACTGAAAAATCTGCTGCCAGATGTATTGGAGCTCCATTATATATTATTTGTTTCTTTTCTCTTGCTGCTTTTAGGATCCTTTATCCTTGACCTTTGGTAGTTTGATTATTAAATGCCTATAGGTAGTCTTCTTTGGGTTAAATCTGCTTGGTGTTCTATAACACCCTTGTACTTGAATGTTGATATCTTTCTCTAGGTTTGGAAATTTCTCTGATTATATCCCTTTGATTCAAGTTACTACCCCATCTTTTTCTCTACCACTTCTTTAAGGCAAGTAACTTAGATTTGCCCATTTTGAGGCTGTTTTCCAAATCTTGTAAGCTTGCTTTATTGTTTTGTATTTTTTTTTCTTTTTAACTCCACTGACTGTGTATTTTCAAATAGTCTATCTTCAAGCTCACAAATTCTTTTTTCTGCTTGATCAATTCTGTTAATAAGAAATTCAGTGCATTCTTCAGCATGTCAATTGCATTTTTCAACTCTAGAATTTCTACTTGATTCTTAAATTACTTTAATCTCTTTGTTAAATTTATCTGATAGAATTCTGAATGATTTCTCTGTGTTAGCTTTAATTGCTTTGAGATTTCTCAAAACAGCTATTTTGAATTTTTTTGTCTGAAGTGTCATGTCCCTGTTTCTCCAGGATTGGTTCCTGGTGCCTTTTATTTGGTGAGGTTATGTTTTCCTCGATGGTGGTAATGCTTGTAGATGTTTTATCAGTGTCTGGGCATCACAGTTAGGCATTTATTATAGTCTTCCATCTGGGTGTGTTTGTGCCTGTCCTTCTTGGGAAGGCTTTTTAGGTATTCGAAGGGACTTGGGCCCTAAGCCCAATAACACTATGGTTTTTGCAGTCTTGAGAGGTATTGCTCTGGTGGTCTCAGGTAAGATCCAGAAAAACTTTCTGGATTGCCAGGCAGACTCTTATTCATTTTCTTTACTTTTTCCCAAACAAATGGAGTCTCTCACTCTGAGATAAGCCATCTGAAATTGGGGGTGTGGTGATGCAAGCACCTCTGAGGCCACCACCACTGGGCTCACTGTGTCAGACCTGAATCCAGCATAACACTGGCCCTTGCCCAAGATCCTTCCCTTCAGGGCTGATAAGATCCCCCAGGCCCTGGGTATACCCAGAAATGCTGTCTGAGAGCCAGAGTTTGGAGTCAAAACCTTAACAATTTACATGATAGGTCTGATAGCAAGAACTCACTTTTTGACAAAATATAATAGTGTTTTATTTTATTTTATTTTATTTTTGTTGTTTGTTTGTATTAGATGGAGTCTCACTTTGTTTCCCAGGCTGGAGTGTAGTGGTGTGATACCAGTTCACTGCAACCTCTGCCTCCTGGATTCAAGTAATTCTTCTGCCTCAGCCTCCCCAGTAGCTGGGATTACAAGCACACACCACCATACCCAGCTAATCTTTGTATTTTTAGTAGAAATGAGGTTTTACCATGTTGGCCAGGCTGGTCTCAAACTTCTGACCTCAGGTGATCCACCTGCCTCAGCTTCTCAAAGTGCCAGGATTACAGGCATGAGCCGCCATGCCTGGCCAATGTCTTTGTTTTTCAAGAATAATTTTGTAAGACAAAGCATTCTTGGTTGATAGTATTTTTGTACTTTGAGCATGTCATTTGCTGCCTTCTGACCTTCACGGTTCCTAAGAAATCAACTATTAATCTTATTGAAATTATTGCATATGATGAATCACTTCTCTCTTGCAACTTTCAAGACTTTCTTTGGGCTTGGCTTTTGACAGTTTGTTTATAATGTGCCAAGTGTAGATTTATTTGAGTTTACCCTACAGAGTTTTTTGAGTTTCTAGGATATATAGATTAACATTCTTCATCAAATTTGTATGTTTTCAGCCATTATTTCTTCAAAAAATTTTTTCTACTTTCTCTTATTTTAGGACCTCCCATTGTGCATATATTGGTAATATATGATGATGTAATATGGTTCTCCAAGGCTCTGTTAATCTTATTTTATTCTTTTTGGCTCCCCTTTTTTGACTGGAAAATCTCAATTGACTTATCTCCCAGTTTTTGAGTCTTTATTCTGATAGAATGTATCTGCTGTTAAGCTCTTGTAGTGAATTTTTTATTTCTGCCAGTGTACTTTTCAACTCCAGAATTTTTATTTGATTTTTCTTTATATTTTCTGATTTCCCTATTGACAATCTGTTAGACATTATACACATACTTTCTTAAAAGTCTTTAGTTATTGTGTTCTTTAGTTCTTCAGATGAGCAAATTTAGTTTTTGTATAGGCTCCCTCAGGGACAGTCTTTTTTGACTGATTTTTTTCCCATGTGTAAAGGTCATACTTTTCTATTTGTTTATATTTCTCATCATTTTTTTCTATAAACTAGATATTTTAAATGTAATATGGCAACTCTTATAATCAGATTCACCTTCTTAAGGTTTCTTTTTAGTATTGTTCTTACTGTTGTTGCCATTTATTTGTTTAGTGACTTTCCTAAATGACTACTTTACAGTTTGTATTCTTTGTTGCATATGGCTACTGAAGTCTCAGTTTGGTTAACTTTGTAGTTAGTTAATGATTGGCTAGAGATTTCCTTAAATGCCTTGAACAAATAAATCTCCCAGCCCTGGCTGATTGGCTTTGTGAACCTGTTTGGGCATGCCTTCAATGTTCTGGGACATTTTACCTTCCTGCTTTGGCTTTCACTTCCTGCTTGATTTGGGCCTCAAGGTCAGCTAGAGATAAGAGATAAAGGCCTTCTCTAGTCCTTCATTGGCCTGCATACAGCCATGTACATGCATGTGGTCTTCTAGATTCCCTGGAGTATATCACAGCTGTTCAAAACTCCCCATGGGGGTTCATTCTACTGCTTTTTCTTTTCAGTTTTTTTGTTAGCCTTTTGTTTGCCCCAACTGATATCCTCACCTCTGGCAGCTATGATGTTAAACAATGACTGCTGATTGTTTTCAGCAGATGCCCCAGGGAAAAGGCTGTTTGCACTGAGAAAGCTCTGAGTCAGATCAAATAAATATGAGCTCTGTAAGTGGGGCATTTCCAAAGAGTTGCCAAACAGGTAAAATTGGAAAATTCTTTAGGAATGATGCTTTTGGGGAGCTCTAAACTAACTCTGTCCTCTCTAGTGGCTGCTACCCTAATTGTGAGGTTGTTGGCTCTCAAGGCTGCCATAAAATTGGGGCAAACATCATGGGTTTAGGGAATGTTAAAAATGCCACAAAACTCACTGTTCTTACTGAGTGTCAGCCATTCTTCTTTAAAAATGCTCCTTGGATTGTTGCAAAGGAACATTAATTAATTTCATTAATTAATTTCCAGAGTTCCATTTTGAAAAAGTTGATTTTGACAACTTTTTGTCAGTGTTGTCATTGCTTTTATGGATAAGCAGATTTTCAGAGGCCCTTACTCTTCACTGATCTGGAAGTTCTTCATGTAGTTATTTTTAAATAGAGTATTGAAGTAACTATGTTTGATTATAGTATGTCATGCAGATGCCCCTAATTTGATCTCAGTTCAGTTGGCCCAACACATACATTCACAGCACCAACAAAGGAAGTGATTCATGAGGACCCAGATCCTGCTCTAACAGAATAGGACAACTTCTTATTGGATTCAGAAAAGACTCAGTTGCGAGTAGAAAGCTTAGTGACTTCCAATGATTTTACAGCAGGGGAAGTTTCCAAAGGCCTCCTAATACTAGATCTGGTACTTCCATGGGCAGAGTGTTATTCAGCAAACCTAGATACAGATAGCAAGATTGTCAACACCCTAAGTGTTCAATCACTGGCACATGATGAGTTTCTGTGGCTGTGTTTCTAATAAGAATTTTTATTTTAAAAAATAAAAAGAAATTCCTTTTCCCAAGTATCTGGGGAAAAGATATGATGAATTCTAACTCGAGGAATTTGGCATTTTTGAAGAGTAAGAATATATTTTGTCCTCAGATAGAGTGTAAGGACAATGATCCTGAGGAGCTGTTAATTTAAATTGTTCTGAAGACATTTGTAAAGAACATAAAGTAAAAATATTAATACTGAGAATCCTCCTCAAGGGTCAACTTTAAGGTTTGTCCAAAAATTAACATGAGACATTTAGGTTTTCTCTAAGGTAAAAATATATGTCATGCATTCACAATCAACCACAAATTTCTTAAAGAATAGACAGCATTTTTTTCTCTTTCAAGTGGAGCACAAAGCAAATGGCCAGAATGACTTTGGGGAAAAAGGGAGTAAGACACAAAGTGGGAGCATTCACAGTTCAAAAAAGGAATAGTAAAACAGATCTTTTGGAATGCATGACAAAGACCTGAATAGCCAGAAGGGGCTATAAATTACTATACACAGATCGCTGTCACTGAAGAATCCATTGATTGCAAAATATGAAAATTTCTGAAATAGAAAGCTGAGTAATATGCTTCTAAGTTAGGAAAATGGGTGCCAGCTTCCCAAAAAGGAAAACAATTAAGAACAGAGCAGCGTCTCTGCCTCATTTATTTATATTTGGTTGGTATAGAAAATAACAAGGAAGGAATACGTTGAATTCAGATAGTAGTATTCAGTGCTAAGATAAAGTGAACCATTATAAGAGATGAAGCGGCATCATCAGAGGTATGTTGTCCCCAAAGCGTGAGGGACTAAGTGGAAGGACACCTGGTTACGCTTTTCTGACTTCTGATCCAGGATCTATTACCACACTCTAATTATAGAACTCATTGCCAAAGGTTGAAGAAATACAGCTGTTGGAGTTATTTGGAATAAGAGTGTAAGTAGTCAAGTACAATGCTGTTTACCAAGAAGTATATTGTATTTCTTAATGCCATGAAACTAAAACACAGCCGCTGAGAAACAGACACATTTTTATAAGCCCAGATGGCTTTTTCCTCTCTTTTCACCCCGACTATTCACTTCACATTGCTGGGAACCTGCCCTCTTGTCTTTCTACCAGGTTATTTTTCAAATATGCTGGATATTGATCTGTGCGTTATATTCTCTCCTTTTGCTTTCTACTCCTTTTATCCCTTTCATAATTTTAAATATATTCAATTTACTGTTTCCATCATAATAGAGGTTTATCAGAAGTCCTTATGGTTCTAATCCTACAGTTTTATTGTTGTTGTTTTTGTTTATCTGTTTGCTGATTCTTGCTCCAAGGTGGCTAATTTTCTCTTGTGTTTTGTTATGTATGATTGTGTATTTATTTTAAATAGGGCTTGTTTTGTGCATGTGTATGTAAATTCCACATGGCCTGGGTAACTGGAGTGTCCTTCCAGGGTGGGTTTTATGTTTGCTTCCCAGGCAAGGGCCATACCCGTTTCTGTTATTTTCTTAGCAGGTGGGAGGAGAGAAGGACAGGGGAGTTATGGATTCCATTCCACTTGAGTAGTTACAATTTGAATATAAGTCACACAAAGGGTGCAAGTTCAAAGCTTTGATTTGTGTCATGAAATGATTTTTTAATGTAATTTTGCATTTTTCGTTATGGATACATAATAGTTGTTCATATTTATGGGGTATATGTTATATTTTTGAACAAACATGCAGTGCGTAATAACCAAATCAAGGTAATTGGGGAATCCATCACCTCAAGCATTTATTATTTCTTTGTGTTAGGAACATTGCAGTTTCATTTTTTGATTTATTTTGAAATATACAATAAATTATTGTTAACTACAATCACTCTGTTGTGCTACTTAACACTAGATCTCATTCCTTCTATCTAACTGTGTTTTTGTAGCTATGGACCATCCTCTCCTTATCCCCCTCTCCCAACTAGGCTCCCAGCCTCTGCTAACTATCAATGTGCTTTCTCAGGAAATTTTCATGTAACTGTTTCCCATGCAAAGTAAAGATACAGAATTTTCACACATTGCTGGCAGGATCATAAAATGGTGCCACCATTTTGAAAAAGAGGTTGGCAATTCATTAAAGAGTTAAACAAAGGGTTTCCGTATGACCCAGTAATTCTGTTCCTAGATGTATACCTGTAGTAAATGAAAATGATCAACTGTAACTGAATGTTTATAGCAGCAGTATTTATAATAGCCAAAAAGTAGAAATAATCCAAATGTCCATCACCTGGTAAATGGATCAATAAAATGTAGTATATCCAAATAGTGGAATATTATCTGACATAAAAGGAATTAACCATTGATATATGCCACAAAATGAATGAACCTTGAAACCTTATGCTAAATGAAAGAAGCCAGCCCCAAAGGCCATGTTGTATAATTCAACTTGTTTGGGATCTTCAGAATAGACAAGTCCATACAGACTGAAAATAGAATCATGGTTGCCATGGGCCGAGGTGGTGGGGGACAAAATAGGGAGTGACTACTAAAGGGTACCAAGTTTCTTTTAAGGATGATGAAAAGGTTCTGGGATTAGACAGTGGTGATGTTTGCACAACTCTGCGAATATGCTAAAAACCACAGGGTTGTACATTTTAAAAGAGTGAACCTTTTGGTATGTGAATTATGTTTCTCTAAATCTCTTTTAAAAAAATTATACTCACTAGACTGTATTAAAGGTGAGGATAAAAACAGACAACTCCACAATTTAAAACACCCCTGGGAACAATTTAATATACTTCCTTCTTGCATTTTATGATGTGTATATTTTATTATTTATGATCAGCATATAAATTTAACTTTTGTTAAATTTATTTTAACTTTTTAATATTTTAAGTTCTGATTTTTTTTTATTTCACGTAAGTCTTAAGCATTTTTTTTTTCAGTTTGCTTCCTAGTATCTTCAACAATAACCACTTAATTTATATCTTCAACAATAACCACTTAATTTCCACAAGTGGATGTACCACATTTTATTTAACAGTTCCTCTATTTGTTACTTGATTTCTTTTTATTTCTTTGCTGTAATAAAAAACACAATAATAAGTATCTTTGTGCACAGAGCTTTTATCAGTTATTTCCTTAAAGCAGATAATAAAGAGCAAATTGTTAACGCCATGTGAAACGTTATGAACATTTCCTGATGCTTGGTTAATATTGTCAAATTTTATTCCAAAGCAGTTTTTCTGTTTCATCCTTTGGGATGAAACACATTCCACTAAGTATTATATAGTTGAGTAACTACATTACCACTAACATCATATCCAGAGAATTTTCTGCAGACTGCATGTGTGAAAATTCACCCCAGACCTTTGAGAAGTTGACTGTGTGCCATTGAGTGGGTGAGAGCAGGCATGAAATTGGTTATGAACAGGTGAATTGCATGACTCATTACCCAAGCCTCTCTGTCTCTTCTTTAATTAATCAAAAGCTCTTTACAAGAATGATGTTGCAGAGGAGTCCATCACTTGTAGAGCAAAAAAAGCACATTATACAAGGAGTTAGGAAAGGATGGAGGATAAGGTTGAGGACCAGCAAGGAAAACAGATCAGACTGTCATTTCAGGGCAAGAGCCTGATCCCAGGGGCCTGGGGACTTCCCAACATGGCAATACCCTATGTGGCTTCCTGTCTGAGCATTGAAATCATCAGAATACAAGCTTATTTTCTGAGGCCTACTCTTTATAAAAAGTTCTGTCATTGCTGAGGGAACCATGTTTCTTTGTGCTAACTCCCTGCAGACTTTGGAAGTCGCCTTTGGAAAACACTCACCCACCCCTAGCCAAGAGTTCATCAAGCTTTCATAAAGGAGAGTTTTGTCATTGATCTGAGTATTCCACCTGCCTACACACATCATGTGCTGGCCCACAGGCCTCTTTGAACCTAAAAAAGGGACCATTTTCTTACTTATTTCAATGCAGAACTGAGTCTAAGACCCAATGCTAGGTGGTCCACCACAAACAAATGGTGGTGTCAACTAGAACAACTGGCATATTTTGCAACATGAGCTCTCTGGGAGGGAAGCTTAAGGCAAATCACCAACTGGCATAGCATTCTGATTTCTGACAGGTGTATGAATCACAGCATTTCATTTCCACATGCTCACACCCTCACTCCACTCTTGCATACATAACTGATGCACTTAGTTCATAGTTCACGTCGGTAGGTGTAATCTCCAGGGTAGATTCAGTTAGAGTTTTGATTGACAGATCTCTAAAGTAGTTACATGCTCATGTGGCTTTCAGGCTCGTTCTAGGATGAGTCTATTTCTGCCATAAATGTGAAGACGGTTGCCTTATACCACTGCTTTCTTTTTCTTAGTTTCAAAGTTCTGAGGGCTATATTTTCTTGCCATCACAGCTTTTGGGGAAGGTTCCTATAATGTATCCATAGTATCCTTGAATGTAGGATATCTTGTTTATCATTTTTCATGTTTTCAGAATCCACTTTGACTTTACATCTTTGAATATATTCATTTGAGAGTCTACTCCTGCAATCCTGTTCTGTAGCTTTTTTTTTTTTTTTNTTTTTTTTTTTTCATTCAATTCAACTGTTTTACATCCATCTGCAAACATGGGATCATTTCCTGCTACTAACATTGAAATGGCAAATCAGGCCAGGCACAGTGGCTCACACCTGTAATCCTAACACTTTGAGAGGCTGAGGTAGGCAGATTGCTACCTCAGGAGTTTGAGATTAGCTCAGGAGTTCGAGACCAGCCTGGGCAACATGGTGAAACACTGTTTCTACTAAAAACACAAAAAATTAGCTGGACATGATGGCAGGCACCTGTAATCCCAGCTCTTGGGAAGACTGAAGCACAAGAATTACTTGAACCCAGGAGGCAGAGGTTACCATGCACAGGGTTAATTTATTCAACAGTTTGTTGTTGTTGTTTGGGTTTTTTGTTTGTTTGTTTTTTTGTTTCTTTTTTTTGAGACAGAGTCTCGCTGTGTCTCCCAGGCTGGAGTACAGTGGCGCAATTTCGACTCACTGCAACCTCTGCCTCCCAGGTTCAAGCGATTATCCTGCCTCAGACTCCAGAGTAGCTGGGATTACAGGCATGAGCCACCACTCCCGGCTAATTTTTCTGTATTTTTAGTAGAGACAGAGTTTCACCATGTTGGCCACACTGGTCTCGATCTCCTGACCTCATGATCCACCTGCCTCAGCCTCCCAAAGTGCTGGGATTACAGGCATGAGCCACTGCCCTCAGCCAACATTTTTTTTTTTTAATTGAGTACCTCCTCTATTTCCTTCACTCTGCTGAAACAGTGGCAAACAAAAATAAATTGTCTCCCTATCTTTATGAACTTACAGACCAGTTGAAGTGCCAGAAAAGCAAATAAGGACAAGATTTTTAAAAAACAACCACAAAATTATAACTGCCATAAATGCTCCGCAGGAAAGGTCTGTGGTGCTGGGACGGTGTATGAGCAGAGGATATGGCCTGGTCAGGGAAACCTTTTCTGAGAAAGTGACAGTGCCCTGGGACATGAAGGATAAATAGGGTTACTCATGTGAATGGGGAGGAGAAGGTAAGATGTTCGAGGTAGAGGGAACAGCATGTGCAAGATTTGTCGTAGAAGCTGAAAGTGTCTGAGATTCTGAAAAGCCAGTGTGGCTGAGGTATGTGGAAGAAATCAGAAGCATGGAAGGAGATGAGTTTGGTGAGGAAAGCAGTGGCCATATTAATATTTGTCTTCATCCTAGGAACAGTTACATTAATTTCAATTATTACTGTCTGAGAGCTGCAAATGTTGATAATATATAACCATTAGAATCATTATCTAAGCTATTGATTTTGCAGTATCCAACAGCAAATTTGAATTTAAAACCCCATATGGACTAAAGCAGTTACAGGCGTTATACTTGCTGTTTGCATATGATTTTTCTTGCATTTGCAATTGAAAATATTATTTTTAAGTACACAATAAAGTTTTCTGATTTTATATTTCCCATACCTAATCTTTAATTGTAGTAGTACCTAGCATAGTGCTTCGTGCTTGGTTGATGCTCAGTAAATGCTTGCAAAATAGTGAGAAAAAGAGTGAGTTTGAGGATGCAATGTGAAGAAATCATCAAGAAAGCCATGCTCATATATTCATCCCCAAATTCATTTCTAATACAATGAAAGATAAAAAGAGTGGAGCTCTGAACACTGTTTCAAATTCAAGTTCATTGCTCTCTGAATCATTGCTACTTCTGCAGTTGACTTCTGCATTCTAAAATGACTCCTCTTTTCAGATTCACTGTATAGCTGGTATGTGGTTCAGGGGTTGACTGATGTAATCAGAGTAGGCAGTATACCCATCTGTTTCAAAGATGTCTCTTGTCATTGGAATGTGAGAGTGTGAAACATCAAACAGCATTGCAATAGATCACTCACTCCTGTGTTGAAGATAATTGTTTCCCCAGAGTAGTGGGAAGCTTTATAATAACTTGGCTAAAACCTGTGAATCTAGTTAAGCTTATTTCAGTACTACAGACCTTTAGGGAGGGGTTTCTGTGTGCAAGACACTCCCTATGTAAGCAGAGAGATACAAAGATGAATGTGCTGTAACTCCGGTCCTTTTGAGGAACTCACAATTTCATGCACAAGCATAACTCTAATTCAAAGCAGATGTGATACTTGAAGAAATATGCACTTGAAGAAATATGCACTTGAAGAGCTTTGGTAATGAATGGGAAAGAACTCTAGTTGAAGATAAGGATGGTGTCTTAGTCTCAATTCACTTATATTTTGACCAAATTCTTTTACTCAATAACATTCATTGAGTCCTAATATTTGTATTTGGTCCTGGAATTAAAAGGATGAGACACTTCTAGCCCTGGAGGAGCTCACAGCCTTGTGATGAAAACATAGGAATAGATATATATTTGACTATGATAAAATGTGGCAACAATTAATCCAATATCATAGTTATGTGTATAATTTTAAGGAAGCACAGAGGGAAAAGCCTGGAGCACAGTGTGGAGCTGAGACCATTTTTCAGTGGAGCTGGTAGGAGCTGGGTCCTAAAGGATGAGTTGGCAAGGGACAGGTCAGGTCAGGGAGGAAGGACACTGAAGGCAGTGGAAAGAAAGTGTGCAAGACTTAAAGAAGTAAAAGCTTACCATGTCCGGGGAATGACTAGTCATTCTAAACTCAAAAAGTAGAGTGTATATAAAGTAGGTAGAAAGAGATGCTAGACAGACAATTTGCTAAGAGGAAACTTATAACCTCCCTTAGGGAGTTTAGACATTATCTTATAGGGCACCTATGAATCAGAGAAAATTGTAGGCAGTGGCATGATCTAATCCATATTGTAGAGGATGCATGGAAGCGAGGAAGCTGAACGCAGGAGACCATGCTGGAGACAAATGATCTGACCACATAGGAATGCACTGACCACCAGTATGGGCAGGGCTAGAGAAAGCAGCATCAGAGTTTCTGTCCATCTGTTTCAGTATCCCTCCAGGCATAAAAGGAAACAGTCTCTTATTTTTGAATTGGCTATCATAATACATGCAAATAAAATGCGGCATGTATTAGATTCCCCTGGAGATTCGATCTGTGTAGTTAAATTAGACTGGGTTAATTTTCTAAAAGAACCGGAAACAAATTCAGCTAATCATGAACACAAATAAGATTTTCAGTGCCCATATACAAAATGGGGATAATAATGAGACCCTCCTCATAGGGCTGGTCTGATGATTAAATGTGTCGATGTCTGCAAATCACTTGACACTGTACTGCCACGTAGTTGACATACAAAAGTGTTAGCTATTATATGAATGGGTATCATGAGATCCGATGGTTTTAAAAATGGAAGTTTACCTGTACAAGCCCTTTGCATGCTGCCATCCATGTAAGATGTGACTTGCTCTTTCTTGCCTTCTGCCACAATTGTGAGGCCTCCCCAGTCATGTGGAACTGGAGGCCCAATAAACGTTTTTCTTTTGTTTAAAAAAAAAAGTGTTAGCTCTTATAATCATTCAGTGGATAGTTAATAAGCATCTAGTCTGAACCCTCAGCCACTGAGGCACAAAGTTCTCAGGGTTTTCTCAACAAAACCCTGCTCTCCTTAATCTCATAGTCCTTTGGGAGAAAACATTATATAAAGAAATGATTAAAAGAATGGGGCAAGTGCAAATAGAGGGTATGAGGAGGATGTCCGAAGTTATAGAAAAGGATACATTTACCTCTGACTAGAGGGACAAAGGACAGGAGCTTTTGGGGAAAGGACCATTTTGAGCCTAATCACAAAGAATAAGTGGGAAGGACATTCCAAGTAGTTGCATAGAGCCTTCCTACGCAAAACGGGTTCACCAAACTAGCAACATCAGAATCAGCAGCACTTGGGAATTTGTAATAAATGCAGAATCTCAGGGCCTGCACCAGAGCCATGGAATCTGCATTTTAGCGAAATTCCCAGGTGACCTGTGTGCATACTAAAGCTGGGGAAACAGGTGCAAAGATAAGTGGAAATTAACAAAATAAATACAGAAATTTCATTTATTTGCTGAATTCAAATGACTCATTTTAAAAATCAAAACATAACAGATGACAAATTGATGTTTTTCTTTTTAAAAAAAATATTTATTTTAGGTTCAGGGGTACATGTGCAGGTTTGTTATGTAGGTAAACTCGTGTCACGGAAGTTTGTTGTACAAATTATTTTGACACTCAGAAACTAAGCCTAGTAACCAGTAGGTTTTTTATTCTAGTCCTCTCTCTCCTCTTACCCTCTACTCTCAGGTAGTCCCCAGTATCTGTTGTGCCCTCTTTGTTTTCATAGGTTCTCACCATTTAGCTTCCACTTACAAATGAAAACGTGGTATTTGATTTTCTGTTCCTCTGGTAGTTTGCTAAGAATAATGGCCTCTTGCTCCATCCATGTTCCTACAAAGGACATGATCTCATTCTTTTCTATGGCTGCATAGTATTCTATGGTGTATATTTACCACTTTTTTTTTTTTTTTAGATGTAGTCTTACTCTGTCACCCAGGCTGGAATGCAGCAGTGCAATCTTGCCTCACTGCAATCTCCACCTTTCAAGTTCAAGTGATTCTCCTACTCAGCCTCCCAAGTAGCTAAGATTATAGGTGTGTGTCACCAAGCCTGGGTAATTTTTGTATTTTTAGTAGAGACAGGGTTTCACTATGTTGAGCAGGCTAATCTCGAACTCCTGACCTCAGGTAATCTGCCTGCATTGGCCTCCCAAAGTGCTGGGATTACATGTGTGAGCCACCACACCTGGCCATATTTACAACTTTATCTAATCAGTCATTGACAGGCATATAGGTTGATTCCATGTCTTTGCTATGTGAATAGTGCTACAATGAACATACACGTGCATCTGTCTTTATGATAGAATTATTTCTATTCCTTTGGATATATACCCAGTAATGGGATGGCTGGTTCAAGTGGTATGTCTGTTTTTAGCTGTTTGAGGAATCATCACACTGCTTTCCACAATGGTTGAACTAATTTATACTCCCCCCAACAGTATATAAGTGTTCCCTTTTCTCTGAAACTGCATTAGTCCATTTTGCCCCTGCTGATAATGACATACTTGAGACTGGGCAATTTACAAAAGAAAAAGATTTAATAGTGAGCTCACAATTGCATGAGGCTGAGGAAGCCACACAATCATGGCAGAAGGCAAGAAGGAGCATGTTACATCTTACTTGGGTGGCGGTAGGCAAAGAGAGAGCTTGTGAAGAGAAACTCCCATTTTTAAAACCATCAAATCTCATGAGGCTCATTCACTATCACAAGCATAGCACAGGAAAGACCTGCCCCATAATTTAATCACCTCCCACCGAGTTTCTCCCACAACATGTAGGAATTGTAGGAGTTACAATTCAAGATAAAATTTCAGTGAGGACACAGCTAAACCATATTAGCCACCTTGCCAGTATCTGTTATTTTTTGACATTTCAGTAATGGCTGTTCTAACTGGTGTGAGATGGTATCTCATTGTGGTTTTTATTTGCAAGAGAAATTGGTATTTTCTTTTCCATAATTAAATTATTGAACTTACATGCCTAAAAACCAGTGGGTCAAAGAAGAAATTACAAGGAAATTAGAAAATCATTTGAGATGGATAAAAATGAAACACAGTCTATCAACTGATGGGATGCAAGTAAAGCAGCTATTAGAGGAAAATTTATAGCTATAAATGTCTACATCAAAAGAGAAGAAAGATATCAAGTCAATATCCTTACCTTGCATGTTAAGACACTGGGGAAAAAAAGAGCCAACTAAACCTAGAGCAGGCAGAAGGAAGAAAATAATAAAAATTAGAGCAGAAATTAATGAATTAGAGAATAGGAAATACAAAAAAAATCAATGAAACTAAAAGTTGGTTCTTTTAAAAGATCAACAAAAATTGCCAAATCTTTAGTTAGACCAGGAAAATAAGAGAGAAGACTCATTACTAAAATCAGGAATGCTTAGCAACATGCAGAGAACATAGTAGACACTCAATAAAAAATGAATGAAATATACATAGAGGTATCATGAAAAATACTATAATGATTATTCTTAAAATAGTAAAGTTTTAAAATAATCTGTTAGCAGATGAATATGAAATAATTTGAAGTGAATGAAAGAAAATAAGCTGTGGAACAGAATTGCTGAAAAAGAATTTCCAATAAATATATTCAATGTTGAAGATGCATGTACATTAGTGAGTGGACTTAGTATTGTTAAAATGGCAATACTTCCCAAACTGATCTTGGATTCAACAAAATCTTGATCAAAAATCCAGCTGTATTTTTTTAAGGAAATTGACAAACTCATCCTAATAGTCATATAAAAATGTATGAGACCCAGAAGAGTCAAAACAATCTTGAAAAAGAAGAACAAAATGATAGAACTCAAATTTTTCAACTTCAAAACTTACTACAAAGCTGTAGTAATCAAGACAGTGTGATACTTGTCTGACGATAAACATAGACCAATAGAATAGAATTGAGCGTTCAGAAGTAAACCTTTACATTTATGGCTAGTTGATTTTTGACAAAGGCACCAAGACAACTCAACAAGCAAAGAATGGTCTTTTTAAGAAAGAGTTAAATTGAGCTTGTAGAAGTAGAGAGTAGAATAGTGATTATAAGAGGCTAAGAAGGGCTCGGGAGGGAGGAGGCTAGGGAGAGGTTGGTTCATGGATATAAAATGACAGCTAGGCAGAAGGAATAATTTCTAGTATTCAGTAACACTGTTAAGTGAATGTGGTTAATAACAGTTTAGTATATACTTTCTTTTATGTGTTTGTTTTGAAATTCTTTTTTTTTTTTAAATTATGCTTTAAGTTCTGGAAGACATGTGCAGAACATGCAGTTTTGTTACACAGGTATACATATGCCATGGTGGTTTGCTGCAACCATCAACCAGTCATCTAGGCTTTAAGCCCTGCATGCATTAGGAATTTCTCCTAATGGTATCCCTCCCCTTGTCTTCCACCCCTCAACATGCCCTGACGTGTGATGTTTCCCCCTCTGTGTCCATGTGTTCTCATTGTTCAACTCCCACTTATAAGTGAGAACATGCAGTGTTTGGTTTTCTGTTCCTGTGTTACATTACTGAGAATGGTGGTTCCAGCTTCATCCATATCCCTGCAAAGAACATGAACTCATTCTTTTTTATGGCTGCACAGTATTCTGTGGTGTATATGTGACACATTTTCTTTATCCAGTCTATTGTTGATGGGCATTTGTGTTGGTTCCAAGTGTTTGCTATTGTAAATAATGCTGCAACAAACATATGTGTGCATGCGTTTTTATACTAGAATGATTTATAATCCTTTGGGTATATACCCAGTAATGGGATTGCTGGGTCAAATGGTATTTCTGATTCTAGATCCTTGAGGAATCGCCACACTGTCTTTCACAATGGTCTAACTAATTTACACTCCCACCAGCAGTGTAAAAGTGTTTTATCTCTCCACATCCTCTCCAACATTTGTTGCTTCCTGACTTTTTAATGTTTGCCATTCTAACTGGCATGAGATGGTATCTCATTATGGTTTTGATTTGCATTTCTCTAATAACCAGTAATGATGAGCTTTTTAAAATATATTTGTTGGCCACATAAATGTCTTGAGAAGTGTCTGTTCATATCATTCACCCACTTTTTGATAGGTTGTTTGTTTTTTTCTTGTAAATTTGTTTAAGTTCCTTGTAGATTCTGGATATTAGATCTTTGTCAGATAGATAGATTGCAAAAATTTTCTTCCATTCTTTAAGTTGTCTGTTGACTCTGATGATAGTTTCTTTTGCTGTGCAGAAGCTCTTTAGTTTAATTAGATTCCATTTGTCAATTTTGGCTTTTGTTGCCATTGCTTTCAGTGTTTTGGCCATGAAGTCTTTGCCCATGCCTGTGTCCTAAATGGTATTGCCTAGGTTTTCTTCTAGGATTTTTATGGTTTTAGGTTTTATGTTTAAGTCTTTAATCCATCTTGAGTTAATTTTTGTATAAGATGTGAGGAAGGGGTCCAGTTTCAGTTTTCTGCATATGGCTAGCCAGTTTTCCCGACATTATTTATTAAATAGGAAATCCTCTCCCTGTTGCTTGTCAGGTTTTTCGAAGATCAGATGGTTGTAGCTGTGTGGTGTTATTTCTGAGGTCTCTATTCTGTTCCATTGGTCTATATATCTATTTGGGTATCAGTACCATGCTGTTTTGGTTACTGTAGCCTTGTAGTATAGTTCAAAGTTCAGTAGTGTGATGTCTCCAGCTTTGTTCTTTTTGCTTAGGGTTGTTTTAACTATATGGGCTCTTTTTTGGTTCCATATGAAATTTAAACTAGCTGTTTCTAATTCTATGGAAAAAAGTCAGTGGTAGCTTGAAGGGGATAGCATTGAATCTATATATTACTTTGGGCAGTATTGCCATTTTCACAATATTGATTCTTCCTATCCATGAGCATGGAACGTTTTTCCATTTGTTTGTGTCCTCTCTCATGCCCTCGAGCAATGGTTTGTAGTTTGTCTTGAAGAGGTCCTTCATGTCCCTTGTAAGTTGTATTCCAAAGTATTTTGTTCTCTTTGTAGCAATTATGAATGGAAGTTCACTCATGATTTGGCTATCTGTTTGTCTATTATTGGTGTGTAGGAAGGCTTGTGATTTTTACACATTGATTTTGTATCCTGAGAATTTGCTGAAGTTGCTTATCAGCTCAAGGGGTTTTGGGGCTGATATGATGGGGTTTTCTAAATATACTAACAAATATACTAAATACACTATGTATTTTAAATCATGTCATCTGCAAACAGAGACAATTTGACTTCCTCTCTTGCTATTTGAATGCCCTTATTTCTTTCTCTTGCCTGATTGCTCTGGTCAGAACTTCTAATACTGTGTTGAATAGCAGTAGTGAGAGGAGAGGGCATCCTTGTCTTGTGCTGGTTTTCAAAGGGAATACTTCCAGTTTTTGCCCATTCAGTATGATATTAGCTAAGGGTTTGTCTTAAGTAGCTCTTATTATTTTGGGATATGTTCCATTAAGACCTGGTTTATTGAGTGTTTTTAGCATGAAGTGGTGTTGAATTTTATTGAAGGCCTTTTCTGCAACTGTTGAGATAATCTTGTGATTTTTGTCATTGGTTCTGTTTACATGATGGATTGCATTTATTGATTTGCGTATGTCGAACCAGACTTGCATCCCAGCGATGAAGCTGACTTGATTGTGGTGGATAAGCTTTTTGATGTGCTGCTGGATTCAGTTTACCAGTATTTTTATTGAGGATATTTGCATCAATATTCATCAGGGATATTGGCCTGAAACTTTCTCTCTCTCTCTCTCTCTCTCTCTCTCTCTCTCTCTCTCTCTCTCTCTCTCTCTCTCTCTCTGTGTGTGTGTGTGTGTGTGTGTGTGTGTGTCTGTCTGTCTGTCTGTCTGCCAGGTTTTGGTATCAGAATGATGCTGGCCTCATAAAATGAGTTAGGGAGGAGTCCCTCTTTTTCTATTGTTGTTTGGAATAGTTTCAGAAGGAATGGTATCAGCTCCTCTTTGTACCTCTGGTGGAATTTGGCTGTGAATGCATCTGGTCCTGGGCATTTTTGGTTCATAGGCTATTAATTACTGCCTCAATTTCAGGACTTGTTTTTGATCTATTCAGGGATTTGACTTCTTTCTGGTTTGGGGAATGTATATGTGTCCAGAAATTTATGCATTTCTTCAAGATTTTCTAGTTTATTCACATAGAGGTGTTTATAGTATTCTGTAATGGTATTTTGTATTTCTGTGGATCTGTGGTGATATCTCCTTTATCATCTTTTATGGTGTCTATTTGATTCTTCTCTCTTTTCTTCTATATTAATCTGGCTAGCGGTCTATTTCGTTGATCTTTTCAAAAAAACCAGCTCCTGGATTCATTGATTTTTTTGAAGGGTATTTTTGTGTTTCTATCTTCTTCAATTCTGCTCTGATCTTAGTTATTTCTTGTCTTCTGCTAGCTTTTGAATTTGTTTGCCCTTGTTTCTCTAGTTCTTTTAATTGTGATGTTAGGGGGTCGATTTTAGATCTTTCCCACTTTCTAATGTGGACATTTGCTGCTATAAATTTCTCTCTAAACACTGCTTTAGCTGTGTTTCAGAGATTCTGGAAGGTAAGACACTGCGTCTTCGCTGTCATTGGTTTCAAAGAATTTATGTATTTCCGTCTTAATTTCATTATTTACCCAGTAGTCATTCAGGAGCAGGTTGTTCAGTTTCCATGTAGTTATGTAGTTTTGAGTGAGTTTCTTAATCCTGAGTTCTAATTTGATTGCACTGTGGTCTAAGAGACTGTTATAGTTTCCATTCTTTTGCATTTGCTGAGGTGTGTTTCACTTCCAATCATGTGGTCAATTTATTTATTTATTTATTTATTTTATATATATATTTTTTTTGAGACAGAGTTTCACTCTTGTTACCCAGGCTGGAGTGCAATGGTGTGATTTCGGCTCACTGCAACCTCTGCATCCTGGGTTCAGGCAATTCTCCTACCTCAACCCCCTGAGTAGCTGGGATTACAGGCACACGCCACCATGCCCAGCTAATGTTTTGTATTTTTAGTAGAGACGGGGTTTCACCATGTTGACCAGGATGGTCTCGATCTCTTGACCTCATGATCCACCCACCTCAGCCTCCCAAAGTGCTGGGATTACAGGCTTGAGCCACCGCACCCGGCTATGTGGTCAATTTTAGAATAAGTACAATGTGGTATTGAGAAGAATTTATATTCTGTTGATTTGGGGTGGCGAGTTCTGTAGATGTCTATTAGGTCTGCTTGGTCCAAAGCTGAGTTCAAGTCCTGAATATCCTTGTTAATTTTCTGTCTCATTAATCTGTTTAATATTGACAGCGGGGTGTTAAAGTCTCCCACTATTAGGGGCCGGGCATGGTGGCTCACGCCTGTAATCCTAGCACTTTGGGAGACCAAGGTGAGAAGATTGCCTGAGCTCAGGAGTTCGAGACCAGCCTGGGAAAAGGAGTTCAAGACCAGCCTGGGCAGCACAGTGAAACCCCATCTCTACCAAAATACAAAAAATTAGCTGGGCATGTGGCTTTTTTAGAGACTCTGCCTCAAAAAAATATATATATATATATTCTCCCACTATTATTGTTTGGGAGTCTTTAAGAATGTTGAATATTGACCCCCATTCTCTTCTGACTTGTAGGGTTTTAAAGAGAGATCCACTGTGAGTCTGATGGGCTTCCCTTTGTAGGTAACCTGACCTTTCTGTCTGCCCTTAACATTTTTTTCCTTCATTTCAACCTTGATGAATCTGATGATTATGTGTCCTGGGGTTGCTTTTCTCGAGGAGTATCTTAGTGTTGTTCTCTGTATTTCCTGAATTTGAATGTTGGCCTGTCTTGCTAGGTTGGGGAAGTCCTCCTGGATAATATCCTGAAGTATGTTTTCCAATGTGGTTCCATTCTCCCTGTCACTTTCAAGTACACCAATCAGTCATAGGTTTGGTCTTTTCAAATAGTCCTATATTCCTTGGAGGCTTTATTCATTCCTTTTCATTCTTTTTTCTCTAATCTTTATTTCATTAAGTTGATCTTCAATCTCTGATATTTTTTCTGCCACTTGATCAATTCACTATTGATACTTTTGTATGGTTCACGAAGTTCTCATCCTATGTTTTTCAGCTCCATCAGGTCATTTGTGTTCTTCTCTAAACTGATTATTCTACTTAGCTGTTCCTGTAACCTTTTATCAAGGTTCTTAACTTCCTTGCATTGGGTTAAAACATCCTACTTTAGCTCAGAGGAGTTTGTTATTACCCACCTTCTGAAGCCTGCTTCTGTCAATTCATCAAACTCATTATCCATCCAGTTTTGTTCTGTTGCTGGCAAGGAGTTGTGATCCTTTGGAGGAGAAGAGGCATTCTGGTTTTTGGAATTTTCATCCTTTTTGTGCTGGGTTTTCCTTATCTTTGTGGATTTATCTACCTTAGCTTTAATGCAGATGACATTTGGATGGGGTTTTTGTGTGGGCGTCGTTTTTTGTTGATGTTGATGTTATTGCTTTCTGTTTGTTAGTTTTTCTTCTAACAGTCAGGCCTCTCTCCTGCAGGTCTGCTGGAGTTTGCTGGAGGTCCACTCCAGACCCTGTTTGCCTGGTCATCACTAGAGGAGGCTGCAGAACAGCAAAGATTGCTGCCTGCTCCTTCCTCTGTAAACTTTATCCCAGTGGGGCACCCACCAGATGCCAGCTGTAGCTCTCCTGTATGAGGCGTCTGTCAACCCCTGCTGGGAGGTATCTCCTAGTCAGGAGGCACAGCAGGTCAGGGATGCACTTGAGAAGGTAGTCTGTCCCTTAGTAGAACTCGAGCACTGTGCTGGGATATCCACTGCTTTCTTCAGAATCAGCAGACAAGAACGTTTGAGTCTGCTGAAGCTGTGCCCACAGCCACCCCTTCCCCTAGGTGCTCTGTCCTAGGGGAGTGGGAGTTTTATCTATATGCCCCTGATTAGGGCTGCTTCCTTACTTTCAGAGATGCCCTGCCCAGAGAGGAGGAATCTAGAGAGGCAATCTGGCTACAGCGGCTTTGCCAAGCTGCAGTGGGTTCTGCCTAGTCCGAACCTTCTGGTAGCTTTGTTTACACTGTGAAGGGAAAACCGCCTACTGAAGCCTCAGTAATGAGGGACTCTCCCCCCCTGACCAAGCTCCAGCATCCCTGATTGGCTTCAGACTGCTGTGCTGGCAGTGAGAATTTTCAGCCAGTGGATCTTAGCTTGCTGGGCTCTGTGGGGGTGGGACGGATATATTATATTTTTTATTAAATTAAATATATTATATTATATTTTTCCAAAAAAGATAAGCAAATGGTCAGTAAGCAAGACTACTTGGCTCCCTGGCTTCAGCCCCCTTTCCAGGCGAATGGACAGTTCTGTCTCACTGGAGTTCCAGGCACCATTGGGGTACAAAAAAAAAAAATACTGCAGCTAGCTCAACTGTCTGCCCAAACAGCCATCCAGTTTTGTGTTTGAAACTCAGGGCCTTGGTGGTACAGGCACCCAAGGGAATCTCCTGGTCTCTGGGTTGCAAAAACCATGAAAATAGCATAATATCTGGGCTGGATAGCACCGTCCCTCACAGCACAGTCCCTCATGGCTTTCCTTGGCTAGAGGAGGGAGTTCTCCACCCCCTTTTGCTTCTTGGGTGTGGCAATGCCCCACTGTGCTTCTGCTTGCCCTCCGTAGACCGCACCCACTGTCTAACCAGTCCCCATGAGATGAACCAGGTACCTTAGTTGCAAATGCAGAAATGACCCGCCTTCTGTGTTGGTCTTGCTGGGAGCTGCAGACCAGAGCTGTCCCTATTCAGCCATCTTGCCAAATCCCTGTCAGTCTAGTGTATATTTTTAAAATGGTAGAAGAGAGGATTTTGAATGGTCATGACACAGAGAAATGATAATTGAGACAACAGATATGCTAACTACCCAGATTTGATCATTATACATTATATACATGTATGGAAATATCACTCTATATCCCATTAACATGTACAGTTATTACATGTCAACTAAAAATAAAAGGAAAATATTTGAACAGATGAAAAAGACAACTGTGTAACTGCATGGAAAGGGAAATGCTATAGTGTTGATTTCTTAATTTATGAATCTTAATTTTTCAATTAAACTTTTAAAAAAAATAGGATGTTAGAACTATTGGTTATCTACAAAAAAATAGAGTTGGACTCCTGCCTTATAGCATAAATAAAACATGAACTCAACATATATCATAGGCCAAAATATAAGAGCTAAGTCTAGAAAACTGTTAGGAGAATGCATAGTAGTAAATATTCATGACCTTGGATCAGGCTATAGTTTCTTTCCTATGACATCAAAAGTATAATTGACCAAAAAAATAGATAAATTGGACTTTACTAAAATAAAAAAAAACTGTGCCTTAAAGAACACCTTTAAGAAAGTAAAAAGGCAATCAGAAAATGTAAGAATACATTTGTAAATCTTTTGTATATAAAACATAAATATATATCATATTTGTTGAATAAGGGACTTATCCAGAATATATAAAGAATGCTTACCATTCAGCAATAAGAAGACCCATTACTCAACCAAAAAAATCGACAAAGGATTTGAACAGATATTTTTCCAAAAAAGATAAACAAATGGTCAATAATCACATGAAGAGATGCTTCACAGCCTTAGTTATTAGAGAAATACAAGCCAAAACTATAATAAGATATCACTTTGCTCACTGCTAGAATGTTTAATAAGCATATGTAACAAGTATTAGTGAGGATGCAGATAAATTGAAGCCACCATGCATTGCTGGTGGGGATATGAAATAGTGCAGCCACTTAGAAAAGCAGTTTGGCAGTGCCTTAATATGTTGCAGGTGAGTTACAGCATGATCCAGCAATTCCACTCCTAGAGATATACCCGAGAGAATTTGAAACATGCATCCATACAAATACCCATGAATAGTCATAGCAGCATTATTCATCACAGTCAAAAAGTGGAAGCAAACCAAATGTTTATCAACTCATAAATGGATAAACAAAATGAGATATATTTATACAATGAAATATTATTCAGCAACATAAAGAAATAAAGTACTGTTGATCACAATCACTGATACATCATGATCAGTTTCACTGATACTATGTCATGGAGGAACACCATCCAAAAGAACATTTCAAAGAATGATATAAAGAAGCCATTCACCAAAAAATAAAAATAAAAACATGACTCCATTTATCTAGAATGTTCAGAATTGACAAATCTTGGAGAAAAAAAGCAGATTCATGATTACCTAAATCTGGGAGAAACTGAGGGAAAGTGGGAAGTGACCGTTAGTAGAACATAGAGTTTCTTTTTGGGTGAGAGAAATGTTCTAAGATTTATTGCGGTGATGATTTGCATAACTGTAAATATACTAAAAATCATTAAATTACATACTTTAAATGGTCAAATTGTATGATATGTGACTTATATCTTAATAAAACTGCTTTTAAAAAAATAAATCTACATGTATAGGGTTCTTAATCTGATGACTGTGAACCTCTTGTCCAGAGCTAACCACCCAATATGATAGCTCTTAGCCACATGTGGCTCTTTAAATTTAAAATAAATTAAAAATTCAGTGCCTCATTTACATCTGCCATACTTCAAATGCTCAATAGCCACATGTAGCTCATGGCTACCATATTGCACAATGTGGATACAAACATTTTATCACAGAAAAGTTCTCTTAGCAAAAGCCTAGAATATACATGGTAAAGTATTCACTGGATCCACAAAACCCTGAAAGTGTATATGAAACCTTGAACATATTTGCATTTTTTTCTGGGCAGCGGTACATAGCTTTCGTAAGATTGTATAAGGAGTTAAGTACCAGCATGCACACAGCATTTTCTATAACCTGTAAACTGAACTATTTTAGAAAATCCAAGTAATGTCCCACTAATCCTGTACCAAGCTAAAATTTTACTTTATTTCAGGGTCTGATTTTACTACCTATTAAGAATCTGGAGGAGTGATTTTTGTTAGCATTGCACTGCTTTTACCTAAGAAACAAAAGAATTCATAGAAATCTTATTGAATTATTTTTCCCTAAATTAAATCAGAACACACAAATGAGTTATACCCAGAGCAGTAATCATTATGCCATAACCAGCACTTGTTAGGCTCAGAAGGATGGTGACCCACAAAGGAAAGTGAAAGTAAATGTCACATTGAATTTGAATTGACATGAAAATGGGCATATTGATGAATGGTAATGATGAGAACAGGCACAGTGGCGAAGAGGCTGAAACAATACAGGAAGCACGGGAAAATCTGAAGGATCTCTGATGGCATTCACAAGGTATAAATGCTGCAGCACAGTCCTTTGAAACTCTGGTCTCAGAATGAAGGTAAATTCCAAGGGGAGTTCCTCAGAGAAAGGTCATCACAAATCACACATTATTGTGGAGATGCAAAGACTTAGTATCTGAAATTCTTTGATTTCATCTGGCATAGTATGCTATCATCAGCTTGGCGGAAAAAAAAAAAAAAATTGAAATCTGCCACCACAGCTGTCCCTTACCACTGTTTGTTTCTAAAATATCAACACCTGGCACCCCACAGTTGCGCTCTCAAAACCAGGAATTATTGCTTTGACTAAAAGGAGCAAGCGTGGAAACAGCAAGCTCGTGTGACTGTGGCTGACAAATGGCTTGTGTCAAATTCTTGGGCGATAACTATGCGACCCCCTCCCGTGGAGTCTGCACAGATGGATCTTCTTGTAAATGTAATCTCCAGTCAAAGCCACCCTTTGCTTAGGTCACAGGAACCCAAGCTTTTACCTCTCAATGATGAGAAGCCAACATTAAGGACAACGACCTGCTGACCCCTGCCCCACTAAATCATACCACTGGGAAGACTCCAGATCATCGGGTCCAGTACAAAATCATGGGACATGCTGATGGCTCATGGACCGGGCATCAGGTGCCATACACACATAAACAGTAGCATCAGTCATTCCTGACAGTGCCATTTCAAAGGGGGTAAATGTTTTTTTTTTTTCCTTTTGGCATAATATTCAGTTAACATTTCAACGTTTGCTAGAAACCACAATCCACTTTCTTTTTCTTTCAAATTCACTTTGAATTTCTTAATATGGCAGACTAGTTAAAAGCTTGAACCTTAAGTGGAGGCCTAGCTGTGACCTCTAGCTCTGCCGCTCCCTGGCTTTGGGACCTTGGGCACAGTACTCTCCCACTCTGAGGTTTAGTTTCCTTATCAGGAAAATAACAAGAGTAATAGTATCTGTTTTGAAGGACAGTGAGAAGTAAACAATATGATTTGCATATCGTTCACAACAGTTCCTGGTTCAGTGTCAGAGCTCAAGAGTTGGCGGGTATTGCAAAGCCTCAAAGTGGCATTGATGGCTTTTCATATGTTATCTCATTTCGTCTTAATCAGGTTAATTGATGAAATCAGAAAAATCAATGATTGGGCAAAAATGTGTTCTGAAATTGTTTTGAAAGAAAAATTCCATTGGTATAGGAAACAGTATGTTAATATTTCTTATGTCTTTATAATTTTGTGTCTAAGTTTCTGTGATATTTGAAAGAAGTAAATTTTCCCATCAATAATGTTCTCTCATCCTGTCTGATGAATTTAGCTCCAGGTAAAATTGATCAGAGTACTTTGATATTTAGCCTTTCACTGAAAGAACCGATCATTTTGCTCAGCTCAAGGCCACTGACTACAGGACTGGACGATGATGTCATTAAGTTGCAAAAGGAATAAACTCCAGAAAAAGCAGAAACAGAGCTGGAGCTGCTTTAGGAGATTTGTGGTTTGGGTGGCCTTTGGAAGTCAGAGAAGTATAAGATGAAGAAATAAGATAAAAAGATAGGCCGAGCACAGTGGCTCACACCTGTAATCCCAGCGCATTGTGAGGTGGAAGCAGGTGGATCTCCTGAAGTCAGGAGTTCAACACCAGCCTGGCCAACATGGTAAAACCCCGTCTCTACTAAAAATACCAAAAATTAGCCAGGCGTGGTAGCAGGCACTTGTAATCCCAGCTACTCAGAAGGCTGAAGCAGGAGACTTGCTTGAACCCGGGAGGCGGAGGTTACAGTGAGCCAAGATCATGGCACTGCACTCTGGCCTGGACAACAAGAGCAAAATTCTTTCCCAGAAAGAAAAAAAAAAAAAGGAAAAGATAAATACTTTTTAGGATTCAAATTGTTTATTTCAAATGACAGATTTTTTTTCTTTGTTCCTCTTTGGCAACATATCTGAACATGAAATATAAAGTTTGAATAGTTGCCAAGAAAATAACCCAATAAGCTTTATGATTCATTTTGCTTTATTTCCTTTGAAGAGCCAAATTGATCTGAAATTCACTTATAAATAGCTAAAAATTAAATGATACTAATTGCTTACCTTCTTGGGATTGGTCCATAAGTAGGTTCCAGTCAGGTGACAGAAGAGCAATTTGATAATCCTGGGCTTTGGCGTTCTCCTCTTGAATGAGAAGATTATTACAGGCTTGAGAAACAGCCTGGGTCCTTCATAACATGCTCACTGTAAGATTTCTACTTCAAGAAGTCCATTTGGAACTCAACTCTGTTTACTAATCTGTATAAAGAAAATGTCTTCATTTTCAGGAAAAAAGAGGCCTCAAGATGTATCTGCTCAATTCCTCAGTAATTTCTAAGGCACATTTTTTTCCATTTAGAACATTAGGACTTATGAGAACACTCAAAGATCCTCTCTACTCCACCTTACACATGTGAAATAAGCTCAGACAGGGGAAGTGATTTGCCCAAGGTCACACAGATTTTTTGTCATTAAGCTAGATCTAGCAGTTAGGTATTCGGATTCTTGGTTCATTATCCAGTTCAGTTAATGAAATAAATGTAGAAAGAGTTTGGGAAACATTTTAAATGTATTTTCTTTCTGGAATGATGCTGTCACATTGACTTTTATCAGCAGGCTTATTTAAATCCTGCCCAATTGTTCCCTTTTATTACCAACAATGCCTTTGTAAAGTAACTTGAGATACATATAATTAAATGCTAACTGGCACATAGAATAACTGAATATGTCATTGTGGTGTATCAGTTAGGGTTACGTGGTTACCAGGAACAAAACCTGGACAACTTAAGCCAAAAATAAATATGTTCAGGGACATGAGAGATCACTCAGAATCAAAGCAACACTTATAGAACAAGATCCAGAGGGCACAAAGCAGGGTAGTACTGGGGTCTGGTTATCCAGTTAGCAGAATCGGATCAAGTTTCTCAAACTCAGTGCAATCAGCCCTTCATATCTGTAGATTCAGCATCCACAGATTGAACCAACTTAAGAATGAAAATGTTTAGGAACACCCAATAAAAATAATGATACAACAATAAAAAATACAAATAAAGATAACACCACATAACAACTATTACATAGCATTTACATTGTATTAGGTATTAAAAGTTATCTAGAAAGGATTAATGTATATGGGAGGATGTGGGTAGGTTATATGCAACTACTATGCCATTTTATAGCAAGGACTTGAAGATTTGTGGATTCTGGCATCTGCTGGGGCCGATACCAAGGATAAATGTATGAAGTTTTTGTTGATACTGAAGTTTTTTTTGTCCGTGTATGACTCTACTCAACATTTGAATTCCCAAGAGGATGACTGAATGGCAGAACTCAGGGCAGTTGCCTATCCTCTGACACCAATGCAAAACTGTGCATCTTGGGGAAACATGAAATTGGGTGCTTTGAAAGAAGTTCAGGATGCAGTTACCAATGGAAGGGCAAAAAGATGCTAGACAGTGAAAATCGCCTCCATCATTCTTGGCTTCCCTTTAGAGTGGTAATACAGTCCTCTTTGGCAAAAACTCTCAAAGTCCAAGCATCTTTAGCTCAAGCACATCTTCTAGAAGATGTGACATAAGGACAGGGACAACTTTCTATGTTTTTTAATGTTTTCCCCCACCACCCTCTCTTCTCTCTTGTGCCACACCCAGGACTTAATAGTCACTTATTATTGGGTTGACATGAATGGAACCACTTCAACTAAAGTCATTTGCCTACTAAGCCATTGCTCATGGAATGAGACTATAACATGAGGTTTATAATCTTATGGACTATTAGAGCCAGGAGAGCTACTTGATAGACAGTTGAAGTAAATACCATGGAATCTGCAGTGTCGTGGGAGCACGTCATTTAGTATATTCATATCATCAATATTAATGCTAGGAGGACTCAAAAGTACATGTGCCAAAGCCAGATTACCCAAAGTTGAGTAAATTGTGCCATTAACCACCTACGTAATTTTGTTTAAACTCTGTATATCTCTGGTTCCTCATCTGTAAAAATGGAGTTAATAAGCAGGTTTTATATTATGCTGAGGAGTAGACAACTTAATATATGAAGAATACTTAAAGTACTCAGTTGGTGGCAACTTAGTTGCTGTCATCATCACTGTTATCATCATCATGACAACTTTCAGACGTTTCAGTTGACATTTTAGTCAAGGTGAATTGCTCTTTTCCAGTTTCTGTGCCCGTTTTAGGATGTGGCATAAGATGGGTCGTAACAAGATAATGTTGAACTAGCTAACAGCATTTAGAACTTGTGCTAAAGGTTTGCTTTTTCCTCTTAAGGTCTTCCTTAAAAATTGCCTTGGCAATTTTTACTTTCTTTGTAAATACAAAACTTATAAGCAGAATCAGCGAAACTCAAGAAGGATCTGCATTTATTTCTTTCTAAGGGATTGGGTCTGCATTTGCAATGGCTACGCATTTAATCAGTGAATTGTGTTGTGATTATTCACTGCCCATTAGTCAGCTCGCACTACTAAAAGATAACAAATGGTGGTTCCTTTTAAGTTTCAAAGAGGCTAGTTTAATCTGGACCTTCTGTTGCTTTGTTAGGGAAATCAAATGCCCAGAATTGTTCTTAGGCTTTCCCTTGTTGCTCAGAGGTCATGGGAAAGTCGATGTGGGAGTCGCAGCGTGATTCATCATCGCCTGATGAAATCATGTGACACGTAGAAACCACGTTCTAACCAGTGGCACTCACATTCTCTGTCTGTTAAATCATCTACTAGAAAGTAAATCCAGTGGTGACTCTGAGCGGGATAGGTAATATGTGGTCACTCCTGGTGTTAAAGCTGTTTCCAACTACAGTGATATAAGTGACAGAGATAATTGGGCTTTTCAACCCCCGTTTGTGTCTGCCTCTATGAAGAACATTTTCAGAACCTTCCTTCTTTCCTTGAGGCTTTAATTTTTATGCATTTGCAGTAAAGGTGCTAAAATAACTGTGTAAGTAAAACTTTGCAGTCCATGTCAAAGAACAACCTACTCCAAAAGAAGGTGTTTTAAAATGGCCCTGTGAGCAGCTGTCTACGTCTTGTAGATTTTTATGCTCAGGGCATGTTCTACACGATGAATTTCATTATACAGTAAATGTTCTCATTTTGTAGGAATTAGAGAATTGTCTCTTGGAGACAAACTTCATTCGGTCTCTTGATTAGTGGTCAGCTTGGTGACTTCTATTTCCTCCCCTTTATTTGGCAGAGAGTCTTTTTCGAGTCTCAGAGAGGAAAGAGACTTTTATCTTAGAGGAAGAAATGTATCTGAAAAATGTATATATTCATGACAATTATAAGGTTACCTCGAGTATACAACCCCTTTCTGCTCAAAAACTACCTTTCTTCTTTTTTCCATTCTTTCTATTCTCTCCTCCCCTCTCCTTCCTTCCTTATTCTTTTTTTTCCTTCCTTCTTCTTTTTTTTCNAAAGTAAAAGAAATGCCAAGTATTCAATAACTGCTTTTTTTTGTGAGACAGAGTCTCACTCTGTCACCCAGGCTGCAGTGCAGTGGCACGATCTCGGCTCACTGCAACCTCCCATGTTCAAGCAATTCTCCTGCCTCAGCCTCCCGAGTACCTGGGATTACAGGCACCTGCCACCACACCCAGCTAATTTTTGTACTTTTAGTAGAGACAGGGTTTCACCATGTTGGCCAGGCTGGTCTCGAACTCCTGACCTCAGGTGATTTGCCTGCCTCGGCCTCCCAAAGTGCTGGGATTACAGGTTTGGGCCACCATGCCAGGCCTATTCTTTTTCTCAGTATCTTGCTCTGTCACCCAGGCTGGAGTACTGTGGCAATATCACGGCTCGTGACAGCCTCAACCTCCCCAGGCACAGGTGATCCTCCCAACTCAGCCTCCCGAGTAGCTGAGACCACAAGCATATGCTACCATGCCTGGCTAATTTTTTGTAGAGATGGGGTTTTGTCATTTGCCTAGGCTGGCCTCAAACTCCCGGGCCCAAGCAATCCACCTGTCTCAGCCTCCCAAAGCACTGGGATTACAGGTGTGAACCACCATGCCCGACCCTTCCTTCTTTTGTTTCCTCCTTTCTTCCATCCCTTTCTCCTTCTTCCTTTTTTTCCTCTCTTCTTCCTTACACTCATGAAGCATTAACTTATTAAGAATTTACCTCTTTACTAAGCCCCTCAGAAAGAGAATACGATAAGGTCCTGTCTCTTGCCTTCATTTTGCCTAGAGACAGTTGGGGAAACAGACAAGTAAACTAACGTGGAAAGGCTAGAGCCTCACTATTCCAAGTGTGATCCCCTGGGAACTTGTTAGAAATACAGAATCTCAGCCCCACCCCAGACCTACTGAGTGAGAGTCTACATATTTGCAAGTTCCCCAGCTGATCCCGTTAGATGTATGTACAGGGTGCTGAACTATGAAAGGCTAGGGTCCAGACAGGCACGTGAGGGCATAGGCTGTGAAGCCATCTTAACTCTATGAGCTCCTTGCCTTCCCACGCACACCCCCATAGCAACCCTGCTGTCCAGTTAGCACTGTGTCCCCAGGACCATGCAGCTTCACTGTGCCAAGGGTATGGGGAAAAAATAGGTCAAACTCTGTAGACTGCAAGCCACAACTCCTGGGAGTATGACTCATACCCCCTTATATGCAACACCATTAGGTATCCCTAAGGCAAAGAATAAGCCTTTTGCTCTTCTACTCACCCACAACCCCTACATAGGGAAGGGGAAAAACTTAGGTCAATGGTCAAAGCCCCTGAATAGCAGATTAAGCAAGATTGATCTGGTTACATGTATTTCTCTAATGAGTTTTCTGTTTTCACCATTGTATTTCTAATGCTACTTTGCAAATATGATGAAAGTTATGTATCTTTTTCCCAAACATTTACAGAGGAAAGGTACATGAACTTATGCATTCTTTAGGTCACTTATAGGACCCCTCAAGTTCAATTCAAGACCCCCTTAGGTTCACCTTTCTCCAGGAGGTTAAGAACCAATGACTTACAGAAACATTTGATGGATTTATAATAGCTACGTTTTCTATAGCATACTGAAAGCTTTCACTCCATGCCAGAAATTATATCAATTAATGCTTACAACACTACTATCTGGTAGGCTTTTATCAACATCATTTTACAGATGAGGAAACTGAAGGATAGAGAGGTTTTTAAATTGTCCAAGGTCATACACTAGAAAGAGACAGAAGTAGAAATCAAACACCAATCTTTTTGACTGCAGCATGCATGCAACTTTACCACCATGCAGTGTCTCCTCAGGAGGAAATACTACCTTTGAAAAAAGGCAACAAATATATGTAATGTCATTGAGTTGTAGACTTAAAAATGGCTAGAATAATAGATTTTATGTTATATAAATAAGGCAACAACCAAGAATATACACCTCACAGAGCATGATGCTTAGAAATGTTTAATGTTTCCAAGTCCCTCTAGACTCTTTGATTCACCATCCTTTTTCTTAAAAAGTAATGAAATACCAAACCAAAATTGAGGCCTATCTGTCCCTTGCTCACTACAATTGAAAACCCGAACTACAGAATGATCAAACTACAGACCTATCCAAAGTCCCCAAGTACTGTTTTTAGGGTAGACTTTTAACTTATGGTTAACCCCAAATATGCCAGACATTTGATATATTCATGTAGGCCTTTCAAGTTATAGAACTTTTTTATTTCAGTTGGTTTTTGAGGAACAGGTGGTATTTGGTTCTTCAGTGATGATTTCTTAGATTTTAGTTCACCCACAGCCCAAGCAGTGTACGCTGTGCCCAGTGTGTATTCTTTTATCCCTCACCCCACTCCCACCCTTTTCCCCAAATCCCCAAAGTCCATTGCATTATTATTATGCCTTTGCATCCTCATAGCTTAGCTTCCATTTGTGAGTGAGAACATATGATGTTTGATTTTCCATTTCTGAGTTATTTCAGTTAGAATAATGGTCTCCAATTCCATCTAGGCTGCCGTAAATACCATTATCTTAGTCTTTTTTATAGCTGGGCAGTATTTCATGGATGTGTGTGTGTGTGTGTGTGTGTGTGTGTGTGTGTGTGTGATATGGCTGGGAAGTATTCATGGTATATAAATGAGATACATATATATATATGATACGTATATGATATATATGATATACATGTCTTTGCATCCTCATAGCTTAGCTTCCACTTATGAGTGAGAACATATGATGTTTGATTTTTCAATTCTGAGTTACTTCAATTAGAATAATGGTCTCCAATTCCATCCAGCCTGCTATAAATATCATTATCTTTGTTCTTTTTTATGGCTGAGTAGAATTCCATGGCGGGGGGGGGGTGTGTGATATAGAGATATATATATAGCTGAGAATTAATTATTCCATGGTATACAAATAAATTATATATATATATATATATATATATATA